>NC_083404.1:18840243-19153368 GCF_020745735.1 Hemiscyllium ocellatum
CATTCAATTCTATTCCAAAATGAGAATAAGTATCTCGTACGCATTATAGAATGTGCATTTGTATGGCATCAGTTGAATTAGCAGGTTGGCCATTCCTTCTGAATATGGCCTTAGCCAGATTAAGAATGAAAGTGGGCCAGTGAGCTATCACATCATTAAAGTGTCCACCCAAAAAAGTGCTCCACTAATCTCACAAATTAGAAGCTATTAAGGGATCAATCCGCAAAAAGTCGGTATTTACTCAGATTTTGCATCAAGAGTTAAGTGGGAGCTGCCAGTGCTCACGGTTATTGAGAACTAAACCGGACTGGAACTACCAGTTTCCATGCATGCATAAGTAAATGCAAAAACTGGGACTTTGCTGTCCGACTTCTTGGTAAAAGTCCCACAGGATTTAGCTTGGGACAGGAGTAGGGCTGTTTCCTTGCTGGCCCTCGTTCTTACATCCTGCAAAATGGCTGCTGGGGGAAATAGGAAGTTGAACTTCTGTCTGCACCGCTCAGTTTATTTATTTTTTGTCATCCTTCATCAGCTTGGCCCTGTTTTGGGCATGTAAAATCCAATCCTGTCTGTCTTAAATGAGGGTACTTCAATCCTTTGAGTAGTCGGAAAAATGATCTCTGAGAGAGATCACAAGTTGATCCTCTACTGACCTGGATACACTTGTAAGCCCAATGAATGATGGGCAGCATTCCTTTACCAATGACTCCTAAATCCAGGCCGTTATATTAGGATGCAATCAATTTTCATGGCTTTATTTTTAAGGTTGCTATTTCAGGCGAACTATTATCTACACAAGGTACAACATGATGGAACTTGTTAAAACAACTGAGAAAAAAAAATCTACTCATGATCAGGTGTCAGCAGATTCTCAAAGCAACACATAATTCACCATCTTTGGAAGGTGAAAATTTGCAAATGTAATTAATTGTAAAAACAAAGTCCGTTTGTATTCCTTGGCGGATTTTCATAAGTTTTGTTTAAATATATGACATTCCAAGATCCTACTCAACTGTCACGTATAAACTCATTAAAACAAATCAACAGAATTCTTGGCAAGTGGCAACCATAGCATCAAGAAACTGAGGCTTAGTTAATCAGTGCGATGCTCAGACAAAAGAAACGTCAGAAAAATATCCTGAGATTTCTAAACAATGGGGAAAATCTGGTCTGTGTCTGATTTCTGAATGCCATTTAGTGTCCAGAGGGTGCCTTTCGGGCAGTGGTGTTCCAGGGGTATTCCACATTCCGAACCCTGGAAACATGCCGAAGGTGTAAATGGAAGCTGTCAAATTTCCTGGTGTCCATGAGAAACACGCATTGGGTGTCTTCAGCTAACAAAGCAGTGTTCTCAGGCCTGCTATATGGTCAAGCTTCCAAACATGGCAGAGAACATACATTTATACAGACCCCAAAAGGTCACCAACAAAAGAAAGCCTACAATTTTTTTGAAAAGAGCTCTCAACTTCAGGCTAGCATGTCAGGAGTGCTTCATCTGGTGTCATAGCATGGCTGCTGCTAACCTGGAATCATAATATTATTGTTTGCTTACTCACACCTTCCAGGACCTATCGGTTTTGTCAATGCCCACGTTGATTGATTTTGTCAAAACTCCAGACAGCAAGGGGCAGCACTATCTCCACACACATCCACTACTGTCAACAGCTCACAAACCGGATTAGAACTAGAACCAAGCAGTGGACCTCAAACATGATTGGGTGCATGTGTCCCAGATTTCTAATTTATTTCTTATTTATTCATTTTTGAGACATGGGCATCAGTGGCCAGCATTTATTGCCCGTCCCTAGTTGTCCTTGAGATGTTGGTGGTGAGCTGCCTCCTTGAACCGCTGCTGTCCACCTGCTCTGGGTTAACTCACAATGTCATGAGGGAGGGAATTCCACAATATTGACCTAGTGACCATGATGGAATGGTGATAAGTTCCAAGTCAGGGTGGTGAGAAGCTTCGAGAGAAATTTCTAGGTTAGTGATAACCCCATATATCTGCTGCTCCTGTCCTTTCGGATGGAAGTGACCATGGTATGGAAGGTGCTGTCTGAGGATCTTTGGTGACTTTCTGCAGTGCACCTTGTAGAGAGTACACACTACTGCTACTGAACATCGGTGGCAGAGGGAGTGGATGCTTGTGGAGGCAGTGCCAATGGAGCGGGCTGCTTTGTCCTGGATGGTGTCAAGCTTGAGTATTGTTGGGGCTGCACTCATCAAGACATACAAGATAATCAGAGGGTTAGATAGGGTGGACAGGGAGAGCCTATTTCCAAGTATGAGGACAGCAAACATGAGGGGACACAACTTTAAAGTGAGGGGAGATAGGTATAAGACAGATGCCAGAGGTAGTTTCTTTACTCAGAGAGTAGTAAGGGTATGGAATGCTTTGCCTGCATCGGTAGTAGATTCACCAAGTTTAAGTGCATTTAAGTCGTCATTGGACAGGCAAATGGATGTACAGGGAATAGTGTAGGTGGGATGGACTTCAGATTAGTATGACAGGGCGGCGCAACATCGAGGGCCGAAGGGCCTGTACTGCGCTGTAATGTTCTATGTTCTATATCTAGGCAAGTGGGAGTGTATTCCATCACATTCCTGAGTATAAATACGAAAATTTGAAGAGCTATACTACAGGCAAGTCAAAAAAGTAATGGTCATATACACAGAATCATACCTCTCAGCCCATGTCACAAATGCTCCATCACCATCTCCAGGCATGTCATGTCCAATGGCAGGATTGCCTCAAAAGTGGAAGCAAAACACCAATAGTCATGATGGAGTGGTCTTGGTAATCCTCAACATCGATTCTGAACATAATGGTGTCTCATGGCATTGGATTAATCATGGGCAAGGAAACACCCTGTTAATTGTTGTCACTCTCAGCTGTTGAATCAATATTCATCCATGCTAAGTGCCATTTGGAAGTAGCATTGAGGGTAGCAAGGACAACAAATGTTCTCTGGATCAGGGAGTTCAGATTCTATCATCAAGAGTGGATAAGTGATGAAACTGTTTTGACAGAGGACAAAGCTGCTAAAGTAGGTTCTCACACAAGATGTTGAAAAAGTCAACTTGAGGAAAAAAGCTAACTGATGTCCCCCTTAGTATTCTTTATAGATGGATCTGTCCATGACAGTACTGGTAGGAATGACCATGGCTTAGGCCTTATGGACATTAAGTCTTCCCACTTTGGATTCTTGTGGTGAGAGGCAACAATACCTTTTTAGGTGGAATAGAATGGAACAAATTTACTAGCTCAGCAATGGACATCCAGCAGACATTATGGCATCTGCAGCAGCAAAATTATATCCAATGGCAAAGTGTAACTTCTCAGCATGACAAACCTTTCACTCGTACTGCAGCTTTCTCTTGCAGGATCCTAGAATGCTGGCCATCAAGTCCAGGGAATTTGTTGGATCATCATCGTTTAAGTTTCTCTCAGAATGCTTTTCTTTGATACAAATTACGTTAAGCTGCCTACTCTTATTAGGTAAAAACAATGACTGCAGATGCTGGAAACCAGATTCTGGATTCGTGGTGCTGGAAGAGCACAGCAGTTCAGGCAGCATCCGAGGAGCAGATTTAGTCCTTTGGTTAACCTCCAATTCAGATTTATAATTCGAAATTAAAACATAGACCAAAGAACAGCTCAACACCCTTCAGCCCACCATGTCTCTGCCAACCATGCCATATTAAACTCATCACATCTTCTACTGTGAAAACAGACAGAATGCCATTCAAAGTTTCTGGTATTTCCTCATTCCCATCATTTTTCATGATTCTGCCTTTAAGGGAACAACATTTACTTTAGCTTTCTCTTCCTTTTTTATGCAATTGAATTGCAATTTGCTCTTAAAACTCAGCAATGGGCAAGGTCAGACTTGCAGAGGTTTGTACATATTCTTCACAATGAGATTGATACAATTTGACAATGTGGTCCAAACCCCTGAAAACAGTTTAGAACAATACGGATGGAGATTAGAACAAGGTCCTCCTACCACATTCTTAGAAAAAGTGGAAGGAATTCTAAGTTCCTTTGTTTTATTTGATTTTGATTAGTAAATACCTCATGAGGTATCTAATGCAAGAGTATTTACCATATGCAAAGAAGAGGAAAATTGAATGGTTAAGCATTCAAGGATAATCTTTTCTTGCCAATAAACTCTTGCAATCAATACGTAACAAAAGGTAAATAAAGTGAAACATTATATTTAGTTTTAACCAGGCTAACCACAGCATTTCATCTTGGTTCTGGATTAGTGGTGCTGGAAGAGCACAGCAGTTCAGGGAGCATCCAAGGAGCAGCAAAATCGAAGTTTTGGGCAAAAGCCCTTCATCAGTAATAAAGGCACTGAGAATGAAGCGTGTAGAGATAAACTAGAGGAGGGTGGGGGTGGGGAGAAAGTAGCATAGAGTACAATAGGTGAGTGGGGGAGGGGATGAAGGTGATAGGTCAGGGAGGAGGGGTGGAGTGGATAGGTGGAAAAGGAAATAGGCGGGTTGGACAAGTCATGGGGACAGTGCTGAGCTGAAAGTTTGGAACTAGGGTGAGGTGGGGGAAGGGGAAATGAGTACAGCAATGCACATGCCAACACATGATGGCAACAATTTTGTGTGTAAAGTGAACAGAATTGTATCTTGATTTAATTGATTAACTGTGGTTCATGTTCTAATTCAACTCAGAGCTCCAAATCATAGCTGAACCAAACATCTATTAATGGTGTGTGTTGTAACAACTGACATTAAGTGCAGACATAATTCTTTAATACATATTGATGTCATTCTTTGCTCATGTTTATAGCTATCATTAAATGTATTAATTAATTTGCAATACTTTACACATTGAGGTTATGCCAAATTGGCCTCTCAATGTAGAAACAAAAGGCTACATAAACATTCCTACAAAAGCTGCGCTTTTCATTCCATATAACTAGGTCTGCTGTATGTATGTCTTTTAATTGAAGATTGGTAACTTTGATAGGCCAGGCACATCCACAGGATTGAAAACAGGTTGCACACCCAATATTTTCCCTATAGTGAAGTAGCTGGAGGGTAGCCCAAGGCTACATACCAAGGATGCATGCAAGTGTGCAATGAAGTCTCTATCTATTAAGTACTTGTGTGTTCTAACTGGTGAATTTATTTTTCATGGAGCAAATTGTCTGGATTTGGAATGAACTGCCTAGATGTGTGAACTGAAATATTTGAGAGAACACTGAATTATTATTTAAATCAGAATGAAGTGCAGGGTTATCGGGATAAAGCAAGAGCTTTTGCACATATATCATACAGTCATGGAGTTACAGACTTATACAGCAAGGAAGCAGTCACTTCACTCCAAGTCGACTACAGTGACCAAGTTTCCCAAACTAAAGTAGACCCACTTGACTGCAATGGACCTATATTCCTCTAAACCTTTCCTATTCATGAACCTGTCCAAATGTCTTGTAACAGTACCTGCACCCACCTATTCCTCTGAGACTTCATGGAAGATACAAACCATCCTCCGTCTGAAAATGTTGCCCTGTGGGTCCCTTTTAAATCTTTTCCCTCTCACCAGAAAAATATGCCCTCTAGTTTTGAACTCACCCACCACAGGGAAAAGACTTTTGTTATTCACTTTCTGTATGGCCCTCATGATTTTATCAACCAATATAATGTCACCCCTCAAGCTCCTACACTCCAGTGAATGAAGTCCCAGTGTATTCAGCATCTCCTTACAACTCAGAACCGTCTAGTCCTGGCACCATTCTGGCAATTCTTTTCTGTACCCCTCCAATTTAACAATATCTTTGCTAACACAGGGCAACTAGTACTGTACACAGTACTCCAATTGTGGCCTCACCAACATCCTGTACAACCTCAACCTGACGCCCCAACTCCCAATACTCAAGGGTATGAGTAATGAGGGCAAGCATGCCAAACGTCTTCTTAACCATCTTGTCTATCAGTGACGCAATGTTCAAAGAATTATGTATCTGAACCTCTCTGTTTGACAACACTACTCAGGATCCTACCATTGACTGTGCACGTCATGACAAAAGTGAAATACCTTGCATTATTCCAAATTAAACTCCATCTGCCACTCCTCAGCCCAAATCAAGATGCTGAGAGAGTTGGTGCAGACATGATGGGCTTCTTTTACACCTTAACTATTCTGCGATTCTTAAAGGGAGAATGACGACATCTCCTACGGTTGATGTCACAATAGTAGCTTGGCAACAGCCTCCTACATAGAAAACAGTAAGCTACAATCATACATGGCAGCTTCAGGTTCAGTATTTATGGCAGGTTCTGCCTTTCAATGAATGGCCTCACAGCCATCCACAATGTGCTCCTAATCATGACAGCCTATCAAAATGAATTACTTGCTACATCTCTCTTATTTGTTACATACACCTCTCTTTGGTTTAACAAGGGAACCTTAGGTCCAGAGTATATTGACTACAGCTCTACAATTCCAACATTTATGATTCACAATACACCAGGCCACACAATGAACCTGCTATTGTAATAACAGAAGACAGTAGTGCTCATGAATTGTCAGCACCAAGTGATGGGAGACTGTATGAATCTGACCACCTCCAGAAAGTGACCATGATTTTGAATACAGTGGAATCTTTGGTGGAGGAATTGCCATCAAGAGGCAAATGACCTGAGCCTTGAACTAGTCAATGACACTCCAAACTGAAGGCTTGATGCAGAAACAAGACAGAACAAGTCCATGTGTACATAATGACACAAAAAAACATACAAATTAGAAGTAAAGCATACATTCCATCGAGCCTGTTCCACCACTCAGTATAATCAAGGCTGATCATTGGTCTTTGATCCACTTTTTTACCTGATCGCCATGTTCCCTGAGAAATGTATCTCAGCTTTAAATGTATCAAATGATGGAGGAGAGGCAAACATGGTTAGATGTAGAATGCAAGGGTTATGTAGCAGAACATACAACCCAGCGCGAAAGACAGGCACGGGAACAGCAAGCTGACACAAATATATCTAAAATTCATTCAGTTTTCTGTTTAAGAAGTCCGTCGTTTTTAAAATGTTGAAAATTTAATTGCTAATAGTGCAATGGCTCAAACAGCAACATATTTTAGTGAAATATTTGTTGGGGCTTTAACACTCCTGATGGTAAGTAAGAATGCTTCTAGTCAGCCATATCCTGTGAATACATGGTTGCTCTGTCAGTCATTAAATGATATTTTGGTAAACTGCATGCATGGAAAACATAATGTTCATTACATCATAAAGAAACAAATTACTGAATCTTGTGAACTACAGCACACAGGCAGTTAGCGATGTGAGACAATGAAATTCTGAGAGCTTTGCCCAGATTATTTGGACAGACTCACGGTGGTGCCTTTGCAATGATTTGATCATGGGGTATGCACATCACTAACATTTTGAAGAGTGAGTGAGTTAACCCCAGCGTCACTGCCAACCCTTATGCCTCCACCAACATCGTAAAAACAAATAATGTGGTCATTAACACATGGCTGTTTATGGAAACTTACTTTGCTGTATTTCCTGCACTGCCATAGTGACTACATTTCTAAAGTACATCATTTCTTACTTTGCTGTATTTCCTGCACTGCCATAGTGACTACATTTCTAAAGTACATCATTTGTTGTTAAAAAAAGCTTTGAGATGTTTGTGAAAAATGCAATATGAAATCAGGAATTTTTGATTGACCAGCTATACTCGAGTACAATATGGACAATCTGAATTTAGGAGAAGACATTCCCATCTAGTTTGAAGGATAATTAGCAAGCTAGCAAAGTTAACAGTAATCGCTAATCAGTAATCAGCAAGATTTAAATTAAACTTAGTTGTGATAATACGATCCAGAGATTGGGTGAAGCCAGAAAACCTGTGTAGGTATGCTGTTACATGACACCAGGTTATAGTCCAGTAGTCACCTGACCAAGGAGCAGCGCTCAGAAAGCTTGTGATTTCCAATAAACCTTTTGGACTATAACCTGATGATGTGTGACTTCTGACTTGGTCCACTCCAGTCCAACACCAGCACCTCCACATCTAGCTTGGTTGTGTCAAAGGAATTAGAAACCTCAGCAAGACATTTTGAATAGCTAAAAACAGCAATGAGAATCTCCAGAAATGAATACCTTTATCCTTTGATCATCGACATCTACAACTGTGGCAACTCGAATCAACATTGGGTTTCGTCTGTCAACAGCTTCAAGCTTCATATTTAACTGGAAACCATGCGGGGGCCTCTGTGGGATGGAAATTCAAGAGTGATGGTAATTTACTGCTAAACACCTATTGTTAAAACTTGATGACCAAGATTCCATGCAGATATGTGGGGTAAACAATCATTGACCAATACGAAGTATTTTCGACTGTGATATGAATAAAGACACGAACTGATGGCATGAAAAACATCAACTTTATAACAACTTTTTCAAACCACAATATAGAATAAATAAATCTAAAATTTACACAAACGAGATTTTACCAGGGATTTAAGGCCAGATAGAAATATATACAAATCAGAGGCAATAAACAAAATCCAAGTGCTGATTAGGAAAACCACTGATTTTTGACACTTTGGGAATAAACTGGAAACCTGAAATGGGAAATTAACCAGAAATTTGATTTTATCTGCATCCAAAATAATATTGATCTAACAAAAAGATAATATATACAATTGTGGCTGATAATATATCTTCACAAACATGATACTCAACATATACATTATGATATAATAATATTTTCACAGCAGGTAATTCGGTGGGAAGCTGAACAGCGAGGCAGAGAACTGGAACACCCAGCAGGAAACAGCAGGTGAGAGGAAAGCAGAGTGAATGACTCAAATCAAATGATCAGTTGAGATGACAGATCAATGAGCTGAAACATTACCTCTGCTCTTCTCTTCACAGGCCCCAGACAAACTGAGAATTTTGAGCATTTCTTATTTTTATTTCAAAGTTCCAGCATCCATGGTATTTTGTATTTGAGTATCTGGGATCTCATCTCGAGAATTCCAGAGGCACAGCTATAGCCAGAGCCTTCGCTCACTCACAGTAGATTGGTATGGACAAGGGTAGGGATGCCTAATTCCAGGATTTCTTCCATCAGCAGTCTCCTGTTGACTTAGCGCAACAGTGTTGGCAAACTGGTCCACAAAACCAAACACAGTCCAAAGGTGTGCAGGTCAGGTGAACTGGCTATCCTAAAAAGTGCCCGTTGTGTTAGATAAGGGGTAGATGTAGGGGTATTGCGCTTTGGCAGGTTGGTGTGGACTTGTTGGGCCGAAGGGCCTGTTTCCACACTGTAAGTAATCTATATAACTGAATATCAGCGTCAAGCTGGGGGATCAAAAAAAGGATCGTGACTTTGACCTCACGATTTCATGGTTTGAAAAGAAGGTATACAGAGATTGAAGGAATGATGACTGTCATTGTGGGGTTCTGGTACTCTAAGTACAGTGCTGCAAAGATGCAGGACAGCATCTGAAGCAGACACCCTCACTATGTCTCATTAGCCTGATGCTTGATGTTAAAAGAGCCAGGAGACAACTTTGGTGAGATCAATAATGGTCAGTCTGGGCAGACATGTCTGAGGCAGTAATGCCTCTATAGCACCAGGAGAATGTGAGGTCTGCAGATGCTGGAGATCAGAGTCGAGAGTGTGGTGCTGGAAAAGCGCAGCAGGTCAGGCAGTATCTGAGGAGCAGGAGAATCGATGTTTTGGGCATAAACCCTCCATCAGGAATCAGGCTTATGCCTGAAACATCGATTGTCCTGTTCCTCGGATGCTGCCTGACCAGCTGTTCTTTTCCAGCATCACACTCTTTGACTCTGATCTCCAGCATCTGCAGTCCTCATTTTCTCCTTGCTGCTGTGTTAACGTCAGACAAGCTAATCATGTAACATAATTGCAATGTCCTGCTCTTGCTGGATAAGTGTCCTGAGAATGAGCTCTAAATTGATAAACATGGTTTTACACTTCCCTGATGACAACATGTGCCTTTGTTCGATGGGCTTGCATCAAATAGACTATGTCATCAGGGGGGATATACCTGTAACAAAAGCCATGAGTTGTGCTGACTACCTTAGCATCTCAAAGTTAAACAATAACGCCTCTCCCCCGGGAATCCCTCAGGGCATGACAGCCCACCAGAAATTCATATCTCAAGACTCAAACAAGCAGTTAAGAAGGAATTTCACTCAGAGGAACTTAAGAGACACTAGCGTACAGAAAAAAAAACACTACATCAAGTTTGATTGAGTGACCGTTCAGGATCCAGCACACTCTACTGCTCTGATGTCCCTTGGTCCCAGCTCTAACAAGCACCGAGGTTGATCCTGCAAAAACAAGATGATGATCCCAGAAGGATGATCATTCATTGAATTACCTCAATGACAGGTCATCACTAAGCATGATGCTTACTGAAACATCCACAAGTCTGCTTCATGTTCATAGAAATTTGGCTGAATCAGAAAACAGGGCAACTCCAGTCATTTGCAAACCACACAAGAGTCTGTAAAGTGCTGAGGGTCTACTGGTTCATTACAAATTCTCCCAAAACTGCTTAGTGCAACATTTCAACTCGGGTCTGCTGTCAGAGTGTTGTTTCGGAAATGAACAATGAAAAATATGCAATCAGACAGCATCCAGAAAAATGCGAAGGAAAGAACATCGATTTCTCTATTGTGTTTTTGATCGGATCAAGGCCTTTGATAGAATCAACTGTTAAGAGCTTTGGAACTGTAATGGAAATTCATCACTATGACATATTCACGTATCCTGGATGATGACAAGTTTTCTGACCTATTTCCTGACATTAATGGAATTAAACAGGGCAGTGTGTGAGTGATAACGCTCTCCAGTGTCTTCCAATTGCAATCTTGGCATCAAAATCAGAAACTGAATGGTTGGGCAGCTGTTCATTTGCAGATGACTCCTGACAAAAATTGAAGTCTCCACGGCCATACTTTACAGTCTCTGTTTGCTGATAATTGTTCACTAGGTGTCGTTCAGAACTGAATATGCAATGTTAGATGGGCTCATTCCCCAATGTAAAAGGTTAGAGTGGTTCTCGAAAAGCACAGAAGGTCAGGCAGCATCTGAGGAGCAGGAAAATCGACTTTTATTAGGAATGGCTTTTGCCTGAAACATCGATTTTCCTGTTCCTTGGGTGCTGCTTGACCTGCTATGCTTTTCAGCACCACTCTAATCTTGACTTTAATCTCCAGTATCTGCAGTACCAACTTCATTCCCCAATGTGTCAATTGGCACAAAACTGAGGCATCATAATCAGCCTGTTCCAGGGAAATCCAATCTGAAGTGCAATGTCTTAATTCATGACCAGGACTTATCAACGGTAGATAACTTCATCTATCTTGTCTGCATAGAAATAATCCTGCCCACTCCATTCTATGTACGTACGACTTGGACTGTGTACCAAAGTCATTCTAAGAAGCCAAATTACTTTCACTTACACATACTTCAGAAAGTTCTGAAGATGAGATGGCAGGAAAATTACCATACACTGAGGTGCTCACCTGACCTGGCTTGCTGAACATATACCCAGTACTGAGACAGTCAGCGAGTTGGGTTTGTCATGGAATTACAACATCTGACATTCACTCACCAAAGTTCATTCCCTGTGGAGGGTTGAATCTCAGGTCTGCTCTGACTGATGACAAAGGAAACTGAGTAAAGGTGAAATTTCTTCACTCAGAGAGTGGTGAGCCTGTGGAATTCTCTGCCAAAGAGGCCAAAGCATTCCATGTTTTCAAGAAGAATTAGTTTTAGTTCTCTGGGTTAAAGGGATCAAAGGGAATAGGGAGAAAGCCGGAACAGAGTACAAAGTTGGATGATCAGCCATGATCACATCGAATGGAGGAGCAGGCTCGAAGGGTTGAATGGGTTAGGGTCTTCTACTTCTCATCTTCTATGAAAAACATTAAAGACACTGGAAATCTTTGCTTTCGGATTCTTGACATTGATCCAGAGACCTGGAGGAAACTCATCCAGGATCACTGCACCTGGTCTCACCAAATAAAACCAGTGCAGCGGCCTGCGAAAGAAAATGCATATCGGAGGCAAAGACAAAATACAGTTGAGAAAATCTTGAACCAGCCACGCACCCAAACTCAGCAATCTGCAATATCTTGTCCTATTTTATAGATCTGCTGGGCACTGATTAGCCGGCCTACGCAGCCTATTACATATCGGGTGGAACCCTACCAAACACTCAGGGGCTTTAGTATCACTGAGTGGCTTACTTGACCATTTCAGAGTGTGGTTAAGACTCAGCAATACTGTTGTGGGCTTGGAGTCACATCCAGGCCACAACAGGTAAGATTGGTACATTTCTTTCTTTCAGGGACATGAATGAACAAGACAGGTTTTTACAGAATTCAATGAGAATTTCAAAGTCACCGAGTTTGAAGCAATTTTAAAGTATTACAGTATTCACTCTGGAAAATGACAATGTTGTTGAGGAGAATACTGAGATACAGGCTACTAGACTAGTTGTGATTGAGGTGCACAAGGAAGAGGTACTAGAAATCCTGCAGAGTTGGAAAATAGATAAGTCCCCTGGGCCGGATGGGATTTATCCTAGGATCCTCTGGGAAGCCAGGGAGGAGATTGCCGAGGCTTTGGCATTGATCTTTAAATTGTCATTGTCTACAGGAATAGTGCCAGAAGACGGGAGGATAACAAATGTGTTTCCCCTGTTCAAGAAGGGGAGTAGAGACAACCCTGGTAATTATAGACCAGTGAGCCTTACTTCAGTTGTTGATAAAGTGTTGGAAAAGATTATAAGAGATAGGATTTATAATCATCTAGAAAATAATAGTTTGATTAGGGATAGTCAGCACGGTTTTGTGAAGGGTAGATCATGCCTCACAAATCTCACCGAGTTCTTTGAAAAGGTGACCAAACAGGTAGATGAGGGTAAACCGGTTGATTTGGTGAATATGGATTTCAGCAAAGCGTTTGATAAGGTTCCCCACAGTAGGCTATTGTACAAAATGCAGAGGAATGGGATTGTGGGAGGTATAGCAGTTTGGATCAGTAATTGGCTTGCTGAAAGAAGACAGAGGGTGGTGGTTGATGAGAAATGTTCATCCTGGAATCCAGTTACGAGTGGTGTACCGCAAGGGTCAGTGTTGGGTCCACTGGTTATAAATGACCTGGATGAGGGCGTAGAAGGGTGAGTTAGTAAATTCGCAGACGACTCTAAAGTCAGTGAAGTTGTGGATAGTGACGAAGGATGTTGTAGGTTAGAGAGAGACATAGATAAGCTGCAGAACTGGGCTGAGAGGTGGAAAATGGAGTTTAATGCGGACAAGTATGAGGTGATTCACTTTGGTCGGAGTAACCGGAATGCAAAGTACTGGGCTAATGGTAAGATTCTTGGTAGTGTCAATGAGCAGAGAGACTTTGGTGTCCAGGTACACAGATCCTTGAAAGTTGCCACCCAGGTTGACAGGGTTGTTAAGAAGGCAAACAATGTTTTACTTTTATTAATAGAGGGATCGAGTTCCGGAACCATGACGTTATGCTACAGCTGTACAAAACTCTGGTGTGGCCGCACTTGGAGTATTGTGTACAATTCTGGTCACCACATTATAAGAAGGATGTGGAAGCTTTGGAAAGGGTGCAGAAGGGATTTACTAGGATGTTGCCTGGTATGGAGGGAAGGTCTTATGAGAAAAGGCTGAGGGACTTGAGGCTGTTTTCGTTGGAAGAAGGTTTGAGAGGTGACTTAATAGAGACATAAGATGGGGGGACAGGGAGAGCCTTTTTCCAAGAATGTAGACAGCGAGCATGAGGGGGCATAGCTTTAAATTGAGGGGTGATAGATATAGTCAGAGGTAGTTTCTTTACTCAGAGAATGGAATGCTTTGCCTGCAACGGTAGTAGATTCGCTGACTTTAAGTGCATTTAAGTCGTCATTGGACAAACATATGGACATACATGGAATAGTGTAGGTTAGATGGGCTTCAGATTGGTATGACAGGTCGGCGGAACATCGAGGGCCGAAGGGCCTGTACTGCGCTGTAATGTTCTATGTTCTATGTTCTAAATACCAGGTTTTATTAGTTACTCCATCATCTTATACCAAAGACTTCCAACTACATTTCTGTAGTAGGAATCAGGGAAAAACAACACTAACACTGTTTCTCAAGGATTTCCACTGGAAATCTGGAAATAAGACGCTTAGGTTTCCTTAGGTTTAAAATGGGATAATTTGCACTCCTTTAAAAGATAGCAGGAGCATACATTTTGCGCAATTACTTGGTTCAGCCACAAAAAGAAAAAAAAAAATTGGCCTCAACCATGATTCCAGGAGTTTCACGAGATTTCCATCATTCAACGTCCACAGGAAAATAGCAAACACAGAACAACATCACGTAAAGATGCCATTTGCTCGGTCTGAATTGAAGGGAAACTTTCCATTTAAAACATTGTGTGCAAACTTACTTTGGTGCTCATATGGTCTGTTGGCTACAATATTTACTCCTAGTGAAAGAAGGTCCAATATTCTCCCTCTAATCTGAGTGGTGTAACCAAGGTGTTGGACAAACTCTTTTTCCTAATTTCAGCTTCAGTAAACTCAGTAAAATTTGATATTAAAAAAGGGACTAGCTAATCTGGAAGTAATAGGCAGAAAGCAATAACAGTAATGATTAAAATAAATGTGTAAATGAACAGAGGATTGAGTAATAAATGGCAATAAAGGAGAGACTCTACATAAGAGAAGGAAAGAATTAGTTCCATACATATGATGATTATTATGAAAATTATAAAAGGTGAAGTTAAAGGACATGCAAGGGTACATGCAGCATAAAATAGCTAAAATCAATGAGTCAGGAAAAATAAACTAGCAACAGGCTGAACTACAGTGCAAGTTTAAGACAACGTAAGTTGGTGATGTTATATTCACGGAGATATAAAGCACAAAAAGGTGACTACTTATGCTAAACAAGCAGAAAACACTCTTTCATAACCAACGAGAGTACTGTGTGCAATTCTATGTACCACACTTTCAGAAAATCGTGGATAGGGTCAAGTAAAGATTTACTTTGTGAATGGGGGATTACAGTTTGTATGACTAGATGGGAGACACTGGGATTGATCTTGTCTGAAAAGATGAGTTTTAAGATGATTGGCAAAAGAAACATGGAGGTAAAAACAATGACTGCAGATGCTGGAAACCAGATTTTGGATCAGTGGCGTTGGAAGAGCACAGAAGTTCAGGCAGCATCCAAAGTGCAGCGAAATCGATGTTTCAGGCAAAAGCCCTTCATCAGGAATAAAGGCACTGAGCATGAAGAGTGGAGAGATAAGTTAGAGGAAGGTGGGGGTGGGGAGAAAGTAGCATAGAGTACAATGGGTGAGTGGGGGAGGGGATGAAGGTGATAGGTCAGGGAGGAGAGGGTGGAATGGATAGGTGGAAAAGAAGATAGGCAGTTAGGACAAGTCTGGACAAATCATGGGGACAGTGCTGAGCTGAAAGTTTGGAACTAGGGTGAGTGGGGGAAGGGGAAATGAGGAAACTGTTGATGCCCACAGATGCCCTGGGGTTGAAGTGTTCTGAGGTGGAAGATGAGGTGTTCTTCCTCCAGGCATCTGGTGGTGAGGGAGGGCGACGAAGGAAGCCCAGGACCTCCATGTCCTCGGCAGAGTGGGAGGGGGTGTTGAAGTGTTGGCCCACGGGGTGGTGTGGTTGATTGGCGCGGGTGTCCCGCAGATGTTCCCTAAAGCGCTCTGCTAGGAGGCGCCCATCAACTGTTCTACGTAGCCAGCAAAGAGACAGGCATAGCTAAGGCCCATACGTGTGCCCATGGCTACCCCTTTGGTCTGGAGGAAGTGGGTTTCAACTGTCCTATGTAGGGCGCCTCCTAGCAGAGCGCTTTAGGGAACATCTCCGGGACACCCGCACCAATCAACCGCACCGCCCTGTGGCCCAACATTTCAACTCCCCCTCCCACTCTGCTGAGGACATGGAGGTCCTGGGCCTCCTTCACCGCCGCTCTCTCACCACCAGACGCCTGGAGGAAGAACGCCTCATCTTCCGCCTCTGAACACTTCAACCCTAGGGCATCAATGTGGACTTCAACAGTTTCCTCATTTCCCCTTCCCCCACCTCATCCTAGTTCTAAACTTCCAGCTCAGCACTGTCCCCATGACTTGTGTCCTACCTGCCTAGCTCCTTTTCTTCCTATCCACTCCACCCTCTCCTCCCTGACCTATCACCTTCATCCCCTCCCCCACTCACCCATTATATTCTATGCTACTTTCTCCCCACCCCCACCCTCCTCTAGCTTATCTCTCCACGCTTCAGGCTCACTGCCTTTATTCCTGATGGAGGGCTTTTGCCCGAAACATCGATTTCGCTGCACTTTAGATGCTGTCTGAACTGCTGTGCTCTTCCAGCACCACTAATCCAAAAGAAACATGGGCCAAATGATGGAATCTACTTTTACAATTACATAAGATCTCAAATGTGCTGGCTTAAAAGATGCTGTAAACAGATTTGGTTGTAAACTTCAAAAAGGGTATTGGAGAAATACTTAAAGGATCAAAAATAAGACACAGATATAATGAAAGAGGGAAGATTGGATTAACTGGTTTGCTCTTCAAAAGAGCTGGCAAACACTGTTGCTCTTCTATGATTGAAGTTACTACAACAAGAAACACAGGTTGGACTGATGAGGGGAACAACTGATATGAAGAACATTGCCACACAGAGTCAGAAATACATAAAGGTGATCTGCAAGCAGAGTCAAAACTTTTCTGAACAATTAAGACTGAGTATGATGATTTGGAGAAAGAACACATTGTCTTCATTCATCTGTCAAAGAAAACAGTCTGTGCTTCTATAATTCTCTTGTAGTCTCTAAGAGAGCCACAACTTGAAGCATTATGCATTTTGAGGTATATTACCTGAACTCTCTCTAGAATTACTTCTGGAACACCCGTATTCATTGCTGCAAAATTACCCATTGTTAAATGCAGAAACAATCACAGGAATATTTGTACTATTTACAAAAATGGAGAGGTGTGCTAATACGTATTTAGCTCTTAGTTACAAAGCACTTCAGAATTGTCTGCCTATGACTAGTAAATTGGGAACATTTTAAATTACAGTGAACAAAACATCCTGATAGATCATAGCCTTGGTCTGTGTTACTTCAGGTAGCATAATTATTGCCAGTGATATATACTTCAATTATGCAATGAATCACAAAGCAACTATTACAATGGATGACTTTATAAACATCAAAAAGAATTGTCATAATGGGGCAAATGTCAAACTTGAATAATCAGAACATGTTTATAACTTATGTTTTAGATTATTTGCAATGATTTGAAATCATTTGCATTAGTTCATAAAAACAATACAACTTGTTATTTAATGCGGCCTTACATTATCAGGAGTGGATAATTGCAAGAACAACGACGTACCACTTTGAAAGCACGAGCTGGAGCAGAGGTAGCACCCATCTCCTCCAAATATTTCTTCCAGGAAAAATTTTCTGCATCAGAATATCCTGGAATAAAAGGTTTGCCAATTATACTGATCTGGAATAACATATTCAAGGTCAAAACACGTAGAAAATGTAACTGTCTCTACACAGATTACTAAACGGTCAAACTCAGTCTTGCATTTCAAACATTATACAACATGTTAAATTGATAAATTCACGAGTTTACATCATCCAAGTGTTTAGCATATCAGCTTGAGAGAGAGAAAGAGAAAAGCTATATTTCTGTGCATAAAACCATTACATTTCTGCAATGAAATTTAGCTTATTATTTAAAGTAGGTCAAGTAAAGCAAAACATATTTTCTAAGCCATGTTCCTCTCGTTGAGAGCGCACTTCACATAACAAACCATTGTATGATGCTTCATATGAGAGCAATGGAAACTATAGAAAAGTAACCAAAGACATCAAAGAGGATATGCATTTTGAAATGGTTTTTGAAGATGCCAGATTAACACACTCAATTAATTATTTCTAAATGTTATCACTGATTTTAATCAATTTCCATGCACCAATATCCCACAAACAAGGCTGTGATAAATACCAGATTGCTCTAGGGTTTCTATATCTATTATATGCATTGAGCTTCACTTCTCTTAACACATATTTTCATAACCCCTTTGAAAATGTACATTTACAACATCTGCCACATTCCTTTTATCTTTACAGTTCTGACTAAACTAATGACTAATTTTTCAGAAAAACATGCTCCTGTATGTTGTTTTTTTTAATTAAGGAAAGATAATTCTGCATTATTCCTTTAACACAAAAAAGGTACAAATTTATTGCCAAAGTCCTTCACTTCTGTGCAGTTGCTGACACCAAATATACCAGAAGCTGTTCAGCTGATGGAAACAATATACAAATTGGTCATTTATAAATAAAATTAACAACACTGAAGAAAGAAAGTGGGCTAGGAGAAAGTGGGGACTGCAGATGCTGGAGATCAGAGCTTAAAAATGTGTTGCTGGAAAAGCACAGCAGGTCAGACAGCATCAAAAGAACAGGAGAATCGATGTTTTGGGCATAAGCCCTTCTTCAGGAATCTGAAAAAGGGCTTATGCCCAAAACGTCAATTTTCCTGTTCCTTTGATCCTGCCTGACCTGCTGCACTTTTCCAGCAACACATTTTAAAGAAAGTGGGCTACCTAGATATAGGTTTCTGCTGATCCCAATTACCTCCATTTGACAAAATATTCTAATTTGGAAGGAATCACAAACTATTCTGAAGTGAGGTAACAGGTGTGGACCACTACACAAGCTGCTTGAGTGTACAAGGTTGAGAGGATATCACTAGATTCTAAATTTCACTCTTATGAATGTGTGCATGTTGAGAATTGGACACAATTGGTGCACCGAACATGATCGTGCCTCTCTAAAGTTGGACATATAACCAGCTAAATGGACATTGCCTGACCTGCTCACATTTCTTGCATTTTGCTTCTGATTCCACGTTGTGAAAGGATAAAATCATTAGCACTGCAATGCCATTTTAACTGGGATGCACATGTGAACCAAACTCAAATTCACTTTGTGGGTCAGAGGGAGCAAAAGGGCACCTCCTCTCCTCACAAGGCAACTTTACGCCTCTTTCTTTTCCAAGCTATTCTTCCTGATTTTAGGAATAATTGTTGGCCAGCAGTAAAGGTGTATTTCCTGCTCTCCTTGGATTAGTACTGTGGATTTTTTTTGTGTCCATGGGAGGGGCAGACAGAGCTTTATTTTAACAGTGCATCTGAAAGACATCATGTTTGACAATACAGCCTCACTCAATATTACACTGACGTTTCAGCCTGGATTGTGTGCCCAGGTCTCTGTTGTGAGGCTTTGAAGTGAAAGTGTTACCCCTGAGCCAAGGCTCATATCAGAGTTCAGCCCAAGAAGTTGTGCTGAAACATTAGTGTTATATTAAGATAAACATGCACAACACAGAGAAGGTGCTTAGATTAGATTAGATTACTTACAGTGTGGAAACAGGCCCTTTGGCCCAACAAGTCCACACCGACCCGCCGAAGAGCAACCCACCCAGACCCATTCCCCTATTTTTACCCCTTTACCTAATACTACGGGCAATTTAGCATAGCCAATTCACCTAACCTGCACATCTTTGGACTGTGGGAGGAAACCAGAGCACCCGGAGGAAACCCACGCAGACACGGGGAGAATGTGCAAACTCCGCACAGACAGTTGCCAGAGGCAGGAATTGAACTTGGGTCTCTGGCGCTGTGAGGCAGCA
Organism: Hemiscyllium ocellatum; assembly: GCF_020745735.1. Taxonomy (NCBI): domain Eukaryota; kingdom Metazoa; phylum Chordata; class Chondrichthyes; order Orectolobiformes; family Hemiscylliidae; genus Hemiscyllium; species Hemiscyllium ocellatum. Next base: position 18,860,033 of record NC_083404.1, read on the forward strand.
GTGCTAACCACTGTGCCACCGTGCCGCCCCATTCCATAAAACTGATCAAATGTATTATAGTGTGTATAATGCAATATTTGAAGAAGTTACAAGCAAGTCTTGCAAGAGTTCAGTCAGTTTAGTGAATTGAGGTAAAAGTCTACTTATGAAGCTACTACAAATGGCAATGGACTTAATAAAATATGAAAACCCACAATTAGATTTTATTTCACCATTTTAAACATGAATATGAAATACAATATTCTTCGTATTTACTGATGAATTGCATTCATGATTTTTCATTAAATAATTAAAACCAGTATTAGGAGAAATTTGGTTAGAGCTGACTAAAACAACTTGACATATCTGGCAGCAGCATGGTGTGGGCTGGTGAAACCCAGAGTGGGACAGTAGCAGAGGAGAAGGAAAAGTTAGATTCTCCCTAAGTTTTCTTTCTTTATTTTTAATTTTAAGTTAATGAGAATGGTGCCAATTCATGGCAATCATAGTTTGCATTGAATAAATGTGACAATAAATGAGTCAATAAATCAATAAACATTGTAAAATGGGATTAAACTCACATATAAATCAAACCGGACAACTATAGCAATCTTCCTTCTTCAGAAGACTTCATGCCCACATGACCAGACAGCATCTCATTTTTAAGTTTTAAAAAACTGAGTTCAAAATGTCGTGAAATGGTGGAGGTTGAACTCTCAATTCCTTGATTACTCATTCATGCCTATTTAGATCACTCGTGACCACAAATTTACAGTAACTAATTGGGGGTCTCAAATGGTTATTTTCCCTTATCATCTTGAAGTAGTATATTTTCCGTTCTCCGCAGAAATATACATGCAGAAATTTCCAATTAATCTACTTTCTGAATCTAACAGTTTTATGGTACATTACCAAGCTCTCTTTGAAATGGCAAATATTAAATACTGCAATGTCCTCAAAGCAAAAGCAATTAATATATTTGCTTACAATGATATGAACAGAACATTCTCTGAATACGTATTAAAATAGACTCATCAACTTAAATTACATATTTCATCAAATTCACTTTCTAATATCTAGAGATTGATTGCATGTTCTCTTTATTATCAATCATCAAAGTCAGTCACTCCACAGATGTTGTCATTTTAATGAAATTATTTCACCTCATTCTGGTTCCATCATTTTGGAATTTGCAATATTTTATCCCTTCTCTACTTAATCTTATGGCTTTGCCATATATAAGTTCAGGAATAATAAATAATTCACATATTTAAAAGTTGTACCTTCATTGCACAACTAAAAAGAACATTTTAACAATTCTATTTAATTTCCTTAACAGTGTATAATCTCCGACCAGTGATTTATGACACATTTTCTTGGTTTTATTTCATGTCAATTAAGCTTCAAGTTTTATAGGTCATATTGATAAGATACCCATTTTTCTGCAGGCTTAAGTTAACTCAGGAGCAAATCTGGTTTGAGCAGGGATGTTTCTAGCAACAAGAGGTTTGAGCTCAAAATGCTGTAATTCTCAGAACCACTACTTTCAAGGTCAAAATATTTTAAGATGGGAGGTGGGGGAGGTATCACACAACCAGTCTGTCTTTGGTCTACTTAGACTGCTAACTGGAAACCTATAGCAAATTAAGGGCCTGATCCTGATCCACCAATAATTTACCACAGCAAATTGAGGCTGATACCAGTGGGACAACCCAACAGCTTTTACTGAACTGGGGTTGAGCAAAGCGAGGGGTCTATTTTGGTAGTCCCCTGTGTCCATCAGCTCCTTTTCCTTTGTGACTATCTGCAGTCCCAGCAGCAACCACCACTTGGACTTAGTGCTGCCATGCCAAAGAGCTGTCGAGCAATTGGATTGGCCATCAGCTCTTGAAGGTTGGACTTTCTCCCGAGATGGGCTGGAACACTTGCCTTGAGTAAAGTAACAGCATACTCAGCACTAAACAGCAGCAATGAGATCGTTTATCCCGTTGACTCTTTGGGTGGCCTAAAAATTTCAGCTCCAAATTTCATCCCCTATACAACATGCTTTGCCTTCAAGGCACTCTTGAGACAGAGGAGGGAGTGTGGGGTTTGTGTTGCATGGATCAAATCTGAAGGGCAGAGGCTCAGTAAAGTTCAATTCAGTCCTTTGACACAGTGGTGGAGTCAAGAGGAGCAGAATTGGATGATTATCTACCAAATTTGTACCTGGAAAATACACACAGTGCCAATTAAACTTAGGTCCGTCATTTTGGACATAAAATTTGCATAATATATTTAAAGCAATATATTTTTGAAGCAACTGACATTCTAAAGTTTGGACCACAGCAACTGCAGTGGAAATTCTAACTGAATATTCTACAGGATACAATACATCAAATGCATTTTTCTGAACTTCATATTAACAGGTTTCTATCAAAAAAATAGCTCCCTTCAGATTCAAAACAGTAGACAGAACCACAAGAGTAATATCACACAGATGTAGAGCAAGGTTGTAGAAGAGTCACTTCCGATTATCTCTGTAATGTATCAATGATGCAGTCAAAGGATTTATATAAAAGATAGCTTTTAAAAGCTGCAAGAGCACCTTCTGCTGATCTGCCTGAGTTTACTTAAAAAGCAATGAATTATTGAAATCCATGGTTACTACATACAGAAAAATGCAGAATTTTATTTTTTAGAATCCATAACCTCTGTGCCATGTAGAACACGGGGAACACAAAGCATCTATTTTGCAGTAATTTTTAAATTACAGATAAGATGGCCCCACAACTGCGAATTCTGATTCTCTTCCTGATGTGGTGCGTCTCATACTTATTGATTTCAGAACTTTCATTTAATTCTGTGTTTTCTTTGCTGTCTCCAAATTTTTACATGAACGAAGTGCCTTTTTCATCCTGTGCCCAGATCTTTCCTTAAACTTTGGAGGTAACGGCATTCAGTAGGACCTCCAGGTCCCTGCTGCAAAGCAGGGAAATGTTTTCCCCTTTTCTGGCGCAAAAGTCAGGGACCATGCAGGTCAACTCCAGACTGACCATAAGACACAAGAGCAGAAGGAGGCCAGTCAGCTCATCCAGCTCTGCCTTTCAAAGAGATCATGACTGATCTGATAACTCTGAACTCTACCTTCCTGTCTCTTCCCACAATAATCCTCAATTCCATTATCAATCAAAAACCTGCCTATTTCAGCCTTGAATATACTTAATGGTGTAACTCCAACACTTCTCTGTGGCAAAGAATTGCAACTCTCAGAGAATACATTATTCCTCATTGATGTCCTCAATGTGTGATCCCTCATTCTGTGATTATGCCATCTGGTCCCAGACTCTCCCACAGGGGAAAACAACCCCTGCGGCACGGTGGCACAGTGGTTAGCATTGCTGCCTCACAGCGCCTGTAGACCCGAGTTCAATTCCCGACTCAGGCGACTGACTGTGTGGAGTTTGCACGTTCTCCTCGTGTCTGCGTGGGTTTCCTCCGGGTGCTCCGGTTTCCTCCCACAGTCCAAAGATGTGCGGGTCAGGTGAATTGGCCAAGCTAAATTGCCCGTAGTGTTAGGTAAGGGGTAAATGTAGGGGTATGGGTGGGTTGCGCTTCGGCGGGTCGGTGTGGACTTGTTGGGCCGAAGGGCCTGTTTCCACACTGTAAGTCTAATCTAATCTAAACTAAAAAAAACCTCTCTGCATGTGACTCCAGATCCATGAAAAACAACCTCACCATATCCAGTCCTCTCATAATCATTTATGCTTCACTAAGGTCACCTGTTACTCTTCTATCTTCCAATGAGTACAGGACCAACCTACTCAACCTCTGCTCATAAGACAGACCCTTCCTACTTGGTATCAGCCGAGTGAACCTTCTCTGGACTGTCTCCGATGCCAGCTTATCTTTCCTTAGATATAGAGCACAGAATTGTTCCAGCTCTAGTCTGGCTAGTTCCTGGTACATTTTTATTTTGAACTCACTGCTTTCATCCTCCATTTCATTTGAAATAACAGCCAACATTTCATTTGCCTTCCCAATTATTGCTGAGCTTGGAAGTGGAGTTTTTTTTGTGATTCAAGGATAGGTACTGCCTCTGTTCCATAGCTTTCTGCAGTCTTTCACCATTTAAATAACAACTCCTCTATTCTTCCAGCCAAAGTGCAAAAACTCATATTTCCCCATGTTGTATTCCATTTGTCAACATTTTGACTACTCACTTAACCTATTCATAACCCTCTGCAGTCCCATTGTGTCATCCTCACCACTTGCTTTCCCACCCATCTGTCCAGGTACACAATAGGCTTTTAAAGATGGCATGGGTGCAAGGGTCCTGGTCAATTCTAGAATAACCACTATTGGAATAAGCTATTCTGGGAATAATGTATGGTTTCAAAATGGGACATGACAGGGTAACGGAAAGGCCAGGTAGTTCAAGAGGTGAGTATGGCAAGCTATGGCAACACCACTCACTGGACCTAGAAACAGAATCCCTCCAAAAATGTGACGCAACTTGGACTTAGCCCAAAAAAAAATAAAATTCGGCCCAAAGAACCATAATTTGAATTTTGAATTGAATTTTTTTTTAATTTATAGCAAAGCAACTGTTGCAGTGCTATTAAACTGAAGGATGTATTGCTTAGAACTGAGATGCTCTAAACAGTTCTTCATGCAAGTCTTGATATTAGGTTCACTAACTACATTTTTAAAAATTATTCCAGGGTCTGTGGCCATCACAGACCAGGCCAAAATTTATTTCCCATCTCATACTGTCCTGAATGCAGTTGAGAATCTAATACATTGCTGTTGATATGGAGTCACATGTAGGACAGTAGGTTTCTTTCCCTAAAGGACATTAGTGGACCAGATGGGTTTTACAACAACTTAGAGTAGTTACACAGTTGCCATTAGGCTAAAACAAGTACAGGAATTGCTGGAGAAACTCAACAGGTCTGGCAACTTCCATGGGGAGAAAGCAGAGTTAATGTTTCGAGTTTGGTAACTCTTCACCAGAGCTGTTAGCAGTGAGGAAAAAGTGACATTTATGCTGAATTTGAATTTAGGGGCTGGGAGGAAGGGGAGAGGTAAGAGGATTGGTGGAAATGGAGTCCAGAGAGAGCAAGATATGAAAGGGTTAGGTAAACACAGAGATTATGGATAGCAGGCCAGGACAGAGGAAAAGCCAAATAAGTGATAAAAAGAGGTCAGGATAGAAGAAAATGAGTGAGCTGTACCAAATGCAAACTATATAATGTGATAGTAGGACAAGGATTAGGTGAGAATATGTGACTGTGCTAAGAACAACCCCTAACAACAGAAGACAGAGTGTGGGATGGGTGAAAAACATGGAAGGATGGAATCAGGCCAGGAACAGCAATGTCGGTGTGGAAGCACGATGGCCTTTTGGCGTGACATGCAAATGGGAACTCAGGGTCATTTTGGCACACACAATGCAGGTGCTCGGCAGAGTGGTCACCCAGTCTGCATTTCATTTCCCCAATGTAGATGAAACCACATTGTGAATTTTTAATTCATGTTTTTCTTGAACAAATTCAAATCTCGCCATCTGGTACCCTGGGATTCGAAATTATGACCCCAGAACATTAGTTTCCAAATTACCAGCTCTGTAGTGTTACCACTACACCCCTGCCTAATGGTACGTTGCATGGTATTCTCTGACTGCTATCAGAATTTGACTGTTAAAACTCTGAAAAAACTATTTAGTGCCTGCTTGTTATTTTATCCATTATCCATCACCAATTTACCTTAAAAAAGAAAATCCCTTAGTATTTTTCATGCTGAAGGTACACAGCAAGCTGGCACATCAAATAAAACAACTAGACGTAGCAACTTGTTATTTCCCGTTGTGGTGGATTGGTGAATGGGGTTCATTTATAGAAGTGACAACAGCAGTGGCCTCAAAACAGATCCTTGCGGCATACCACTGGTAACTGAGCTCTAGGATGAATTTCCCATCAACCACCCGCCCACTGTCTTCTTTCAGCTAGCCAATTTCTGATCCAAATTGCTAATCACCTTAAATCCCAAAACTCCATATTTTGTGTAAGAACCTACCACGTGGAACCTTATCAAACAGCTTACTGAAGTCCATATCAACCGCTTTACCTTCATCCACCTGTTTTGTCACCTTCTCGAAGAACTCAATAAGGTTAGTGAGACACGACATACCCTTCATAAACTGTGTTGACTATCCCTAATCAAATTATTCCTTTCCAGATGATTATAAATCCTATCTCGTAGAACCTTTTCCAACACCTTACCCAAAACCGAAGTAAGGCTCACTGGTGCATAATTACCGATTCCCCTTCTTAAACAAGGGAACAACATTTGCTGTCCTCCAGTCTTCTGGCGCTACTCCTGTCCACAATGACAACATAAAGATCAAAGCCAAAGGCTCTGCTATCTCCTCCCTGGCTTCCAAGGATAAATCCCTTCCACCCCAAGGGTCTTATCTACTTTCAGATCTTCCAAAATTGCTAAAAACTCTTTGTCAACCGCAATCCCAACTAATCTAGTGGCCTGTATTTCCATCTTCTCACTAACATTGCCCTTTTCCACTGTGAGTACTGATGAAAAGTATTAATTAAGTGTTTTCCCTATGTCCTCAGGTTCCACACACAACTTTCCACTACTATCTTTGATTGGCCCTAATCTTACTCTAGTCATTCTTTTTGTCCTGATAGACCTATAGAGGCCTTAGTGTTTTCCTCAATCCTGTCTGCCAACAACTTCTCATGTTCCCTCCTGGCTCTTCTCAGCCTTCTCTTTAGATCTTTTCTGGCTATCTATCTCAGTCTTCAATATACTCAATGATGTGGTCTCCACAGCCTTCTGTGACAGTGAATTCCACAGATTCACCACTCTCTGGCTGAAGAAGTTTCTCCTTATCTCTGTTCTAAACAGTCTTCCCTTTACTCTCAGGCTGTGTCCTCGGGCCCTAGTTTCTCCTACCAATGGAAACATCTTCCCAACATCCATTCTGTCCAGGCCATTCAGTATTCTCTAAGTTTGAATTATATCCACCTTCATCCTTCTAAGAGCATTGACACAGAGTCTTCAAATGTTCCTCATATGTTAAGCTTTTCATTCCTGGGACCATTCTCGTGAATCTCCTCTGAATACGCAGCAGGGCCAGTACATCCTTCCTGAGGTATGGTGCCCAAAACTGTGCACAATGCTCCAAATGTGGTCTGACCTGAAAGCTATGGATTCAACAAGAGAGGAAAGGTCCCTGGTTCTTGGACACTTCAAAATGTTGTGATTATAACAAGATCAACTTGGTGGACTTCAAAGAATATGAGTTCCCCTGATAGGGGCTGTTAACTTGGTCCAATCAGGGAGCCCTGGCTGACAGATAATAAGAGGAATGTTCGAGATTCCGACACCCAGGGTGCTGACTCTGATGAAGTGGTGTCAGAGTCAAGGACTTTCCACATGTAAATAAGCGGTGACTTGGTGACTGGATACTGGCTTCTGTGGAGTTATTTCACAAACATATATTTGTGCACAGGGATTTCAACTTTTTCTAATGAGTTCTGAGGTATGTGCCTGTATCTTATAGCCACTGCTGAAGAGAATTTTCGTTTTACATATCAATTAAATTTACATATTGGCTAATGCCTGTTTGAGAACTTTTCAAGTTTCAGTTAATTAACTTTTTATATTCTGGAAATGAATTAAGAACCCAAATTAGCATCAGTCTGAACACTGCTTCTCTCTTTGTCAACTATTCTCTCTCTGCCACCCAGCTTCATATGTTGAAGTAGGGGAACAATTGCTTTTATTTAAAATTTTAAATGAAAACCTACAATAATTCATAACTGAAATTTCATATGCATAGATACAAAATAATATTGAAGTAATTAATGGAAAATTTCTAATTTGTACAGACATAAATCCCAATAGGAGTGCACATCAGTACATTTTTAAAACCTTTGTGTTCTCCCATTTTCTCCACAAAACTCTCAGTTTTACTAAAATCGGATTTTTTAAAATAATCAAAAAGAATAGCAAAACTGACAGAGAAAACCAAAGAAAAGCATTATATTAGTTTGGTTAACTAAATTACTCGTGTATATTGTACAAAGATATTTCATTTCCCGACTCAGGCGACTGACTGTGTGGAGTTTGCACGTTCTCCCCGTGTCTGCGTGGGTTTCCTCCGGGTGCTCCGGTTTCCTCCCACAGTCCAAAGATGTGCGGGTCAGGTGAATTGGCCATGCTAAATTGCCCGTAGTGTTAGGTAAGGGGTAATGTAGGGGTATGGGTGGGTTTCGCTTCGGCGGGTCGGTGTGGACTTGTTGGGCCGAAGGGCCTGTTTCCACACTGTAAGTCTAATCTAATATAGGGGAGGTGATAATCACTTGTTATTATTGCTGACTTGTGAATCAAGAGACCCAAGTAATATTCTGGGTACCTGGGTTCAAATCCTGCCATTGCAGATGGCATCATTTGAATTCAAGAAAAGTCTAGCCTTAAGAGTCTAATGATAACCATGAATCTATTGTTGATTGTCGGAAAACATCAGGTTCACTAATGTCCTTTAGGGAAGGGAACTGTCATCCCCACCTGGATGGCCTGTGTGTGTCTCCACATTCACAGTAATGTGTTAACTCTTAACTGCCCTCTGGGCAATTAGAGATGGGCAATAAACGCTGGCCCAGCCAGTGACACCCGCATCCCATGAACGAATAAAAATAATTACAGGTCCCCTGACTGCAGAATCTGCCTTCAGCTCACAGACTCGAGCTCTGGGCAACATGATTACTTCATGTACATGACTCTATGGCATTCAAGAAATAACTTTCCCAAAGATTCAAGCATACAGCTTGATGCTATTGTGAAATATTTACATTTCTGATATTTTGATATTTTAAACATTACAGCTATGTGACAAATGTTTATTTTTGGTCATTTCTGTCTGCAGCAATATATCACAAGAAGTTTTGAATGAGGTTCAGGCACTGACAACACTGACTGACAATCTACGTTTGAAAATCAAGGCATTCTACACACTTTTCATTTCAGATGAAGCCCATTCCTATACCTGAAGTAAACAATAAGTTTACTTGAAAACAAAATGTGTCATGGACAGGGAAATGGTTCTCCTTTGTTTGCAATTAAGCGTGGTCAGGTATACTGTTTTCTAAGTTTAACTTGAGTCTAAACACGGTCTATAGCTAATTGCGTATAAAAGCAAGCATGCCTTTCACAAGGAACTAGTTCAACTCTATTTGAATTATCCTTACAAATATAACACAGCAATAATACAATAAATATTTAATTTGTGCCATTACTATTATGCATGCATACAAAGGAAAAACAAGCACCAAAAGCTTCTCCTTGCATTATCATTAAATGTTCCAGAGATACACTCTGATTGCTTGCAGTTTGAGGCCATTTTAAATTAGGTAAACGTAAACATCAGTGACACATTCCAGATCTTGGGTTCGGTTAATCGATATTACTCCTGAGGTCTTTCAACTTCAATCATCAATTTGCGGATTTAAAATGGCAGGGACCAAAGAAGCAAAAATGTGAACCATTTGTCCTCTAACCCTGATCTATCCACAGATAAGAAAATTAGGGTTAATATTTCTTAGCATTTGACAATTACTCTCAACAAATTTTAAATGTTAAAATTGATTCAGGTAAATGGAATTGATGAATATCTGTTTTTTTAAAATTTGCTTTAAAGTTTTTCATTGCTTAAATGTTATTTATGGTTAAAACAAGATTGATCAGACTTTTAATTCACTTTTTAAACAAGATCTCAAACAAATAACTTTTGAAACAAATCATTTACATCTGGTTAAAATGTTAACACGACATCTTGTGTAAGGCTAATAAATCTTGATCAAATATCAAATTTATATGGTATGTTACCATTAAAAAAGAGCTGCCTGAGTACTCAGCAACTCAGGCAACAAATATGGAGAGAGAAACTAAGTTAATATTTCAGGTGCCTATTGGGTATCAGGTAAAGAATAGTAAGGATAAGAATCTTCTTCTTCCATTACAAAGTAAAAGCACTGAGAACTTTAAGTTTCAAATACAGTGTGGGATCGGAAAATTTCAAAATTAAATTTATGCCAAAGCTGTCAAAACTGAAGCAACACTAGAGGTGGCATTTATGGTCAAACATCAAAATGCACTGACAGCCATTTGTACATGAAACTGTGTTAAGTTTTCACAAAGTGCATTAAAATTGGTTACATTTTGATTAAACCATATGAAATCAGGTACACCCCAAACAACCCTTTTATACTGTTGCAATCTCAGAAATACATATTACTGTATCAGCCTGACCATTCCATTGCTAACAGTGCCCATCTTTCACAGATGCTTTATTTTCCATGATTCAGTGTTAGCATATTTTAAGTGCACATTTTCATGCATTTCCAAATTGATGATGAAATATTGATAGCCACTCATACATACACAAATAGAATAAATAAAAATCAATTTAAAGAATGAATTCAGAAGTATTCACTTAAATAGCTTGGAAGGTAATATGTTTTAGCAGCTAAGCATATTCCAGGACATTTTCCAGCACAAAATCATAAAATTAAGACATTGCATTTGGCATGACTGGAGAACATTGCTACATGAAATTATAATTTAACATTTTTATTACAATGCCAAATTTAACCAAACATAATTTCTTGTTTGGGCCATGAACTTAGCAGTTATATTATTGTAAAATCACAACTGACTGGTCTCCATTTTCCACAACATTTCTGCTGCTGTTCCACTACTGATTTACTCAATGGGACTCTCAACTCTACCTCTGATGCCCTCAATCCCAGTAAAGGTAATACACTTGCACCCAGTCATTATTCTGTTAAGGGCTTGATCTATGCCCTTTTAAATCCAAAGGGTGCAGATACTTAAAGATATGGTAGACTCGAGTTAGCCAACCATAGCCATCAACTGCATGAGTCATGGCCAGTTCCCACTCTCCGACAGTCTGTTAAAAACAGCTCTCTATTCAAGGATCGGCTTGGAGTGCAAACATGACCTACTGCTTCTTTTTTCTAAAGCAGACCATCTCCCGAAACCTATCATCTTCACCCTCACCTCCAACATTATTTACTACATTGTCACTAAGACTGAGACCAGCTGATCAGCTGCCACTTCCCTCTCTTCCACTAACTCATTGGACCAAATTTCCTCTGATGTTCTCATACCAGAGCCCTGCACTCTTATTTTTCTCTGTTTTCACTCTATTTTCCCTCATGCTCTCTCCATGCTCAAGTTGTCCACAAGAAGAAAACCTTACTCCCTCAAGCCCATTCCTGCTAAATTGCAAAATCCCAACCAACAGGCCTTTGGTATCCATTTTCCACTACAGATTTACTCAATGGCACTGTCAACTCTACCTCTGATGTCTTTGATCCCAGTCAAACTAATACACTCTCACCCTGGCCTTTTTTTTTCTGATAAGGGCCTGATCTGTACCTTTTTAAATCCAAAGCTTTTACCAACTCTCTTTTCATGTTAGACAATATTTTTAATGGTCCACTCTCCTCAGATGTTGCTTTCTTCACCTTAAATCTGCCTTTGGCACGCTGGTCATTCACTCTGAACTGGGCCTCATTTGTATTCTCTTCACTCCAAAGGATGCAGATTTGCAAGGGTATGACTTGTAAGGACGTGAGTTCACCATCCTTTACCAGATCTAAAGAAGCCACATAAATCCTTGAAAACCTTGCTCTAAAATCTTTGTAAGCCAGTGACCCATTTCCAACTCCTTTTCCACCCTAAAGTCTTTCAAGATGTTGTCGCCTCCCAAACCATGTCTATCCTTCCCAGAACTGCAGTTCTCAATGTTACCAGTCTAGTTTCTGCCCTTCCGCAGGGGCTGATCAATTGTACCGATATGACTCTTAAAGTCAAAAATGATATTATATTTGGCTGTGAGAATCGAAAACCCGTGTATGAACAAGATTGGTAGTGGTATGTCCCCTTAACTGATCAGTTTTAAGGCTCTTTACTGAGAACCACAGTCTAACGCAAGAAGTATAAGTTAGAAAGCTGAAATGTGGACAGAAAGCAAAATAAATAGAGGAAAAGAAAGTTGAGATTAAATTAGACTCCTTATAGTGTGGAAACAGGCCCTTCGGCTCAACAGGTCTACACCGACCCTCCAAAGAATTACCCACCCAGACCCATTTCCCTCTAACTAATGCACCTAACTTTATGTGCAATTTAGCATGGCCAATCCACCTGAACTGCACATCTTTGAACTGTGGGAGGAAACCCAGAGAGACATGGGGAAAATGTGCAAACTCCACACAGACAGTCATCCAAGGCTGGAATCAAACCCAGGTCCCTGGCGATGTAAGGCTTCAGTGTTAACCACTGAGCCACCGTGCCGAGAGATACACATATGAAACTTAAATAAGACAAAAACATTTAATTTTCTTTTACAAAATTAAAGCAACCTTAAGTAAAATGCTTGGGAATTGACATTTTTAAGTGTTACGTTAATGGACATATGTGTTTTGAGGGGCTAATAAACAGAGCTAACGTAATTACCATTCAAACAATGGCCTACATTTACATGATAAAGTCAGAGTTGAAAGGAAGAAAACTTTAAATGGTTGACCTTTTTCTGATTTTCCTAATGGAAAAAGCATGTTAACTGTTATCTTTTTCATAATGGATTTAAATTATCCTGACATTTCCTGGGGGAAAAAAAGCCAGATTACAGAATTGAAGATTGCTAGTTTAAATCTCTATTTGGCACACCTTAAATGTGTCACATTGCCATGGAGATAGGTTGCAGGGATAGTATTTATTCATTTGAGTTATTTGTGTGATTTCTCACAGAGACAAACAGTTGGGTTTGGATCAACTGGGCAGCAGCTTTGAACAAAGCAGTGAATGTGTCTGCCACGATCTGTACAGGAGAAAAGAAAAACTGTCCAAGGGAGCTTCTCAGTGTTGGAGCCACTGAGTAAGAAGCCATTGAATAAAAAATGAGGTCTGCAGATGCTGGAGATCACAGCTGCAAATGTGTTGCTGGTCAAAGCACAGCAGGTTAGGCAGCATCTCAGGAATAGACCATTGAAGCCCACTCTTGAGCTGAGCTGTCTACAATCAGGAGATACTTCAGAAGTGTTCTCTTGCTGGATGCTGGTGGAACAAGGCAAGGAAACTTCATATCACAGACAGCAACAGAAACACTGAGGAGGGTCAAAGCGAATTTTTAAAAGCTGGTGACACCACTTGAACTGTTTCCAGAAGTGAAGAAACTTCAAGATTGTGTATGGTATAGGGGAGCTCCTTAATGGAAATAAAAGTCATATGTGAAATGATTCGTTGAAGGTTTTGAGTTTAAAATTCCAGTGTTTATGAAACATGGAAGGTTGAGCGCTTGCTTTGCATAATGCTGATAAAGTAATAGTTTTCATACAAAAAATCTTTGATTGTATAATTTGTGATATAAGTCTTTCAGTTACTAATTGATAGCTTAAAGTTCTTGTCTCAATTTACAGATTTCCCTTTAAATCATAATATTGAAATGTTATTCCACACAACAAGAAAATGGTGAAGAAGAAACAATGCCTGTGCATTGCTGGTTGGACAATTGAGTGAGACTGCCTTTCTGCATTTTGTAACATTCTTTGAGAGAGTATTTATATCGCTCCTTATTTATATGTGAACAGAAGTTGAACTGATTGCACCAAGTTACTATTATAATTGTTGCTCCGTATGAATTGTCTGCTGGTACAACTGTGGGGTTTTACAAAATTAGAGTCAGCGATGGGGAAACCATAGAGAGCAGCTCACTTTCCACTTCTTTCGGCTATGATGAGGGGGCAGGTATACAGACATCAATGAGAAAACTGCTTAATTTTCATTTTGATGCAAGAATTGCATCAAATATTATCAAAGTCTGGAAAATGGGTATCATTTCACACCCAAGTAGCAACTGAGATTTTGATTTGTTCTGTTGCTTTTGTGAGCATTCGTGGTACAGAACATTCTTTTCTCAATGAAGAGGAAATTTCCAAACAATTGCAGACATCGCAGTCATCCTTAGTGGATAACTACGCGTGTAGCTATTATAGGAATTACCTCATTGATAACAACATTTGAAGGTTTGAACAACCGACATGCTTATACATTTCTTATAGTCTATTATTACCCTGATTTCAGAGAACTGTACTGAAGCATATTAACTCACCCACCTTGGGGAGGTGTGAGGGTCTTGCCTTGTTCCTGACACCAGCCCACTGGATGGATGTATGGGCTACTCGCATCACACCTGCCAAACAACAAATTACCACATTATTGAATAAAAACATTAAATGATTTTTAAATACAGCAAGCCAACATAAACAGCAGAGATCATCAGAATTTGGTGTGTAGCTCAATCAGATCTGTTCCAAAGTAAACACAAAATTCTGGAAGGTCAAAGTGATACATGTGTACAAATGACAGTAAAGCTGTCATTGTTGAAAAACTGCATTTTTATGCATATGACTTGATTGGCTTGGATATTACTTAAACTTGTGGAAATAGGCTGAAAGTTAACAGCATGGCTAATGAGGCATGGCCGAAATTTCTTGCCTTGCAGCAATTACCCTCAGCTCCTTTATCAATCTAAAATCTGGAAATCAGTCTTGATTTGATTCATTAACTCAACTGCCATCACATACTGGGGGATAAGTTTCCAAACACTACAACCCTCAAGAAGCAATTTCTCCTGATCTCTATCTTAATAAAGAACTCCATTTTGAAACGGCATTCCCCTGCCTCCGGTTCTGGACTCCCCCACGTGGAAAAACATCTCTGACCATCTACCCTGTCATGATCCCTCAGAACATTACATGCTTTGAGAAAATCACTTCTGACTCTTCTGAATTCCAATAGGTATAGGCCCTTTCCCCAGAAGGCAACCCTTTCATCCCAGGAATCAGTCAAGTTGATCTTCTCTGAACTTAACCTGCACACTCTGCTGCCCATGTTCTTAAAGAGGGTCTCGCTCTGAAAACTCAGCTATTCCCTTATCTTTATTCATTGATTAACTGTTACTTATGTACGTTTGTACTTTCCCTTCAGGGAAATATATTTTATTCTTTGAATTTTGAAATACTACCCATTGGTGTTCTGCATTGTCATTTTCTAATATTATTTTGACATTTCTTTTTCAAGTTCTGTCACTAACCCCTCAAAATCAGTTTTCCCCGATTTGGTTTTCAACAAAACGATATCCTTCCTTATCATCATCGGAATGGTCATTGTTGCCTAAATGATACCTAGTATTGCATTATTCTGTTATCTGATCTGGTTCATTCTACATTAATGTATCTAATAACAGATCTTGCCTTGTTGGGTTTTTCATATCTTTTGTTGGAAAGCACCCATGAACACATTGTAGGAACTCCGCTCCCTTATTCACTTTATCCACTGCTTCTATCCAAATCACATTCAGGCAGTTAAAATCCTCCATGACGTTTTTTTTTGTTTTTTCACTCGATTCCTTAAATTTCTGCTCTTTCTCCTCCAAATCCCTTCCACAATTCAGTGCCCCACAGATGACATCTATGAATGTGATTCATGCTTCTTTATCTATTTGGATTCTATTTTAGTCTTGCTAATAGCGGTATCCCTTTTCTCAACTACCATTATGCTGTCTTGAATAAGTACAACTATGCTATACCCCACATAGTCCTTGTTTAGTCCTTCATCCTGATTTTTCAACAGCCATAACTCAGTATTGTCCTACCCCTGCTGGTTTGTCCTCCTGCACGATTTCCTCCATATTTATTTTGGGCATTGCTGTAACCACATCTTAACAAGGCTTTGACCCACTTTGCACTTAAGCATCTTTTTAACCTCACATCCGATCTCTCTATTCATTCCCTTGCCAACAAAGTCTTCCTGGAATTTATTCTTTCTTTTGCCCTCCTTCACTTGTTTGCTTTACATTTAGGTTGAAAATCTCTCTTGTCCCAATCATAGAGTCATAGAGATGTATGTCCAACTCATCCATTCCGACCAGATATCCCAACTCAATCTAGACCCACCTGCCACCACCTGGCCCATAACCCTCTAAACCCTTCCTATTCATATACTCATCCAGATGCCTTTTAAATGCTGTAATTGTACCAGCCTCCACCACTTCCTCTGGCAGCTCATTCCATACACGTAACATGCTCTGCATGAAAATGTTGCCCCTTAGATTTCTTTTAAATCTTTCCCCTCTCACTCTAAACCTATGCCCTCTAGTTCTGGATTCCCTGACCCCAGAGAAAAGATTTTGCCTATTTACCCTATCCATGCCCCTCATAATTTTGTAAATTTGTATAAGATCACCCTGCAACCTCCGACGATCCAGGGAAAACACCCTATTCAGGCTCTCCCGATAGCTCAAATCCTCCAACCCTGGCAACATCCTTGTGAATCTTTTCTGAACCCTTTCAAGTTTCACAACATCTTTCCAATAGGAAGGAGACCAGAACTGCACGCAATATCCAACAGTGGCCCAACCAATGTCCTGCCCCAACATGACCTCCCAACTCCTGTACTCAATACCCTGATCAATAAAGGAAAGCATACCAAACACTTGCTTCACTATCCTATCTACCTCTGACTCCACTTTCAAGAACCTGCACTCCAAAGTCTCTTTGTTCAGCAACACTCCCCAGGACCTTACCATTACATGTATAAGTCCTGCTCTGACTTGCTTTCCCAAAATACAGCAGCTCACATTTATCTAAATTAAACTCATCTGCCACTCCTCAGTCCATTGGCCCATCTGGTCAAGATTCTGTTGTACTCGGAACATAGAACATTACAGCCTTCGGCCCTCGATATTGCGCTGCCGTCATATTAATCTGAAGCCCATGCCACCTGCACTATTCCATGTACGTCCATATGACTGTCCAATGACGACTTAAACGCACTTAAACTTGGCGAATCTCCTACCGTTGCAGGCAAAACATTCCATACCCTTACTACTCTCGGAGTAAAGAAACTACCTTTGACATCTGTCTTATACCTACCTCACCTCACTTTAAAGTTGTGTCCCCTCATGTTTGCCGTCCCCATACTTGGAAAAAGGCTCTCCCTGTCCACCCTATCTAACCTGAGCTGAAAATGTGTTGATGGTTAAAGCACAGCAGGTCAGGCAGCATCCAAGGAACAGGAAATTCGACGTTTCGGGCCAGAGAGCCATTCCTGATGAAGGGCTCTGGCCCGAAACGTCGAATTTCCTGTTCCTTGGATGCTGCTGTGCTTTAACCAGCAACACATTTTCAGCTCTGATCTCCAGCATCTGCAGACCTCACTTTTTACACCCTATCTAACCCTCTGATTATCTTGTATGTCTCTAAAAGTAACCTTCTTCGCTGTCCACTACACCTCCAATTTTGGTGTCATCTGCAAACAACCAACTATACCTCCTATATTCACATCTAAATCATCTATATAAAAGATGAAAAGCAGTGGACGCAGCACCGATCCTTGTCGCACTCCACTGGTCACAGGCCTCCAGTCTCAAAAGCAACCCTCCACCACCACCCTCTGTCTTTTACCTTGGAGCCAGTTCTGTATCCAAATGGCTAGTTCTCCCTGTATTTCATAAGATGTAACCTTGCTAACCAGCATCCCATGAGGAACCTTGTTGAATGCCTTATTGATGTCCATTTAGGTCATGTCTATCGCTCTGTCCTCATCAATTTTCTTTGTTACTTCTTCAAACAACTCAATCAAGTTCATGAGACATGATTTCCTAAGCAAAGTCATGCTGACTATCCCTAATCAGTTCTTGCCTTTCCAAATCTAGATGAACCTTGATTATCCGAATATCAGTTTATCTGGCAAGATCGCAACGTCCCAATGCATGGCTAAACTATGTTATCCTGCATTTGATTATCCGGAATTTGATCAACTGAATGAAATACTCCTCACCCATGTCCTTTGGATAATCAAGACTCCTCTCTACATGTAAATCCTGTCCCTCAGGAATCCATCCAACAACTTGCCCACCACTGACGTCAAGCTCACCCCGGTCTATAGTTCCCTGGCTTTTCTTACCACTTTTCTAAAATAGTGGCACCACGTTAGCCAACCTCCAGTCTTCGAGCGCCTCACCTGTGACTATTGATAATCCAAATATCTTAGCAAGAGACCCAAAAATCACTTCCCGAGCTCCCCACAGAGTTCTAGGGTCCACCTGATCAGGACCTCAGGATTCATCACTTTTATGCATTTCACAACATCCAGCACCACCTCCTCTGAAATATGAATATTTTTCAAGATGTCACCATCTATTTCCCTACATTCTATATCTTCCATGTCCTTCTCCACAGTAAACACTGATGTGAAATACTTGTTTAGTATCTCCCCCATTTCCTGTGACTCCACACAAAGGCCCCCTTGCTGATATTTGAGGGTTAATCCTAACCCCATTCCTCAACTTACTGGTGTAAAGTCTTTGACACCTGCCTATGTACACTTCAAGCCTGGCCTGGGTCCCTGTCCATTTCAAATGGAACTTATTCCATTGGTACAGATCATTCCTGCCCCAAAATAGTATTCAGCTTGCATTCCATGGAAAGGTTCTTTTCTTTCCTGGGCAATAACTCAAAGATTATGGTCAGCTTTGGTTTTTAATTGAGAATTCAACTCTTGATATTATTACAGCAGGATCCCCTTCCTGGCCTTATATATGTTGTTTGTTTGAACATGGACTGTGATGATGGAATTTACCCCCATTTCCTTTCTCAGTTCTTTCTTAGCTAGCATGAATTATCCCTTATCATGGCACTGTGTAGGCAACTCCCCCTCTTTGGGACTTCTTACTGTTCGCCACAGAGGACCCTGCCTTTTCAACCCACCGTCACCCCCAAATAATAAAGTCACCTGTTAATTCCATATTTCTATTCAGGTCTGCCTCCATACATGCATGCATGCACACCTACTTTGAGACTGGTCAGGACATACAATGGTAGCTTTGTGTAGACGTGCTCTCATTTCTTTGGTCTTTCTGCCATCCTTACCACACAGCTTTTGTCACTGCCTTTATAAGCAGTAGTGGGTTTGAGAGCCTAATACTGCATCATGACACTCCCTCCGCCATTGCCCCTCAAGACAACTCCCATTCTTCCTACACCTGCTTTTGTCACATGTTGGCGCCACCATATTTTCTGGGGTATTTCCACCCCAATAACCATGTACACTGAACTGACACACACACACACACACACACACAGCATGCCTCTGTTAGTTTTAGTTGACTAACTCCATGGCTTAGAGTTGACTCTTTCAGCAGAAGAAAATCCACCTCACTCAAATTCTAGGATATATATTACATTTTTGATATTTCTCGACAGTTGTATCAGAAGACCTACGCAGTAAACCAGCACTGAGAATGATGATAAACAAGCCCTCACCAGTAATCATACGTATCATCCCAGTTATCAAAATGAACCAAAAAGCGATTGTCTACAATATCTGTGACTGATGCAACACAGATCAGGGAGGGATTCTTTCTGTCCACTGCTTCCAGCTTCATACCTACTCGAAATCCTGAAGGAGTAACAGCCTGAAAGATAAATAATGAATATTTTAGAAAATAAATAAACATGACAACATTAGCTACAGGTCATTCTGCTATGATGCATGTATTGCTCATGTGAATTCGCTATAACATGATTGATGAATTGGGGACACTTTATACAGAGCTGAAAATGTGTTGCTGGAAAAGCGCAGCAGGTCAGGCAGCATCCAAAGAGCAGGAGAATCGACATTTTGGGCTTGAGCCCTCCTTCATGCCTGAAACGGCGATTCTCCTGCTCTTTGGATGCTGCCTGACCTGCTGCGCTTTTCTAGCAACACATTTTCAGCTCTGATCTCCAGCATCTGCAGTCCTCACTTTCTCCTCGACACTTTATACAGCACAGTTTTTTGCAGCTTGTATCGGACATAACACGATTCCGGCCCCATTAGTTTAAATGGTGCTACTGTTATGCGATTTTCTTATTACTGGGATTGTACGAGAATGAAACTACCACGTTATAGCAGAGCTGACTGTACATGAAAGTGATGACATATCTTGCGAAAAATATGCTGGGCAACAAATAATAACCACTGCCTTTAGATGTAAGTACTTAGCAAGGGGGATATTGTGATGGAACTATTAACAATCACCGTCTGAGACTGACGAAAAGTCAGGGACTGAACTGAAACACAGAGAGGGTGGCAAATGAGATGATGGCAGGAGCAGCATGTCAATCTGCCTGTTCTACTCCTCATTAACAACTGTCCCCAAGGACAGGGACAAAGCACAGTGCCTCTTAATTGGTTCAGATCATTAGTGAGCTCATTTAGAACCTTTTTAGACTCGTAGAAATTTCCATGGGGTGGGCAGCTATTCATACAGACCAGAAGGAGGCCATTCAGCCCATTGAGTCAGCATGAAGAGTATCACACCCAGACCCAACTCCCCATACTACTATCACATTTACCATGGCTAATCCATCTACTCTACATATCCATGGACATTACAGGGCAATTTAGCATGCCCACTCCACCTAACCTGCACATCTTTTGATTGTACGAGGAAACAGGTACACCCAGGGGAAACCCACACAGACGCAGGGAGAATGTGCAAACTCTGCACAGACAGTTATCTGAGGCTGAAATCGAACCTAGGTCTCTAGCACAGTGAGGCAGCAGTGATAACTACTAAGCCACCCTGCATAGCTCCCTGAACTTTGAGAACTACAGTTGGACAGGATAAAGGCATCCATCTTGAAACAGTTTGATTTAGTTGAAAAAAGAAGTGAAAGTTTGGACAAGAAATCCTGAACACCTGTAAAACTTGAATACTTGAATAATCAACCTTACACTTCTTTATCCCAGATCCCAGCTCTGCATTTGCCACAATTATTTGGAAGATGAAGATTATTGAAAACTAGAGAGGGTTCAGAGGAGATTTACCAGGATGTTGCCTGCTTTTGGAAGGTTTGAGTTATAAAGAATGGCTGGGATCTTTTTCACTAGTGCGTAGGAGGTTGAGAGGTGACATTATAGAGGTTTATGAAAACTAACCTTCCAGCTCAGCGAGCAAACCTACATTCAGAGGTTTATAATATCATGAGGGGTAAAGATACGGTTAATGTCAGGATGGTGGATTTCAAGACTAGGGGCATATTTTTAAGGGGAGAGGAGAGAGATTTAGCAAAGACACAAGGAGCAAATTCTTTACACAGAAGTTGGTTCATGTATGGAATGAATTGCCAAGGGACTGATGGATGTGGGCACAGTTACAATGTTTAGTTAAGCCCATGAATAGGAAAGATTTGGAGAGATAGGAGTCAGGAGCAGGTAGGTGGGACAAGCTTAGCTGGGGATTATGTTCAGTAAGGACTGGTTGGGCCACTTCCATGCTCATCACATCTAAATGGCAGCTACAGCTGATTTGGGCTTGAGACTAACCTACCTCTCTGTTGTTCCACCTCAATTCCAGTATCCCTGGCCATGAGCTGGGAAGCGATATGGATCATTAAACCCTACCCCATGAAAATCATACTTGATGGCAAGGAGATTGTTCGATCTCTAGGGACAAATTTCCTTGAGATCAGAAGTGTAGTCACTTATTGCTGACCGTGATATTTTAGCTAATACCCATTTCTGATGGCACCTATTCAGCACATTTCTATTTGCATAACTGCACTTAATTTCCAATTTACCAAGTATCTTAGGCATGCAGATTGGCATCCACCTTCATTTTAAAAAATCCACACATAGAAACTTCTGAGACATGCAAATCCCGCTGCTCCATTATTATGGCAGCAGAACAAGATCACAGATTTTCAGCTTCACAACCTTTTGATCCAAATACTGACAAAAATTGCTTCAAATGCACTTTTCAAAGACACAAACTGTGTGCCATTATGCTAAAGCTTACAACCAAGACAAAAGGCAGGAAAAACAGGAAATAATTTCAGTACATTGTATTGCTGTGTAGAAAGACAGATTTACCATTTAACAACTTCAAAACATTAAGTTTCTTTATTTCTATTGGATTGTCAAAATTCACTGGATTCATTCTCTCAATCAACAATGCACAAATAACAAAGATTGACTTTGGTATCCAATGACTTATTTTTAAATCAGCTCATGACAATCCAGTTCTTTCTCATCTTAAATTAATTTAACCATCATGCAATTGCTGCAAAGCCTTCGCTGAACAAATCAACCATAGTTGAGAGGTTTATATTAAGTAATAATAAAGCTGGCTCACAGAAAGGTCCTATTCAAACTGCATAGCCCTTGAGTCAGATCACAATTTGAGCATGGGACCTAGTCTTAATTACAAAGACACAAGGAAGACTACTCAAAAGCCAGGAGACTGATTTTCAGTTTCACAACACTTGGTTGTGAGGAAAAAGTACAGAAACTTGGACTTGTTTCTTGTTAAACAGTAATCGACTGAAGGTGAGAAAAAAGTCAGACAGCACAGGTCTGGAAGAAGCTTTGTAAAAAACCTGTAAAGGATGTCCAAAGTAATCCAGTATGGTACAGCATAACTTTGAGGGACAAAAGCTCTGCTTGTCAAAAAATTGACAATAACTTATAAATTTAAAAAAAAATTCAAATGCAACGCACCACAAACAGCATTTGTTCATCAAGTGATTTGAAGAGGGTTGTCAAAAGCAGTGTAGGCAGAGACAAATAAAACTGCAGATGCTGGAATCCAAAGTAGACATGCAGGAGGCTGGAAGAACACAGCAGGCCAGGCAGCACCAGGAGATGAAGAAGTCAACGTTACGGGTGTAACCCTTCTTCAGAAGTATTGTGGGTAGCTTGGAAACAGATATTTATGGCTTTGTAAATAAAATGATGAAGTCGGTGATGTATTAAATAAGTGGGGTTGGTTTTACTTAGTTGGCTGGATGGCTGGTTTGCAGTGTGGGGACACCAACACTGGATTCAATTCTTGCACCGGCCATGGTTACAATGAAGCATTTTCCTTCTCAGTCTCTCCCTTTGACTATGGTATGGTGACCTTCTGGTTGAACCACCCCCCAGTCATCTCTTTCCAATGAGAGAACAGCCCTACGGTCAGTAAGACTATTTCGACTTTAGCTTAGATTATTTACAGAAGAGGAGGAGGATACCACTCCTGATGACCCAAGGAACATAACGCTGAATCAGTGGCAAGGACAAGCAAAAAACACAAATTAAGAAAATAATGGCAGAGATCCAAGAGAAATAGGTGGGGACATCGCAGATGCAAAACAAGGATGATCCAAATGAAAGTAAAATGCTGGAAATCAGAAACAAATACAGAGAATGCTGGAGAAACTCAGTGGGTCCAACATCTGTGGGGACAGCAACAGAGTGAACACTTTTGAGTCTAGTATGGCTTTTCTTCAGAACTGCCTAGCAGATTGACAGTCACAGACTTGTAGAGATGTACAGCATGCAAACAGACTCTTTGGTCTAATTTGTCCATGCCGATCAGATATCCTAAATTAATCTAGCCCCATTAGCCAGCATTTGGCCCATATCCCTTTAACCCATCATATTCATGTATCTATCCAGGTATCTGTTAAATGTTGCAATGTTTTCATTGTACCAGCCTCCACCACTTCCTCTGGCAACTCATTCCATACATGCACCAACTTCTTTGTGAAGACGTTGTCCCTTAGGTTCCTTTAAAACTTTCCCTTCTCATTCAAAATGCTTCTCTCTCCAATAACCTTCCCGAAATCTCTCCATACAGGAGCTGCTGCTTCAAGTTGGAAATCGCATGCTATTTCAGGAAGATTACAGGGGGAACCAAGAATATTTGAACAATTCGCCCAGTTTCTGTCATCAGGAAATGATTAACACTTGGTTCTGCTTTAATGCAGTAGTTCCATCCTTATGCAATACCATGTTATAAGAAAATCGCATAATAGCAGCACCATTTAAACTAACGGGCTGGAATTTCATTATAACCAATACATACTTTAAAAGTCCGTGCATTAGAAATAGAGAACCCAATTTGTCAATCACATTATAGCTAATTTGTGTTAATGAAATACACATTATAGCGAAATGACCTGTACCGATAATTAATTAGGGATAACGGCATGTGCTGTAATTGGCTGGATGTGACAGGTTCTGCCTGACAATGTTCTAAATAATAATCCCATTAAAAGTGAACCAGGATATGTTCCAGAGATAATGTAAAGCAGCTGACGCTTATTGGAGCAGATACAAGTGTCATAGTCCTGGGGGATTGCGTATGGGTGTGGTAGTGTCTCTATCTCTGAGCCAGGAGACCTGAATTCAAATCCTAACTGCTCCAGAGGTGTGTACACACATTTCTGATCAGAAGATATCTACAACCCTGCTTTCTGTGCATGTGAGCCGGGAGACTATGGTTCAAGTCCCATCTGCTGCAGAACGGAGTCAGAATACATTTGATTCACAATGTTTAACAGGTTCTTGTGGTGCTGGAACAGGAGGTCCTGGGTTCAAGCCTGATCTTCTGCAGAAATCATAAATTTCCAAACATAGGTTTTTTTTTGCAGTAAGGGAAGCTATTTAGTCAAGGAGGATGATTGGCTTACTTCTGCTCCTGTTTCACGGTTTTACGGTGTGTCACTGGTAAAACTTGCTCTCTCTTCCTATCCTATCATTGACTGAGTTAACAACCAATTAGATGTGCTCATCTGGCCTGACCATGTGCATCGAACAGTGTCAAGCACCAATGGAAATCCAGTCATGTGTAATATCATAGCTTCATAAAACATTGATGGGTGGAGCAGCAAAATACTCTCCAAATGTTATATGGTGATGTTAATCGTCAAGATTGGCCCTGTGCAGTCACATAGGCAGGCAGCTTAGAGTTGAAATTCCTAGGTCTTAAATGGACCACCTCTTATTCTGAGCTAATGCCACTCCAAGTCCTAGACTCTTCCACAAGGAGAAACTACCTTTTACATCTACCCTGTCAAGTTTCCTGAGAATTTTGTATGTTTCACAATGGTTGCCTCACAATCTCAATGGGTACAGACCCAATCTACTAAACCTCTCCTTATAAGACAATCCCTCCATCCTGACATCAGTTTAATAAACCTGCTCTTGTCTAGCTCCAATACCATTATTACATCTCTAAGGAGTCTGAAATTGTCCATAATATTTTCACTGTGACCTGACTATTAGATTCAATTCCCTTCGAAATAAAAGCCAATAGTTAGTTAGTTTAATTCGTGCTGCTATCATGTGACTTTCTGATAACACAGGATTGCATAAGAATGAGGCTACTGCATTATAGCAGAAACGTGTGATGGCTGTAACGTGATTACAACATTGTAAGCGCTGTTTCTGAAGGGCAATTTTTCTATAATGCAAGGTTGCACAAGAGTGCAACCATCACGTTATAGAAGAATTACCTGAATTCCATTTGCCTTCCCAATTGCTCATGGAACTTGGATGCTAGTATTTGTGATTCATGGATGAGAACCCCTGAATCCCTCTGTTCTGCAGGTTTCTGCAAAGTGGTAATGGTTAGAGCAAAGAAAAAGAACTTAGGACATGGCCTAAAAATTAGGGCCAGCTCTTTAAGGAACGTAAGTAGAAAATGGTAGCAAAAATCTGGAACTCTCTTTCATTAATAGCAATTAACATGCGATTGATCATTAATTTTAATCAGGCTTTTGTCAATCAATGGTATTAAGGGATAGGAGATAGAAGAAATTAGGTCACAGGCCAGCTACGATATCCTTAAAAAGCAGAAGTGGATCACAAAGTTAAAATGGTCTGTTTCAGTTCCTTTGTTGCAATGGGGCAATGTGCTCAAGTTTAAACAAAAACAACTGGAACCAAAAGCACAGAACTCTCCGCACACAGAGTAGTCAACACATGGAATAACTTGCGAATAGTTTGATTGAAGCAAAAATCCTCATGGTAAAAAAAAGAGTTTAACTTTGTGTTTGCAGCGATGGATCCTCCATCATTTGCAGCTATCTTGTGGCTGTATTCCCCCTGTTGCAATCATCTATCAGTTCTGAATAATTAAACAATACATTTTCTTCCTTCAGCACAGTGGAAGGAATGACACAGAACAGATGGTGACATGAAAACCATACTGATGTTAGGGATATCCAAGCTTATTGCATTAAGCTCACTTATCCTCAAGCACTTGCAGAATTGTTTATGCTACAGAAGGAGGCTCACTCAGTACATCAAATCTGCACTGACACGGAGTTCTCCTGCCTTCTCCCTGTAATACTGCACATTCATCCTTTTAACTGACAGTCTCATGCCTTACCGAATGCTGTAATTGAACCTGCCTCCACCAAAGTCTCAGACAGAGCATCCTAATCACTGACTGTGTGAAAAATCTCCTGCAGGGAAATACACATTTGAAATTGCAAAAAGTTCTTATCACCTGGAGCAGACAAGGATAGATACAAGGTAATCCAAGCAGAAAATTCTCATGCAATGTAAATAAATACTCATAGTTAGAGATGTACAGAGAAAACTTATCCATGAAGCAGGTGACAAACTCAGTTGGCTCTTCATTTCACCTTGGAGTGTCCTCAGGGTTTTATTATCAAATATACAAAAAAAACCTGCTTTGACCATCATCAGCATGGATAGAGTAAAGAGATAAGATTTTTTCCCTGGGGTGGTGGGGAAAGTGCAGAACTAGAGGGCATAAGTTTAGGGTGAGAGGAGAAAGATTTAAAAGAAACCTAAGGGGCAACGTTTTCAAGCAGAGGGTGGTACCTGTATGGAATGAGCTGCCAGAGGAAGTGGTGGAAGCTGGTACAATTACAACCTTTACAAGGCATCTGGATGAATATATGAATAGGAAGGGTTTAGAGGGATATAGGCCTGGGCCTGACAAATAGTACTGAATTAACTTAGGATATCTAGTTGGCATGGACGAGTTGGATCGAAGGGTCAGTTTCCACACATCTCTATGAATCTATGATTGTATAAATTTGGTTCAGTCCATTGTGAGAGTCAAATTTCTCAGGTATCCTTCTGAATACCATGCTCTCCACCATGGATTCCCATTTCCTAGCATAAAAATATCCCAAACAGATATACATGAATGGACACAAGCACACGGTGTCAATTTGATAATTATACAAGCAGATAAAACAGAGTTTACAAGATCAATAATTCAGAATTTACTATTACATTGGAGGTTTGACAACTCATCCTGATCTGGGAATCACATTCCAGTCTTGACAGGTACACATTTTTCTCTGTCACACTTACTCAGACTTGAATACTTGGAATTTTGGAATATGGAACTGGGTGAGGAACTGCTGGTGACCTGGTCCAGAGCCTTGGCGGCAGTGGTGCCCAGAGTGAGGACTCCTAGTGGCCACAGGGCAGAGCCTGGACTCCTAGTGGTGGCAGAGTTTGAAGTGTGGACTCCTGGCAGCAGTAGGCATGGAGCCTGGGCTCTTGGCTGCATGGATGCCCACAGTTAGGACTCCTTGCAGCAATAGACCTGGAGCCTGGGCTCTTGGCTGCGGGGGTGCCCAGAGTAAGAACTCCTCACAGCAATAGGCATGGGGTCTGGGCTCTTGGCTGCAGGGTTGTCTGAAGCATGGACTCCTGGCAGCATTCTGCCCAGAGTCCGGTGGCAGCCAGGTGGCAATAGCAGAGCGAGAGTTTCTTGGGGCATCGGCTTCATCATTGCCATTCCCGGAATGGGACTCCTTGAGGCCTACCTTGCAGAGACCTTACAGAAGCTTGGCAACCATGCTTGAGACACCGATTTGAACAGAAGATGAGCTCTTATTTAAGTAATTTCTTTTTATCTTTATTGCAACTCAAAATGGTGCCAGATTGTGGTGATAAAACATTTTTCACTGCATTTAAACAATATATGTGACAATAAATCACTCATTACTTGACAGTTTGGTTATCTTACTGCTACATTTTATCATTACACCACACTACACAACCACCATCACCAGTGTATTCTTCCTTACTCTCTGTGGATGGCTGACATTCAGTACAGTTGTCTAAGTAGGCTTCGAGTCATAGAGAAGTACAGCATGGAAACAGACCATTCGGTCCAACTTGTCCATGCCAACCAGATGTCCTAACCTAACCTAATCCTATTTGCCAGCCCTTGGCCCATATCCCTCTAAACCTTCCTATTCATATACCCATCCAGATGCCTTTTAAATGCTGCAATTGTACCAGTTTCCACCACTTCCCCGGCACCTCATTCCATACACACATCACCCTCTGCTTGAAAAGGTTGTCCCTTTGGTCTCTTTTATATCTTTCCCCTCTCACCCTAAACCTATGCCCACTACTTCTGGACTCCCTCACCCCAGAGAAAAGACTTTATCTATTTATCTGATCCATGCCCCTCATGATTTTATAAACCTCTAAATTCACCCCTTAGCCTGCAATGCCAGGGAAAACAGCCCAAGCCTATTCAGCCTCTCCCTATAGCTCAAATTCTCCAACCCTGGCAACATTCTACTTATCCTCTTTTGCAATGTTGCACCATGGTCAGGACTTACTTCGTATGATCTGGGCTGGCTGCAAATTATAGAAACCTTTCTGATATCAAACCATTTGGATTTAGATTTCTGACTTGCATTCTCTGCCCAGTACACAGCTTCGTTCATTCTTTATCTGCTCAATCATTGTTCTCCAAAGACAGAGGGGAAAGAAAGACGCACAGCATTCTGTGCCTCAAACATCCTTACAAGCAGATTGTAATGGGACTGATAATTCGTTTTCCACTGGTGTAGCACAAAAATGAAGTAGTGAAATGTGAAAGTCTTGCTTTGTTGCTTAACACTTCATTATCACAGCTTTGATTTTCTGGATCATACGTTTTGCGAGGTAGCTTGAGCATGGATAGTTGAGATGATGGTATGCTGTGGTTTACTCTCTGCTTAATATAAACCTTGAAATTGTCTGTCAATCTATTACAGTCCATTGTCAGATAATAATTGCTCTGGTATACTGGATAAACTCAAAAACAGTGCTCATGCTGTCAATGATGCTTGCATTTGTCAGAATGAAATTTTCCCCTTGCACTGTGAAGAGAGATACTGCTAATTTTGTCCAAGGAGCTGGTTGGAATTTCATGTAGATGTGGAAGCTACCTCCGATCTTGAGATTGTTATATTGAGCATTCCTCACATGTCAGCAATCATCCTGATTCACCCCTGACTACTGCATATCCAACTGCAAATGTGTTGCTGGTCAAAGCACAGCAGGCCAGGCAGCATCTCAGGAATAGAGAATTCGACGTTTCGAGCATAAGCCCTTAAGAATTCTCTATTCCTGAGATGCTGCCTGGCCTGCTGTGCTTTGACCAGCAACACATTTGCAGCTGTGATCTCCAGCATCTGCAGACCTCATTTTTTACTTACTAATGCATATCCAAGCTGTCTTCTGGTTCAATACCCATGTGGTCTTGGTGTAACACTGTACATAGCGTTATACCTCTGTTATCTGGACTTGTTTGCCTTGAAAATCACTTGTGATATACCACCTGCACCCCTGGATGGCCAAAATGAATTAGTTTTTCTTGCTGATTTGGAACTGTTCACACTAGCTCTGACCAAAGTGTAGCACAGGAACATGTTCAAATTCAAACTCTAGGCCAGCCCCGTGCAAATCAGGAGGCGTATCTTGGTCTTGTGGGTTGGGTGATCTACTCAGTGTGTCAAATTCAATCACCCAGGCTTAAATCTCACTTCAAAGTCATATCCATTGAGATTGTTGGTTGATTCAACTGTGTCATATGTGATCTGTTCCCCATGGGGTGGTGGCGGTGGTTTGAATTTCATGAAGTGAAGCAAAACAGAGATCTGTGCAAACGGGTTGCCCTCCCATTGCTTTTAATGCATGTCAATTCAGGACATAAGTTGCCAACGGTTGTAAAAGCTTCTGATTATCTTTGACATGCTGTGAGACATCAATAGTATGGAAAGTCTGGCCATCCTTTGAACTTCACATTTTGCTCAGTTGGCTCTGAACTTCATCAATGTGTGTTTGCGTGCTTCCTGAATGCTTGCCTTGCTGCTCTTGTTGTGGTTTGGAATTTCATGTAGATGTGGAAGCTACCTCCGATCTTGAGATTGTTATATTGAGCATTCCTCACATGTCAGCAATCATCCTGATTCACCCCTGACTACTGCATATCCAACTGCAAATGTGTTGCTGGTCAAAGCACAGCAGGCCAGGCAGCATCTCAGGAATAGAGAATTCGACGTTTCGAGCATAAGCCCTTAAGAATTCTCTATTCCTGAGATGCTGCCTGGCCTGCTGTGCTTTGACCAGCAACACATTTGCAGCTGTGATCTCCAGCATCTGCAGACCTCATTTTTTACTTACTAATGCATATCCAAGCTGTCTTCTGGTTCAATACCCATGTGGTCTTGGTGTAACACTGTACATAGCGTTATACCTCTGTTATCTGGACTTGTTTGCCTTGAAAATCACTTGTGATATACCACCTGCACCCCTGGATGGCCAAAATGAATTAGTGTTTTCTTCTGGTGCCTGTCTTGCACTCTGGAGCTAGATTTCCTGTACACGTCTCTTGTGCTACCATGCTTTGCCGATATGAGAAAAAGGTGGACAGCTTTTTGAGGAGGTGCAACAAACCCCATCTTTTCGAGATTTTGTTGATTGGATGCACTTTGCTGACTAGAGCAATAATATTAGCTGTAACTAAAGCATGCAGTTGTGTTGACCTGCCTCAATGATCTCATACTTGAGCCCAGCTTCAAACAATACATCAATAAAACGGCCTGTCGTTCTTGCCAAGAAGATGCTTTCTAAACGCTTTAAAATTGTGCAGAGGTGCTGACTGGCAAAATGACCGTCTCTCTCTTAAGACTTCTCTTTGGAAGTCTTACACCTTTCTGCTGAGGATTCTTCTGATAAAGTAGTCAAAAGACCCTTTGAGTTGTTATCTGTATGGCACAAGCTGGACAGTGCTAATCCTGAAGGCAATCCTTGCCCTGAGCAGGTCTTGGAAACATTTCCCAAATCTTTTCTGGAACTTTCTGATCGCCTGTGCAAAGACTGAATGAATGTATTAATTCTGCGAAGCCCCTCCTTGCTTAAGGCACGTTAGATTTTTGTGTTTTCTCAGGATCATCTATTATTTGTGACTTGGAGATGTCGGTGTTGGACTGGGGTGTACAAAGTTAGAAATCACACAACACACCAGGTTATAGTTCAATAGGTTTAATTGGAAGCACTAGCTTTCAGAGCGCTGCTCCTAAATCTATTATTTGATCTGTAAAATAGAATTGCAAATGATGCTTGAATAGTTGGAATTGCATAAAGATCTCATTGTGTGCCCAATCTACAAGGTGGTGTCTAATATCCATGGTTTAGTATTAAAGATGTTGAATGGTACTTTTAAGCTGTGTGTGCTTGACTTAGTTTAAGCGTGAATTAAAAGCAGTGCCTTCAAAAACAAACTCTGTAGCTGAGAGCGTGTTACTCTGTTTCACTGCCAAGAATGATGTGTTGTCACTTTTCACCTCTCTGCAACATACTTTGTCTCAGTTCAGAAGTGGAGTAGAATTGTTTATTTCACCTTTCAGTTTAGGCAATCTTAGAAAGTCCATTTAGGTTGAAGGAAATTAGAGGCAACATGAAATTAACTGTCTTCTATCTCATCAATGCTCTATCTACAGAGCTTTGCAGCTGTCTGTAAACTGATGCTGCTAATGTACAAATTCTTTGCAGTCCAGTGCTGATATTCAGTTAATCTTCAATTCCTTTTGCAAATATCTACCACCAAGAGTTTGGGTTTTTGTCTCGATAGGCAGCCCAGTTACTAACTGGACATCACCTACAGCATGATATCTTTAGCAGGTGCAGCAATGCTTATGTTATAACTAATACACATGAAACCAGGCATGGATAACTTGGTGTTGAAAGATATGACAGATGTTTATTACAGCTTGGTGGTAGATATTTGCAAAATGATGAACAAACCACGACAAGCAGACCAAACACAGCCAGAAACCTAACCACCTTACCAAACGTCAAAGAAGTTTCAGAAATGACAGCCAGACTACTAAGACCCCTCGGAATCCTAGTAGCACACAAACCCACCAACACTCTCAAACAAAAACTAACAAACCCAGTACAACCCATGGACAAAACCAACGTCATCTACAAAATTCCATGCAAGGACTGCCACAAACACTACGTAGGACAAATAGGAAGAAAGTCAGCCACCAGGATACACGAACACCAGCTAGCCACAAAAAGACACGACCCTCTCTCCCTCGTAGCCCCACATACGGATGAAAAAAAACACCATTTTGACTGGGACAACACATCTATCCTGGGACAGGCTAAGCAAAGACATGCCAAAGAATTCCTAGAGGCCTGGCACTCCAACCACAACGCCATAAACAAACACACAGATCTAGATGCCATCTATCAACCCCTCAGAAAACAAACAGGAAATGACATCACCACAAGCCCCAGGAACTGCATCCAGGACAAACGTATAAATAGAAAGCAGGAGACAACAGCTTCGCTTCACTTGGAGGTCGCCACTGATGATGTTACCTAGCCAGGTAATGAAATGTCTGGATATCAAACCTACAGCTCAGCGAGCAAACCTACACCCTATATTGCTCTGTTTTACCTGAATAGTTTAATGTTTGCCCAATCATTTCAGTGCCTGAGGAATATAATCATTGTACTATTCTGGATTCCAACTTCCCAAATCCATATTCTAACGACATTTCTGTTCAAATATAACTGAGTGCATTTCAGTAAAGATGGAATTAAATACATGGCATATTTCAGGCTGGTAGCTAAGAAAACTGGAAAACAACGATTGTTGACATTTGTGAGGAGAGGCACACTGTTTTCAAATATTTCGATCTCAGAGCACTCAATGCAATGGAGCCAATGCCATATTCACCCACTGCTGCAGATGCATTCCTGCAAATGGATAGAAACTTTTTCTTTCAACAAGTCCCTTTTGAAACTGGCTCAGACATCCAACTGCAGTCACCAGTTCCCCAGCACAGTCAGAAGCGGCAACCAATGTTCACTGAAAGAATTTAAAATGAGATTAGTTCAGAGACTTTATCAGGATCAGTGCTATGTCACCTGGGATAAACTGACAAATTGAAATCCAAGTCCTGTAAGCTCTCTGCTTGGAATTCTTACATGTGTTAAGCTCTACATTCTATTACTAAAATCTCAATTTATTTAGATGTAAACATTTTTAAAAAATCGATGTTATGAAATGAAAAGTAAACAAAGAATAAAGAATACATAATTGTGCTTTTACATAAAAGATACTTACTGTATTCTGAACTTTGAAGAGATTCCTTGGGGCTGGTTGGCCCTTACATGCCTTCAGGTAGCTTGACCAGTTAAACTCCTCTTCCTTATAGCCTAGAAAGGAAGTCAGAAAACTAACTCTCATGGCAAAGTTGAAACAGAGCAACTTGATTACATCATACGTTTACTTCAAATCATCACAAAACAAAACACTCAGTTCTGCCACAACGTGCGTTTCTTCAATGCAAATTGGCTATAACGTGCTTGCAGAATTTAGACCATTATTTGTAGAACATGAACTTTCCTTACCTGTATTGGCTATACTGCGATTCTGGTCTCATTGGTTTAAATGGTGCGGCTATTACTTGATTTTCTTATAACGCAGGATCGCACGGGAAGGAAGCTACCGCATTATATCAGAACACACTGTATAGCGCAAATTTTCTCTACAGAAGTTACAAATTTAAATAGAATACCATTCAGCCAGTTTAGGATCTGACCAAACTAATTTTATTCTTGCATAGGATAACGCGATACATTATGATAAGTAATATTTTAAATATTACCTATCATAAATTTATTTTAAATATTGTAAACATTAAAATAAAATTGAAATAATAACTAGAGCAGATATTCCACATATTCCACTGTGAGCTGAATTTGTCTTTATAACTTCAATAAACATGATGATTTCTGGCACACAAGCAATTGCTACAAGGCAGCTGTCATTAAGACAAAGTTAGTTTCGTTTTCAAATGTGATAGATGCACATTCTACATTGTGCACTCGTATGGATTTTCTAATAAATATTAATGCTTAATTTTCAGACCTTTAGGAAGATGCAATTTGCGATTGGTCTTCTCACACCATCCTACAGGATGGATATCAGGTGAATCAATGTTCGTCCAGAAATCAAAACACTCCGAATATCCATCAAAATGGAGCCTCAGCCGGACACCACATACCTGACAGGAGGAAATCATCAAACTCAAGTTATTTTCAACAATACTACAGCACCATTTTGTTAAGAGGCACCAATGTTTCGCACATATTACCCACAATGTGGAAATGCCGGTGTTGGACTGGGATGGACAGAGGTCAGACGACATCAGGTTATAATCCAACAGGTTTATTTAAAATCACAAGTTTTTTAAACACTGGTCCTTCATCAGGTGATGTTTATTTTTTTTTAAATAAACCTGTTGGACTATAAACTGGTTTGGAGTGACTTCTGACTTTAGCAAATATTATGTTATACATTTATTTTAAGCAGAAGGAATCACAGTGTTTATAACTGTGAATTACTCAGTTAAGAGCTTGCAGTGGCTTACATATTATTGCAGTGTTATTTAAAATATTATCATAAATATATTTTAAATACTCTAACATTAAAATAAAATTGGCTAATAACTAGGGCAGATATTCCACTTATTTTGCTGTGAGTTAAATAATGGGCTGGGAAGATGGCATGGAGCTTGAAGGAGAGAACATTCGGAGGAGTACAATGCAGAGTTTTTGTCATCTGATTTTCCTTTAAATACTCTACTAAATGATTACTCAAAGCCTTGTATGCAAATGCAAATTAGTAGCATACAGATTCTTTTGTTCATTAACCCTACCGATGCACAGATCTCCCTACAGATAGTGACTGGAGTTTATCGCGTTCTACATCAGTTGGCCTTTTTTTCCTGTCTTTTGCTTTTATGTGCAAATAGCAAGCTTAAGAACATGGGAATAGGAGCAGGAGTAGGCCATTGAGCCCATCGAGACTGCTCTGCCATTCGTTAAGATCATGGCTGATCTTTTTGCAGATAAACAACCCTTCAGGTTAAGAAGTTCCTCCTTAACTCAGTCCTGAATTTGTTCCTCCTTAATTCTAAATACAGGAGGTGGCCATGGGCACCCAGATGGACCCCAGCTACGCCTGCTTCTTTGTCGGCTACATCGAACAGTCCATCTTCAGTGCCTACACAGGCATTGTACCCCAAATCTTCCGCTGTTACATCGATGACTGCATCAGTGCAGCATCCTGCACCAGGCTGAACTGGAGCAGCTCATCAACTTCGCCCACAACTCCCAGCCTGCCCTCAAATTCCCTTGGTCCATCTCAGACACCTCCTCTCCCTTCTGCAACAACCAGGTCATACCCACTATCTGTCTTCACCTATCCCCACTCACTACCCTGTCCCGCCACCCCCTTTATTTGTAGCTCCCCCTACACCCACCCTCATCCCTGAAGAAGGGTGTCGACTTCTCCACCTTCTGATGCTCCTTGGCTTGCTGTGTTCTTCCAGCCTCCTGCCTGCCTCCTTATTTTGAGGCTAGTACTAGTTTCACCCGCCAGTGGAAAAAACTTCCGTTGCTTCGATATTATTTAGTTCCTTCACAATTTTATTTGTTTCTGTAAGGTGCTTCCTCATGTTTCTAAATTTCAATGAATGTAATCCTAATCACAATCTCTACTCATAAGCCAACTCTGTCAATTCCGGAATCAACCTAGCAAACATCCTTGACACCCTGTTAAACAACGCAGTCTCATGGTCTCACTGCAAATTATGCTGGACAGATACAAGCATATGAATTAAGAGTAGGAGATCATTTGACTCCCTAGGGCCTACATTACCATTCATTTTGATAACTCATCTGATTGTGACTTCAACTACACTTTTCTGTCTACCCCAGATACACTTGAACACTCTGGTCAATAAAGAATCTTCCTCATCCAGATTTAAAAATACTCAACAGCTCTCTGTGGAAGAGAATTTCATAACCCAAGACCCTCAGAAATAAACAAAAATCCTCATCTCTGTTTTAAATGAGAGCACCTTATTTTTAAAACTGTGTCCTCTCGCTCCAGTCTCTCCGATAAAGGGATAGATCCTTTCAGTTTTGACCCCGTCAATTCATCACAGCATCCTTTCTGCTTGGATCACCTCTTGTTCTTGTCAACTCCAGTAAGTACAGGCTGAGCCTGTCTAACATGTCATCCTAAGGTAACCTCTACACTGTCGAAATCAGTTCTGTGTAGCTTCTCTGAATGCTTCTAATGCTTTCTTGAGTAAGGGGATTGAATATGAAGTGCCAATGCCATGCCTAAACACACAAAAAATCAACACAAACTCTGGAAATCTGAAGTAAAAACAGAAAAATCCAGACAGAAAAAAAAAGTTGGAAATTTCAGGACCATGGACCTTCACAGACCTTCAACGATATGACCTGAATGTGTCCAAACATTTTTTGGTTTTATTACAGGAAATAAATACCTAATTAAAAATCAATGCAAACACATTTCCCATATATTTCTTACCTCTGCCACTGACAACACACAGAACATGGAGGGGTGCCGTGGGTCAATCCCTTCCAACCTCATGCCTACTTTAAATCCATTTTTAATCTGAGGAACTAACTGAAACTGTAAAGAGAAAAACAAAAAATGGAATATAAGTGATCGCTCTCCATAACTGTCTCCGAACCAGAACAAAGTTTCGACAAAACTCCAACTGCCCGTTTCTGCTGCCAATATAAACAATTTTATCCAACTCTAGCACTGACTTTTCAATGTCAGATATTTTGCATCAATAACTACAAAACCATCACACTTCTTCTGCCTCCCTACATTTCCGCTGAGATTGAAGGATTAAATTCCTGCTTTGGTGCCTCTCTGTGCTTCTCCCGGTACTATCCAAAGGCACCATCTCAGCACCCTTTGTTTCATGCTCATTATCTGCAATGCTAAAATGCCCAAACCTCCTGTTCGATGGCCTTCCCAAGAAATGTGTCACATTTCAGTCACCAATTCCAGCAGTTCACTGATTACTTTATCTTTAGCTGTGGAGTAACTGCTCGCCATGTGAGGTTAACCACTTTGGGGGAAAAACAGAGTGCAGAGTTTTCCTGAAATAGCATGAAGTTGGACAGTGTGAATGTGCAAACCGATCTAGGTATCCTTGTGGATTAGTCATTGAAAGCAAGTGCACCAAGCAATGAGGAAAGGTCACGGAATCTCAGCCTTTAATGCAAGAGGATTTGAGGACAGCAATAGTGATGACTTGCTTCAATTTAATGGAAAATTGGTTAGGCAGCACCTGGAGAACTATGTGCAGTTTTTGTGCCCCTTAGCTCAGCAAAAACACTATTGTCACAGAGGGAGTCAAATGAAGATTTGACAGCACAGTTCTATGAAGGGAGGTTGGGAAAATGGGGCCTGCTAGAGTTTTGAAGAATCTCATTGATAACTATAACATATTTATAGAGGAAGTCATGGCATTTTGCAGATAAGATGGTTACTCTCTTTGGAGAGTTGAAAGCTAAGGGACACAATTGAAGAATTAAGGTGGGGGGGGGGGCTTCCACTTGAGTCTGAGATGAGGAGAAATGCATTTACTCAGACAGCTGCGAACCTTAGGCACTCTCTACCACAGTAGGCTGTGAAGGCTCAGTCTTTAAACACGTTTAAGCAGGACAGTGATGGATTGCTGATTAACTGTGGCATACAGGCTTATAGGGATAGAGTAAGTGAAAGGTGTTGAAGTATTGATCACTGAATATTAGGGCATGCTCGATGGATGGAATCGTCTTCTTTTGTTGCTATGTTCCTATACAATTGGATATGGCATTTGCAGTTCGTGTCTCTCTGAATCACTGAGTTGACAATATGGCTTTGGCTTAAAGCTGGCTTTCAGATGCAGACATCCTGAACCTTATCATTACCTCCCCATCTGGTTGTACCTTCCACCAGCTGCCCTGTCCAAACCAGCCACGACTGCCAAATTATTCCATAACTTCGAACAAATTTTCAGTTGTTTTTCATTTTTTTAAATCACTTAGCAGTTGTCGCATTCTCATTTGAAATATTATACTAAAACAGGTTATTACAGTTCACAACATCACATTAACAGTTGTTCAGACTTAAAAGGCGTAATGAAGAAGTAACTGAAGTCACATCATATTATCTCAAATGGGTGAAACAGGAGTCAGGAATGCAGAGTGACAGATAGTGCAGAAAGCAAGATTCTCCGTTGTGCATTCATAGCACTTGAGGGCAGTTGCAGAACAGAAAATATACCTTCATTTTCATTTGAAAGAGGGAGCCGAAGAGCATTTCAAAGTTTTCCTGTTCACATTTGATGTATGTTGAATTTTATTTGGTGGGCTTTCATGATAATTTCTTAAGCTGAAATGTGGAAAGAAATTGCATATTCCCCATGATACATGTCTGAACTAATAGAAAAGTGGAACACAACACATCAATTTAAAAATGCAAACATATGGCATTCATGTTCAAGTCAATTAAAATGTTCACCAGATTTAATTCTCCCTCTTGTATAATGCTGCATAGGATCTAGTTACTATCTGAAAAACATGACTATGCCAAAAAAACCCTTTGATTTGTGTGTTCATTAGAAAATATTATGTATACGCATTCTTCCTGTCCAACTTCCTGTTATCAGAACTTTCTGCACAATGTTTCTATGCCAACACTTAATACTGAAACTGCTGAAGCAAATTACAATTTTCTATCCTGAGGGAACTTTCTGGCCAGTATGGTGTGATTTCAGACACTGCTAAGTAGGTGGCAGTGTGGAGTGACTTTCTGGAAGGTTTCATGCTGTTTGCACTTTGAAAATACGAACAAATCATTAACCACAAGCAATTTGTCAGTGCAATATTTTTGGTGATAACATAAAACAGTGACGATTCGACTGAATTAGCTATCCCAGTAGCTGGACTGATGACCCAAAAGATATCAATTTAAATCCCAACATAGTGATTTAAAAATTTAAATGCAATTACTGAAATACATCTGGAATTTCAAAAAAATTAGCATCAGTGATTAAAACCATTAGATTCCAGACTGGCAAAACAATGGTGCGATGGTGTGGTCACTGGATTTGTGACACAGAGATTGAGGTAATGGAATATTCTAAGGACAATGCATACAAATCCCACCTTGGCAGATGGTGAAATTTGAATCAATGAAAATTTGGAATTACAGCTGCAAGAATCCACTCAGTTCACTAATGAAATTTCAGGAACAAAACGTGACATACCCGGTCTGACCCACAACAATGTGGCACCCTCCTCTCAAACGGCCTCATGTAGCCCAACTGTTCATAGAACATAGAACATAGAAAAATACAGCGCAGTACAGGCCCTTCGGCCCTCGATGCTGCACCGATCCAAGCCCACCTAACCTACACTAGCCCACTTTGCTCCATATGCCTATCCTATGCCCGTTTAAATGCCCATAAAGAGGGAGAGTCCACCACTGTTACTGGCAGGGCATTCCATGAACTCACGGCTCGCTGAGTAAAGAAAAGGCAATTTATTCTGAGTAAAGAAAAGTTCAAGAGGCAATTAGGAAAAGGCAATAAACGCTGGCCCAGCCAGCGATGCCCACACACACAACTGAATATTTTAAATGGTATTTGATTCACTAACGTTCTTTAGGGAAGAAAATCTG
The DNA here is from genome assembly GCF_020745735.1 of Hemiscyllium ocellatum. Taxonomy (NCBI): domain Eukaryota; kingdom Metazoa; phylum Chordata; class Chondrichthyes; order Orectolobiformes; family Hemiscylliidae; genus Hemiscyllium; species Hemiscyllium ocellatum. The sequence goes on from NC_083404.1 coordinate 18,899,766, forward strand.
CAATCCCTTGCTGACTCTGGCTAATTTGTGACTCCAGACCCATAGCAACATGGTTGACTCTTAACTGGCCTCTGAAATGGCAAAGGAAGCAACTCAGTTATAGTCAAGGAAGCAGCCTGAGACCTTTATAAGAACAATTAGAAGTCTTGCCAGTGACAGTAGTGGGGTCAGTGTCTTCAAGTTGAGACCAAGTAACAGAAACTGGAGTCACAATCAAATGTACAAATTAATCTTAACAAAATAGCTGCGTTAGAAGCGTTAATAGCTATTGAGTGACATGATACATAACTACTGCAGATACGGTCTAAGGAGTTTTACGTTCCCGGTTTGAACATGTTCAGTAGAAATTGAAGCAAAAAACAGATGCAGTGACATTGTTAGTCCATGATTCTGTCACTGGACATAAAAATGTTCCAGGGAACTGAAAAAACATAAACTCCATGTAGACTGAATTACATTAAGAAAAGTAATGCTACAATTCTGGGTGCATATTACAAGACATCAAACTGTGACTTAAATACCAGAGGGATAGGCAGTGCAGAGAAATACTCAAGAAAAATAAGATAGTACATATTTAGCAACTGGAAAAATCCCGAGACAGTCTGGGTTAAAATAAATTCTGTAGGAGAGCTGGGAATATAACCCCAGTACATTCTGTATCAGTACACTTCTGGAAAATGACTTGCTTTGATTCAGAGCCAGGAAATTCAAAAGAGCAAATAACTGATCAGAGACAAATAATAGCACCAGTGACAACAATATAATCTTCAGAGAGATATAAATCTCAAACAGTTTGGGCCTCTCAGTGGAAGCTTCAATCGTGCAAGCTGGTTGGTCCACTGATTTCAGATCCTTTTGGGTAAAAGTTTAAAAAAAAACTCTTCTAATGAGCCAAATGTCCTGCATACTGGCAACTCCGACAATTCAAAGTCAGACCCTTTTTTTATTCACTTGGGGACATGGGTGTCATTGGCTGCACCACCATTTAATGTCTGTTCCCAGTTGCCCTTGAAAAGGTGGTGGTGAGCTGCCTTTGGAAACAGTTGCAGTCAATGTGCTGTAGACTGAGCCATTGTAGGGAGGGAATTCCAGGAGTCTCACCCAGTTGTATTAAAGGAACATATATATATTTCCAAGTGTTGGAGAGGAACATGCAGCTGATAGCGTTCCCATGTACCCAGTGCCCTTGTTTATCTAGATGGTGGTTGTCATCGGCTTGAAAGGTGCTGTCCAAGATTCTTTGATGACTTTTTTTAAAAATTCAAATCCCTACAGTGTGGAAACAGGCCCTTTGGCCCAACAAGTCCACACCAACCCTCCTACATTTGCCCCTGACTAAATACACCTAACCTAGACATCCTTATTGGCAATGTTGCATGGCCAATTGACCTAACCTGTACATCTTTAGACCGTGGGAGGAAACCTGAGCATCTGGAGGAAACCCATGCAGACATGGAGAGAATGTGCAAACTCCATACAGACAGAGGTGGAATTGAACTTGGGTCCTTGGTGCTGTGAGAGGGCAGTGCTAACCACTGAGCCATAGTGCCACCCCAATGCATCTTGTATATGGTACACATTGTTGCTACTGAGCGTCAGTGGTGGAGTGACTGAATGTTTGTGAATGTGCTGCCAATTCAGCAGCTGCTTTGTCCTGGATAGTGTCAAGCTTCTTGACTGGAGTTGGAGCTGGAGCTGCACCCATCCAGGCAATTAGACAATAGACAATAGGTGCAGGAGAAGGCCATTCTGCCCTTCAAGCCTGCACCACCTTTCAATATGATCATGGCTGATCATCCTTAATCAGTATCCTGTTCCTGCCTTATCTCCATAACCCTTGATTCCACTATCCTTGAGAGCTCAATCCAACTCTTTCTTAAATGAACCCAGAGACTAGGCCTCCACTGCCCTCTGGGGCAGAGCACTCCACACAGCCACCACTCTCTGGGTGAAGAAGTTTCTCTTCATCTCTGTCCTAAATGGTCTACCCCGTATTTTTAAGCTGTGTCCTCTAGTTTGGGACTCACCCATCAGCGGAAACATGTTTCCTGCTGCCAGAGTGTCCAATCCTTTCATAATCTTATATGTCTCAATCAGATCCCTGCTCAGTCTTCTAAACTCAAGGGTATACAAAAGCCCAGTCACTCCAGTCTTTCAGTGTAAGGTAATCCCACCATTCCAGGAATTAACCTCATGAACCTACGCTGCACTCCCTCAATAGCCAGAATGTCTTTCCTCAAATTTGGAGACCAGAACTGCACACAGTACACCAGGTGTGGTCTCACCAGGGCCCTGTACAGCTGCAGAAGCACCTCTTTGCTTCTATACTCAATCCCTCTTGTTATGAAGGCCAGCATGCCGTTGGCCTTTTTCACTACCTGCTGTACCTGCATGCTTACCTTCATTGACTGGTGTACAAGAACACCCAGATCTCCCTGTACTGTCCCTTTACCTAAAATGATTCCATTTAGGTAGTGAAAACGTGTTGCTGGAAAAGCGCAGCAGGTCAGGCAGAATCCAAGGAACAGGAGAATCGACGTTTCGGGCATAAGACCTTCTTCAGGAATTCCTGAAGAAGGGCTTATGCCCGAAGCGTTGATTCTCCTGTTCCTTGGATGCTGCCTGACCTGCTGCGCTTTTCCAGAAACACATTTTCAGCTCTGATCTCCAGCATCTGCAGTCCTCACTTTCTCCTCCATTTAGGTAGTAATCTGCCTTCCTGTTCTTGCCACCAAAGTGGATAACCATACATTTATCCACATTAAACTGCATCTGCCATGCATCTGACCACTCACCTAACTTGCCCAGGTCACCGTGTAATCTCCTAACATCCTCATCACATTTCACCCTGCCACCCAGCTTAGTATCATCAGCAAATTTGCTAATGTTATTACTTCTTCTATATCATTAACATATATTGTAAAAAGCTACAGTCCCAGTACTGATCCCTGCGGTACCCCACTGGTCACTGCCTGCCATTCCAAAATGGAGCCGTTTATCACTACTCTAGGGAGTATTCCTGATGTGAGCCTTGTTGTTAGCGGACGTTGGGGATTCAGAAGGCAAGTTACTTACCACAGTGCTCCTAGCCTCTGCCCTGCCCTTGTAGCCATTGTGTTTTTACGTGGCGAGTCCAATTCAGTTTCTGGTCAATAGTAACACAATTGTTAGCATTGCTGATAGTGAGATCACTGATTCAGTAATTACACCACCATTGAATGTTAAGGGGCAGTGGCTAAATTGTCACTTATTGGAGATGGTCATAGCTTGGCAACTGAGTGGTGCAAGTGTTATTTGCTCCTTGCCAGCCCAAGCCTGGATATTGTCGAACATGGACTGCTTCAGTATCTGAGGAGTTGTGAATGGTGATGAACACTATGCAATCATTAGCAAACATCCCCATTTCTGACGTTATGACACAAGGAAGGTCATTGACGCAGCTGAAGATGGTTGGCCTAAGTCACTATCCTGAGGAACCCCGATAGACATGTCCTGCAGCTGTGATGTCTGACTCCAACAACCACAATCATCTTCTTATGTGCCAGGTATGACTTCAACCAGCAGAGTGTTTGCCCCCAATTCCCATTGATTTTAGTTTTACCAGTGCTCTTTGATAGCACATGTGGTGGAATGCGCACTTGATGCGAATGGCCATCACTCTCACCTCACCTCTAGAATTCAATGTTGAGGAGCAGAACTGAGTGGCCCTTGTGGAATCTAAATTGGGTGTTATTGAGGAGATCATTGCTGAGCAGGTGCTGCTTGCTAGGACTGCTGATGACACCTTCCATCAGTTTACTGATGATCGAGAATAGACTCATAGGGCAGTAAATGTTTGGATTGGATTTGACCTGCTTTTTGTATAAAGAACATAGCTCGGCAGTTTCCCACATTGGTGGGTGGATACCAGAGTTGAAGCTTCTATCGGTTTGGGTCGGGGTGTGGTAATTTCTGGAGCACAACTCATCAGTACAACTGCTGAAGTGTTATTGGGGACACAGCCTTTGCAGTATTCAGTGTCTCCAACCATTTTTTAATATCATGAGAAGAGAATCAAATTGAATTGGTTAAAGACTGGTATATGTAACACTGAGGACCACTGGAGAAGGCCAAAGTGGGTCATCCACACAGCACCTCTGGCTGAGGATTGCTGCGAATGCTTGTGTTGAACTCTCCCACCATTGAGGGTGCAGATATTTGTGAAGGCTCCTTCTCCAGTGAGTTGTTTGATTCAAAGTTTGTGCGAAGAACCACTACAGTTGTTTGATTGTCCACCACCATTCAGAACTTAAGGTGGCAGGACTGCAGAGCTTTAATCCTTTGGCTATGAGGAACGCATAGCTCTGTGCATCACTTGCTGCTTATGCCGTTTGGCATGCAAGTAGTCCTGTTCGGTAGTTTCTCCAGGTTGATACCTCATTTTTAGGTCCGCCTGGTGCTGCTCCTGCCGCGCTCCACTGCACTCTCCATTGAATCAGGTTGATCCTCTGGCTTGATGCTAACAGTCGTGTGGGGCAGATGCCAGACCATGAGGTTACAATTGTTTTGGAGTCTGTTTCTGATGGTCCACAGTGCCAGATGAATGCCCATTTTTGAGCTGCTAGGTCTGTTCCATCTAACCTGGTAATAGAGCCAAGCTACATAGTGTATGCTATTATCAGTGTGAAGACAGAACTTGGTTTTAATGTGCGGTGGTAACCCATATCAACACTAGCATGGGCAGATGTATCTACAGCAGGCAGACTGGTAAGGACGATATCAAGTTTGTTTTCCCTTTCACTTGGTGCTTTCACTACCAGCCACGGACCCAGTCTAGCAGCTATGCCGTTTCAGATCCAACTGGCCCTACCTGCAGTGCTGCCAGTCTTGGTGATGGACACTGATGTGCCCCACCCAGAATACATTCTTGCCAACCTCAGTGTTTCTTCCAAGGGTTGATCAACATGGAGTAGTACAGAGCTCTCAGTTGAGGGAGGATGGGGAGTAATAATCAGCAGGAGGTCCACTTGCCCATTTGACATGACGCCATGAGACATCATGATGTTTGGAATCAACATTGGAGGACCTCCAGCACAACTCCCTCCTGACTGTGCTCCTCTGTGTCCTGCCGATCATGAGCACCAGGCATGTAGTTTGTCAGCGATTGGATGCACACTGTTTTGAGAACCAGATTACTAGTACTGCTGCAAAACCAAAAAGCTTGTGGCAACTTTATTGTAAAATGCCCTGTTGTGGACTAAACATTTCCAACGCAGGGTCAGTGACACACAGTGAGGAGACATAGCAGGTCATGGCACTCATGATGTCTGACTGAGGAGGAGTAACATTCCTGAAACACATTCCTGAAGCACAGAAGTGGCTCCCTGTTCAGGAAATATAGTGTGGAATGCTCAATAGGTGGTGGCCTCATAGCAGTCACAGCTTTAAATGAGACAATTTGAAAATGGCTGCACCTACAAGTCCCATCAACCAAGTGTGCACGATGAAGAAATCAGGTCAACTTTGTACAGAACCTTGGATCAATCACACTTTATCTCCCTATAATAAAATGAGCAACAAAGCATTTAAAGTCAGACTACTGCAGCGCTATAATCCTGTTTGAATGCTATCAGTCAATTGTTTTGCACATTATACTCTATACTATCAACTTAATTATTTCCAAAGATTTTTAAAAAATGTCATTTTAGTTTTTAAAAAGTCCCTTCATTTTGGGTCATATTCAGCCACCTATTAATTCTCAGCTAAAAAACTAAACATCAAAAAGCCAATTGCTGCTATTTTGAGCCAGCGACAGACATAAATGCTTTCTATTCAATTTCTCTTTCAGGAACTCTCTGTATTGATTGGCCAGAGGGTAGATAACCCATCACAGCTAATTGCACATCAGAGATTACTTCACGTAAAGTGCACAAACAGTCTAAAGTGCAGCAAGGTTGGGGTGATCTTATATAGGTTTATAAAATCATAGAGTCATAGAGATGATCAGCATGGAAACCAACCCTTTGGTCCAACTCCTCCATACCGACTAGATATCCCAATCCAGTCTAGTCCCACCTGCCAGCACCAGCCCATATCCTTCCAAACCTTTCCTATTCATATATCCATCCAGATTTCTTTTAAATGTTTTAATTGTTTTAGCCTCCACCACTTTCTCTGGCAGCTCATTCTATACACGTACCACCCTCTGAGTGAAAACATTGTCCCTTAGGTCTCTTTTATATCTCTCCCCCTCACCCTAAACCTATGCCTTCTAGTTCTGGACTCCCCCACCCCAGGGAAAAGACTTTGCCTATTTATTCAATGCATACCCCTCATGATTTTATAGACCTCTATAAGGTCACCCCTCAGCCTCCGACGCTCCAAAGAAAACAGCCCTTGCCTATTCAACCCCTCCCTATAGCTCAAATCCTCCAACCCTAGCAACATCCTTATAAATCTTTTCTGAACACTTTCAAGTTTCACAACCGTTAGAATATTGCGTGCAATATTCCAACAGTGGCCTAACCAATGACCTTTATAGCCACAACATGACCTCCCAACTCCTGTACTTACTACTCTGACCAATAAAGAAAAGCATACCAAACGCTGCCTTCACTATCCTATCTATCTGTGACTCCACTTTCAAGGAGCTATGAACCTGCACTCCAAGGTCTCTTTGTTCAGCAACACTCCTTAGGACCTTACCATTATGTGTATAAGTCCTGCTAAGATTTGCTTTCCCAAAATGCAGTACCCGCAATTAACTGAATTAAACTCCATCTGCCACTTCTCAGCCCATTGGCCCATCTGGTTAAGATCCCATTGTAATCTGAGGTAACCTTCTTCGCTGTCCACTACACCTCCAATTTTGGTGTCATCAGCAAATTTGCTAACTATCTTCTTATGCTCACATCCAAATCATTTATATAAATGATGAAAAGTAGTGGACCCAGCATCGATCCTTGTGGCACTCACAAAGGGCATGGAAACGGTAAATAGACAAGGTCTTTTCGCTGGAGTGGGGGAGTCCAGAATTAGAGGGCATAGGTTTAGGGTGAGAGGGGAAAGATCTAAAAGAGACCTAAGGGGCAGCTTTTTCACGCAGAGGGTGGTATGGAATGAGCTGCCAGAGGAAGTGGAGGAGGCTAGTACAATTGGAACATTTAAAAGGCATCTGGATGGGTATATGAATAGGAAGGGTTTGGAGGGATATGGGCCAATGGTTGGCAAATGGGACTAGGTTTATTTAGGGTATCCAGTCGGCATGGATGGGTTGAACCGAAGTGTCTGTTTCATCTCTATGACTCTAAATGGACAATTTCTCAGGATTTGTCTTCCAGTTAAATTAGCATTGCCATATTTAATCAAGAACTTTGAAAGATTGCAATCCCACTGTGAGATTTTTCTACTTTGCATAGGCTAAAAACATAAAAGAAATATTCTGCCTTAAAAATAAATTGTGAATTGTGCACCACCTGGCTACTTATCGAAAAGACTAAATGCTGTATTATTGCATTTGAATTGGCAAATGTTATTTTCGCTGCTCTTCTCTGATGTGTGTATATATGGAAATAACATTGCTTTTTGATTTTCAGCACCTTGTGCATACATGGAAATCATATTTATTTACATGAAAACTGAAGAGGCAAACACAGATAGTGCTACTGATACAGAAACAATCTCGTTACCTCCCTGTGCTTGAATTTCAATGAATGTAGCAATGCTCACCCAGACTTTATTTGGTACATGACTGCTGGTTGCTATGGAAACTGAGAGAATGATTAACTGTAAAATCATCTGGGAATGCAAAACAGCAGAAAGGGTTTCAGTTGTGAGTTTTAGGTCACAATAATGTGAAATGACAAATGATCATCATCCTTTTTATGTTATGCTAAAATAAAACAATGATTATGTGGTGTTATTAAGAGAGCCTGTCTTTTCAAAGCAACTGAAGCAAAAGAAAAAGACTGAGCTACATTAGTGTTTAAAATATAATGATATCCTCAAAAAAACAGCGATATTTTCTTTGGTCACAACTGGTAGTAAAATTGGTCACTGGCAATAATGTACAGCTCCGACTGAATAAACAACCCAACCACATCTCCTGCATTCAGCCCAAACCATGGGCTTCAACTCACATCGGTCTCTCATTTATCGCGCAAATCTCCCCATCTCCTCTGTGAGTTCATCCACCTCGTGATCCCTTAACCTTACCTCCATCCAAGACGAGGAGTGGAATTGTCATGCTAAATTGCCCATCGTGCCCTGGGGTATGCACCTTTGGTGGATTAGTTCATCAGAAATGTAGGGTTATGGTTAGGGGGGGCTGGGTCTGGATGCTATGCTTTTCAGAGGGTCAGTGTGGACTCAATGGGCCAAATGGCCTGCTCCCACACCTGTAAGGATTCTGTGATTCTAGACAGCCAAACATCCTGGCCCCCATATTATTTATCATCACTAACAGTTCTCCATCAAGTTAAAAAAAAACACTCAGCCCCTCCAACATTGCAAACTACGGACCATCTCAACCTTCTGTTCCTCTCCGAAGTCCTTAAATTTATTATTACTATTCAAATCATGCTCAGCTTGTGGAAACATTAACATTTGAAATCCTCCACCTAAGACGTAACTCTTTTTTTTGGAAGTTACTCACTTGTGAGATGTGAATGTCACTGGCTGAGCCAGCATTTATTGCTCATCCCTAGTTGCCCTTGAGAAGGTGGCGGTGATCAGCCATTTTGCACCGTTGCAGTCCACCTGCTGTGAGTTGACCCACAGTGCCATTCAGGACAGAATTCCATGAATTTGACCCAGCGACATTGAAGCAACAATGATATATTTCCAAGTCAGGATGGTGAGTGCCTTGGATGGGAACTTGATGGTGGATGCTGTTCTCGTGTAGCTGCTGCCATTGTCCTTCTAGATGGAAGTGGTTGTGGGGTTTGGAAGGTGCTGTCTGAGTATCTTAGGTGAATTTCTGCTGTGTATCTTGTAGATAGTACACAATGCTGCTACTGAGCGCTGGTGGTTGAGGGAGTGGATGCTTGTGAATTGCTTTGTCCTAGGTGATGCCAATTCCACAACCACCTGATGAAGGAGCAGCACTCCAAAAGCTAGTGCTTCTGAATAAACCTGTTGGGACTATAACCTGGTATTGTGCGATTTTTAAACTTTGTACACCCCAGTCCAACACCAGCATCTCCAAACCAAGCTTTTTTAGTGTTGTTGGAGCTGCACTCATCCAGGCAAGAGGACAGCATTCCATCACACTCCTATCGGTGCTCTGCTGATGGTAGACAGGCTTTGGGGAATCAGGCAGTGAGTTATTTGACACAATCTTGGCTATCTGTGTCCTGATCCATACTAAATTACATTCACATTTATGCTTGTTGACACACTGATTCTCAGATAAACAATGCTTCCTTTTTAAAATGTCTTATCCATGATTTTAAATTTAAGTCTGCTTCTGCACATCTCTATCTCCTGCAGTTCACCCTGGGCATCTGTGTTCCTACGAATTTAATCTCTCGCCCAGTGAACATGAACTCAGATGGTTACAGATGGCGCTCAATGGCAGTATGCCTTGGAAAAGCAGGAACAGGATCCTTTTGGCACATCCTGGGTACATGCACGGAGGTCTCCTAATGCAGACTCCAAGGTAATCAGAGCGATGGCCAAATTGTTTGGAGCAAAAGGCATTTGAAATTATTAGTCCTTCAGAAGTGTGCCTTCCTCATTTCAAAGATGCAAGGCATTCCCTGAATAATTATCACCCTCATTACAGGATGCAACAGGAACTTGATAGACACCAATGGCACACTTGCTGAAGTTGTGGATTCCCGTCACAGCCCAGAGACATGAGCACTGAATGGAAGCCAGTCATTTCTTGCAGCACTCGGACAGTATGGCGCTGTAACCGAGATTGTATTTTGGGTGAGTCTTTAAACCAAAGCCCTGTCAGTTTTCTCACAGAAACTCTCTCAGAAAGACTCTCCTTAGCCCCTGAAAAAGAATATGCTCACATGGAGCCTGACCTGGGACAACATATGAGCTTGGGTTGCTAAGTAGCAAGCAGCATCTGGACTGTGCAAGTGCCAGACAATGAACATCTTCCCATGACATTCAAAAGCACTCGCATCAATGAATCATCCACAATCAACATACTGAATGGTCACCAGGGCCAGAAACCAAAATGGGTGTCACATATACTGTGGTTACAAGGACAGAGAAAAATACACAAGTCAATTCATCTTCAAAGGAGCTCAGGTGGCCCTTTGTCTCTGGATCAGTCTCCAAATCAGCATTATGGTATTGTGCCAACCTCTGCCTTTTCCCAATAACCCTGCACTTTAATACTCTCTTCGATGATTTGACTGAAGTCTTCAGAGTGATGGAACACTCTCCATTTTCATGAATAAATACAGGTTGCACAACAATCAAGAAGTTGAACACATTTCAGGACAAGGTCAGCATCCCATCCACCAACTTAGAAATTCACTCACTCCACCACCAACACACAGTGATTGCTGGAAACACCGTTTACAGGACAAAACAGTTGTAACTTCTTTAAGGCTTCAATTGCACGTTTCAAACCCCCAATCTCTCAAACATAGAAGGGCAAGTGCAGCACATACATGGGATCACATTATCTGCAAGTTGTCCTCTGAACATGAATTGTTCTGTCATAAAGCTGCATCACTAGTCCTTCACAGTCATCAAGTCAAAATCCTGGTCCTTTTTTTTAACCAAACAGCAGTGTGAATGTAATGTACACCACATGGACAGTAACACACATCAAGATGATGGTTCATAAGGCCAATCAACCAATGAGCAATAAGTGCTGGTCTTGTGGTCAACACCCGTCCGACACAGGGATAAAATAAACAAATTGAAAACAACAGTGTTCACCTCGATGTCTGTTTGGGACAGGTGGAAAGGATGGGAACAATCAAGAAAATAACAACTCCTACAGAATAGAATTGCATCATGCTAGCAGTGAAATATCCTCCTTTGCATTGATACAAAGGATCTAAACAAAACTCCGAAGAGATCTCACTGTCCCGGGTCAACCATGCAAGGAATCCTGCTGCAACTTCCAAAAGTAAAATCGTCGCTAACCTAGATGCAAGGAAGTGCATATATTTTGAGTATGGAAAGGGGGATATTTGGGATAGAAATGCAACATTGTACTCAAATGCACAGCAACATCTCTACTTCCTCAGGAGGCTAAGGAAATTTGGCAATTTCACAAGGTACTTATCAATTTTTATAGATGCACCATAGAAAGCATTTAATCCAGATGCATTTCAGCGTGGTTTAGCAATTGCTCTGCCAAAGACCACATGGGCGGCACGGTGGCACAGTGGTTAGCACTGCTGCCTCACAGCGCCTGTAGACCCGGGTTCAATTCCCGACTCAGGCGACTGACTGTGTGGAGTTTGCACGTTCTCCCCGTGTCTGCGTGGGTTTCCTCCGGGTGCTCCGGTTTCCTCCCACAGTCCAAAGATGTGCGGGTCAGGTGAATTGGCCAAGCTAAATTGTCCGTAGTGTTAGGTAAGGGGTAAATGTAGGGGTATGGGTGGGTTGCGCTTCGGCGGGTCGGTGTGGACTTGTTGGGCCGAAGGGCCTGTTTCCACACTAAGTCTAATCTAAACTACAGGGTCGTGAACATGGCCCAGAGCAAACCAGCCTTCGATCCATGAACTTCATCTATACTTTCCGCTGCCTCAAGACAGCAACCAACATAATCAAAGACCCTTTCCACCCCACTTATATTCTTGGTTAGAGACAAAAAAAAACTGCAGATGCTGGAATCCAAAGTACACAAACAGGAGCCTGGAAGAACACAGCAAGCCAAGCAGCATTAGGAAGTGAAGTCAACGTTTTGGCTATTAATCCTTCTTCAGAACTGGATGTGGGGGAAAGGGGAGCTACAGATAAAGGGGGTGGGGTGTAGCAGAATAGTGAGGTAGTGATAGGTAGACACAGGTAGTGGGTACAACCTAGTTGATCGATGGGAGGAATGAATCCGGTTGGTAGCTGGAAAGAATAAGTCTATAAACCTTGTCTTCTGCCTGGGCAGCCTGGAAATACTGAGTTCTTCATTTTCAAATAATCTTCCCACCTAGCCCTGGCTCCCTTTCCAGCCCCGCCTCCTCCCTCCCATTTAAATTACTGACCCTTCCTTTGAGCTATCAAATGGATTCATCTATCCCATCGACCAACCAGGCCACACCCAATACCTGTGCTCACCTATCACTGTCTCGCTATTCTGCTACTCTCCTCACCTCCTTATCTGTAGCTCCTCCTACTGACGCATCTAGTCCTGAAGAAGGGTTAATACCTAAAAAGGTTGACTTCTCCATCTCCTGATACTGACTGGCTTCCTGTGTTCTTCCAGCCCCCTGTTTGCCTACCAATTATACTCTCTTCCATCCTGTTGCATTGGGCAGAAGATATAAAAGTTTGTATATTTGTGCGATCAGGTTCAAGACCAGCTTCTTCCCCACTGTTATCAGACTTCTGAATGGATATTCAACTTTTAAATTTAATGTTGATCTTATTCTTCATGCACCTTCTCTTCAGCCATCACATTCGTTCTGTTCTATTACCCAAATGCACTTTGTATGGCATGATCTGCCTGTACGGCACACTAAACAAAACTTTTCGCTGTACCTAGGTACATGTGACAATAACGGGCCCTGGAGGAATATCAGGAGAGTAAGACAAGTCATAAACTAGGAATCAAGCGGGCTAAAAGGGGTCATGAAATAGCTTTAATGAGCAGAATTAAGGAGAATCCTTAATGTGTTGGGTAGGCTATTGGTTATGGAGTTGGACAAATCCCCAGACCAGCTGCAATCTATCTTAAGTTACTGAGGGAGGCGAGAGAGGAAATAGCTGGGGCTCTGGCAGATATCTTTGTAGCATCCTTAAACACAGGTGAGGTGCCGGAGGACTGGAGGGTTGCTCATGTTATCCCCCTGTACAAGAAGGGTAGTAAGGATATTCCAGGTAACTACAGACCAGTGAGCCTGACATTGTTGGAGGGAAAGTTGCTGGAGAAGGTACTAAGGGATAAAATCTATTTATGGTTGGAAAAGAATGGGCTTATCAGTGATAGGCAACATGGTTTTGTGCGGGGAAAATCGTGCCATATCAACTTAACAAAGTTCTTTGAGGAAGTGACCAAGTTGACAGATGAAGGAAGGGCTGTAGGGGTCATATACATGGACTTCAGTAAGGCATTTGATAAGGTTCTCCATGGTAAACTAATGGAGAAAGTGAAGTCACATGGTGTGCAGGGTGTTCTGGCTAGGTGGATAAAGAACTGGTTGAGCAACAGGAAACGGAGAGTAGTAGTTGAAGAGAGTTTCTTGAAATGGAGAAAGGTACACAGTGGTGTTCCACAGGGATCAGTGTTGGGGCCACTGTTGTTTGTGATATACGTAAGTGGTCTGGAAGAGGGCATTGTTGGTATGATCAGCAAGTTTGCAGATGACACGAAGATTGGTGAAGTAGCAGAAAGCATTGGGGACTATCAAAGAATTCAGGAGAATATAGATAGACTGGAGAGTTGGGCGGAGAAGTGGCAGATGGAGTTCAATCCAGGCAAATGTGAGGTGATGCATTTTGGGAAGTCTAATTCTAGAACGAATTATACAGTAAACAGAAGAACCTTGGGAAACGTTGACGAGCAGAGAGATCTGGAGTTCAGGTGGATAGAGTGGTCAAGAAGGCATATAGTATGCTTGCCTTCATCAGACGGGGTATTGAGTATAGGAGCTGGCAGGTTATGCTAGAATTGTACAGGATATTGGCTCGGCCGCATTTGGAATATGTGTACAGTTCTGGTCGCCACACTATCAAAACGACGTGGAAGCTTTGGACAGGGCGCTTAGAAGGTTTACGAGGATGTTGCCTGGTATGGAAGGTGCTAGCTATGAAGAGAGGTTAAGTAGGTTAGGATTGCTTTCATTAGAAAAAAGGAGATGGGGGGGGGAACCTGATTGAGATTTACAAAATCATGAAGAGTACAGACAGAGTGGATAGAGATAAGCTTTTTCCCAGGTGAAGGATTCAATAACAAGAGGTCACGCTTTCAAGGTGAGAAGTGAAAAGCTTAAGGGGGATACATGTGGCAAGTACTTTATACAGAGGGTCGTAGCTGCCTGGAATGCTTTGCCAGCAGAGGCAGGCACAGTAAATTCATTTAAGGTGTGTCTGGACAGATGCAGGAGTAGGTGGGGAGCAGAGGGATACAGAGGTTTAAGAATTGACCAACAGGTTTAGACAGTGGATTTGGATTGGCTCAGGCACAGAGGGCCAAAGGGCCTGTTCCTGGGCTGTAAATTTTCTTTATTCTACTAATAAATCAAATTAAATGAAATGAATGTTGCCGAGCTTGCTGTAGTCATGTGATCTTTAATAGGAGGCATTCATTTCAGGCATCTATCTTATATCTAGTTCAATAAAGGCACAATACAAGTAAGACTCTGAAGGAATTCATAATAGCATCCACGCCATTGCGTATCACACAAGCAAGACAGGATCACATTGTTCTGTACGGACCTTGCTATATACAAAACTGAACTTCTTACATTAGAGCAGAACTCACTCTTCATTAAACACAAACTGCTTTGTGATATCCTGAGCTTATGAAAAACAAAGTATGTCTTAAGTCTCAAAATGCCAACATCAGACACAAATAATAAAAGAAAATCATTCCAGTGGAAATGAATCTGTAAACAAAGATTGCAAAACTAACAAATACAGAGAGGTGCTTCAGAGCTGATCAGGTCTGGAACTCCCAGATGTCAATACTTGTGCCGTGGGTAGAACCTCACCAAAAGACTTAAAATTTGCTATGAAAGATTTTCTCATTGCAATTACATGTAAAAACGAAACTAAAATTTTTGGTCTTCAAATATTCCATTGGAAAGTCAAGGGCTTTGCAAAACAGACATAAATTCAACAGGGCCTCAAAACTCACTCGACTGACAGTTGCTCAATGGATCATAGGACATTGTTTTGGTCAGCAGATGCATAACACGTTTACGACGTGCTATATTTCAGAACCACAACTCAAAAGTCACAAACCTTTTGATATCAATTGATAATATTTTTGATCTGCTTACACATGTAATTTCAATAAACAGGCAGATGTGAACAGCTTAAAAATTAAGGGTTAATTAATTATTCTGAAATCAAGATATCTGTACCTCTTTAAACAGTTTAGGAAGTGCTGCTAATGCCTTTTCTTCTTCAAGATATTGTACCCAGGACCAAGCCTTTTTCTTTCCAGGAAGTGGCACAGCTGACATGAAAAAAAATATACTAAGTAAATATTGAGGATTAGGGTATTTAAATAAATATTGCATGACACTACAAGAATCAGGTTTCATCGATGCATGTACACATTTCATTTGGTACCTGCCTGAATCAACAATGGCCCTTGATATTTTCTAGATGGTCTTCAACAAACTGCCAACGTTTTGAGGCCTTCATCTCGTGAGTTTTCCCAAAGACATAGGAACATGCCAAGAATCCATTCAGTGTATCACTTTTCTCACCAAAATAGGTGGTGTTTGGTCAATACTGGCTGGCATATTATAATGATATGTATAGAAATGAAATTTGCCATGCAACTTTATTTCTGTCATTTATAGCATCGCAACACTAAACCCAAGGGATAGCAAGGTCATGCCTTTCAGTGCTGTTATGGATTGTGAGGGCATACTGATTGTTAAAATCTGTGGAACTAACATCCAGGCCAACTTCTGGGTTGGGAAGGGGGTGTTAAGAAAAGTAATATTATAACATTAGCTTGAAGGACAAAGACCATCTGCCATTATTTATTCTCACCCCATCTACAAAGACCTGCCCCACAGGAGACTGCATGGAGCTTGGTAATAATCAATACTGGGGCCTAATATAAAGCTAGAATCATGGATAAATCTTTCCAGGCACCAGAAATCCAACTAAGCCAAAAGGACACAAAATTGAAAAATAGCTAAAAAGAAGTATTTTGCTTTTAACAAGAATTTCACAGGTTTGTTGTCATGAATTAATGAAAGATCAGCATCTCATTTGGAAATATAATGACCATATGCTTAAGCAAAAAAGGCACCTGGATGACTCTGCTACCCTGCCACACACGCTCATCAGCTTCTACCCCTGGTTTAGAACTAACATTCCTGTATCCTACTTGGCCAACAGAAATTTAACTTTCGTAAAAGGTGTCAAGCTTCTCCATTCAACCAACTTCATCAGTAACCAGTAAACAAATGCTGTATTATCCTGCTTTGATAACCTTAAATTGAATCAGTGTCCTTAATCCATTTGCTGGCCATAAATTCAAGTGAATAACTTAAAAATCTCTGTCAACTTATTTCCTTTACTCCTTTTCAATAACGGTGTTGGTTAGCTCAGTTGACTGGACAATGGTGTGCAGTGCAGAGTGACACCAACACTGTGGGGCTCAATTTCCACAATGGCTGAGGTTACAACGAAGGACTGCCATTCTCAATCTTCCCCTTCGCCTGAGGCATAGTGACCTTCCGGTTAAACCACCACCAGTTGTCTCTCTCTCTAATGAGACAGCAGACCTGTGTCCAGTGAGACAATAGTGACGTTATGTTTTTATATCAGCTCAATAAGTTTTCTTCATAATCTATGTAATTTTAAAAATTAGCCTCGTAACATTTCACAGGAGTCCCTCCCAACATTTTGTTACTGTGACACAGATGACAGAATCAAACTGATACTCCATGGAATCTCAACAAAGTCAGATAAACGTCAACACTGTCTTCTTTCACACCCCAGTTACACAAGGACAGGCGACAGCCTCATGGTATTAACACTACAATATTAATCCAGAGACCTGGGTAATGTCCTGGCAGGAAGTGAGGACGGCAGAGGCTGGAGATCAGAATCGAAAAGTGTGGTGCTGGAAAAGCACAGCGAGTCAGGCAGCATCCGAGGAGCAGGAGAGTCAACATTTCGAGCATGAGCTCTGATGAAGGGCTTATGCTCAAAATGTTGACTCTCCTGCCCCTCAGATGCTGCCTTACCGGCTGTGCTTTCCCAGCACACACTTTTCGATTAATGTCCTGTGTATCCAAGTTCAAATCCCACTATGGCAGATAATGGAATTTAAATTTAATAAAAATCTGTGTTAAGAGTTTAATGATGATTATGAAATTATTGTCCATTGTTAGGAAAACCCATTAGATTCACTTATGTCCTTTAAGGGGAGGAAATCTGCCATTCTTATTTGGTTCTGATCTACATGTGACTCCAAGCCCGGAGAAATGTGGTTGACACTCAATTGTTGATTGGGCAATATCCTGACTGGCAACATCTACATTCCTGGTTTGCTTTCTGGATTACCAGCTAATAATATTTAATATTAATGATCCATCTATCAAATCCTCATTTCTTTTTGCTTTTATTTCATGCATATTACTATTTAACATGTACTTTACACTCTGTCCTTGACTGACTCATTTCAAAACATTACAATTAACTATGGTGAATTTCATCTGACACCTTCTGAACCTATACTGGATTGTTTGAAGCAAATTAGTAAAGACTCAAACATTCCTTTCACATTGTGGCAGTGTAATTTAAGGCTTCATGTCTTGATGCTTTTATTGTGCTTAGAGTAAACCAATCCATTGCAATGTTATTCTATCCATTGCAAGACATGATGTAAATTTTCACCTTTATCACTTAGGTTGTAATTTGGCCAAACCTCCCACCTTTTGCAGAACTCAACTAAGTTTTCATCCAATTTATTTCTTTGATTTCAAATGGTTTCTACAAATGCAACCAGATTAAATAAGCAAAAGTGGATTGATCCCAAATATTGCAAAGCCGTTCCATACAAAAAAATTGAAATTCTGATCACAAAGCCTGAGGGCTGCAGAACATTGCTTCCATCTAATATTTTATACAGCAAAAAAAAACCATTAGGACCACCTACCAGTGTTCCTATCTCTGAATGTAACTTTCATACATATGCCCCAGAGGTATTATGAAGATGTTACGTTTGTAATGTTTTGGGACTATCTCATTAATTTGTGGTAAAATTGAGAAATGAACTTGGTTATTTGACCTATTGTGAGACTGAACTTGACCCAAGCTTAGGTGGTTTGGTTGATAAAGACTAAAGACTGGCTTGGGGCAGGGTAATAGTTTGCATTAATGAGAACAAGGTGCACATGTTCTTACCTGCAGACAATAGGGAATACATTTGCAATGACTATGGATATACAGTTAGTTTTCAAGCGCTTTAAAAAGTTGTGAACAATATCAGACTTTACAATTGATTACACTTTAAACTATGAATGTATCATGCAATTGCGAGTTGAGGGAATAGATAATTAGAATTTCTATCTGGATACAAAGGCCTATATATAATTCATGCACCCATGTGGATGAGCTTTAGGAAAGAAATAAGAATAAGAAACTGTGGAGAAATTGGGTAAAATTCTAAAGAAAAACTTGAAATTGCATCTTGTGGTTCTCAAGTCAATAGAAATTCTCCTAATTTATAAGGATTATTTAAGTCTCTACAAAGCTTATCGCAGATGTCACATGCAAATCTGACTGAAGTGTATATTATATACTTGGGCAGGAAAACAATAATAAAGCATGTTTCAAATAAAGATGTTGAGTACCCTGTTTTGTGAACTTGGAATCTGGGTCAAAAAGTCGACTGTTTTTGAAGTTACTGTGGTTAGTCAGCACTGCAGACATTTTTATCTTCATTTTTCCATCATCTTGCACTTCCTCCTGCAGCACAATCAAGTTAAAAATGTTCCACTCATGAGAAGTAGCTCAAAAGAAAGCATCAGGCTGCATTTTGAAAAGTTCAATTTTACACTTTGTTTGATAACATGACATGTGGCATACCTTCAGTTTCTATAACTGCAAAACATAACCCCTTCTCCAGTCAATCAAATGTTAACAACACCCTGGGTACACCAGATGCAACAGCAATTTGCTCAGAGTAATGTATTTTTGATACCACATAATAATGTAGTTTTTTCCAAATTAGAATGACCCACCAGAGGATTAGATTTTAATATTACAGTTCCACCAATCATTTTAATATGCTAAGATTACATTTTACTACCTAATGCTAATGCTATATGACATAAATTATGTGTAGACATTGTAACATTAAGCACAAAGCCTTTCAAAATAATATAACTCAAATAAATGGGGAAAATGTGGTCAATCTGAAGCCTGTCAATTCTCCAACAAAGCTCTCAGACATTTTATCTGCATAATTCTCATTATAGTTCACAGCAACCATTTGCATCAGTAAATATTACGTTTCACCTGAAAGCATCCATTACAAGCACCCAGACTATTGTCACATTTGTCTGACATTCAACCTGAGTTTTTCAAAGTCCTGTTTGCACTATACAGTTTTATCGCCCGTGTAAATCTGTTTTTGTTTACTCAAGTATTCCTTCTTTGGCAGTCCTTGGTTTTACTTATAATGCATAACACATTCCATTCTTCAAGTGTATACACTGAAATTATCTATCTCTTCAGCATCACAAAATTTCATACAATAACCAAATACAAACTTTTGCTTTACATATGTAGAGCAACAGTCAAAAACTTTGGATGTCAAAAAAAGAGCATCTTTGTTCCTCTTATGCATTAATTTCTTGTTATGTTTTAATACAACTTTTGATACAAGGCTCTCTCGCTCCCTTTCCCGACATTGTGAAGATGCTGCACCATTGCTTACATCTTATATGAGGCTGAGCCTAAATTGGTATTGCTGTAATTTCTGAGGTTAGTGAAGAGATTACTGATGAGCAATCAGGTATAGCTATTCACAGGAGAGAGAAAAAAAAGTCTGCCTTTGGCCAAGGAACCATATTATCAGCACCTCAGAGGTCTAGCATCCAGAAACAAAATACCAACAAACGATCTAAATGATACTCTCAATGAGTCATCCAAATTTGATAGATACTGACTCAGATTGTAGAATACACTGCAAATGCAGGGGTGGACATGTCAGCAGTGCATGAGAACTTCAATATGAACTACATCAGAGAAGTCTCAGTCAGGGTGGTATTGAGACTTTTCATGTAGCTAGGCCTCTCCACTGCCACCTCCACCCCCCCACCCCACTCACCTCCCTCTGCCTCTACAAAACAGGAACTTTTTATAATCTGAGATTATGAAGCACACAAGCAAGCTGTGATGGTTTAGAAAACCCTCAAATCTATACTGAAGTGTGTCACAATGGAACTACTAAAGGAGTAATAAAAACAAAACAACACTAATTGTTTTCCAGATGCAACAACAGTGGAAACATTTACTTTTGTTTCAAAGGAATGCTGCAATTAATACCTTGAGCCAACGAAAGATGCACTCTTCACCAACAGGAATATATTTTCAAACCAAATCACTAATCAGTTCCTAGTTCTCCTGAGAACATTCCAATTAATTGCACACTCTAGTTGTTGGAAAACAAATTGAAAAAATGCCTAAGGATTCGAAATAACTGTGGTCAGGAAACTTGGAGAAAATGGTTCTCTGTAGTGAGAGGATACAGAAACGTATGCGCAATGTAGGTTTTTCTTCTTATTTGACTTGAATATTGCTTCATAATAACTCTACTGAGTTTGTGCACTTGACCTGTGAATGATGCTTTCACTGCAGCTATCAATCACAGATGGAAAAGGTGATATTAGTTCCAGTCAAGAAGTATACTCTGCACCATCTGGCTAAGCAGGATCTTATGTTCCGTTTCACCTCATTACTCAGTTGCCAGGTGCAGCGAAGCAATTGGAGTGGGAAAAATTATTACATCAGACCTCTACACCCACTGCCCTGCTATCTTTGGAAACCTGAAAATTATTGGGAATGTGCCTACTTCTGCAGTAGGCACAGATCCACTACTAGGATGCATGAGATAAAGTGTTTCTGGCACCACTAACTTTCACATGAAGGGGCTTGAATCAAAAGGGTTCTGTGACTACTGGGCTGGGGTAGGACCCAATTTATAAGACAAATTTTATGCAGGTGTAAATCAATTACCACATCCTGCCAACATCAAATTTATCACAAAAACTTGGGATGCAAAGTAAAAACTTGAGGCTTGATGAAATTTTGCTTTCTTAAAAAGTGCCACCGCATAATAAAATAAATATCTACAGTTATCACAAACCATGTGGCCATCTTCAAAATCTTCATCAGAATCTTCCTTTACATTCACACTCACTTTCCTGTTTCGCTTTTTGATGCATTTCAATAATGTTCCAGCATTTTGCTTGATGGGTACAAGATCCACAATGGGCTGTCTGTTGGAGAATATCGTATTGAAATATGACTTACATACGCAATTTCTAAAAAAATCACATAGAAGTATATCACTAAGATTACAATTATTTAATATTGTCATCTTTGATCAGTTTCACCATTTTTATGCTAACCTTTCTTTTAGTAAGGACGCCATGGAAAGCATAAGTTAACAAGCTACAGAAATATTAGGCAGACTGCTCTCTGTTCCAAAGCTGTCAAATGCTGCATTAAAATTTGAGATGTAATATTTCCAAATTTGTCTTTTTTGCCTTCAAAATGTCACATTCACAAGTTTGTATAATGCTTGGTGTGTTATTAAGAGTGCAAAATCAAAATAACAAGCTGCCTTCTTGAACTGCTGCAGTCATTGGAGTGTATGGACATCTACAGTGCAGTTCGGAAGTAAGTTCCGGATTTTCACCCAGAGACACTGAAGGAACAATCATGTAGCTCCAAGTCATGATGGTGGGTGGCTTATGAATTTGCTACCTTTGACCTGATTTTGCAAGTTACTATTGGAAGGGTGTTGGTGAATTACTTCACTACATCTTGTAGATGATATACACACATGACCACTGAGCGGCAGTGGTTAAGGGAATTAATGTTAAAGGTGGCGCATTGGCACTAAGCATCTCAACTATTGTTGGACCCTATCGTACCCATCCAGGTCTAGGGTGAATATTCCACACTCCTGACTTGTGCTTTGCAGAGATGGACAGGTACTGAGGAGACAGAAGATGAGTTACTCATTATAGAACTCCCAGCTTCTGACCTGCTGTTGTAGCCAATGTATTTATAGCACTGGTGAAGTTCAGTTTCTGCAGTGTGGAAAGCTCAGGATGCTAAGAGTAAGGGATTCAGCAATGGTAAAATACTCTCTTGTTAGAGATAGCCATTGTCTGGTATTTGTGTAGCAAATGTGAATTAAAGACCAGAATTGAACAAGGCCACAGTAAAAAAAGTGGGAATAGGGCAAAGAACATTAAAAAGACAAGCCTTAAGGCTTTGTACCTGAATACATGGAGCATTCGAAATAAAGTGGATGAATTAATCACACAAATGGATGTAAATGGTATAATACTGTTGGCCTAACAGAAATGTGAGTGCAGGGTGACTGGGGATGTGAACTAAGCCTGCAGGGTATTCAGTACTTGGGAAGGACAGACAAAAAGAAAAAAGTGGTGGAGTTACATTACTGGTTAAAGAGGATATAAACATAATATTAAGGAAAAAAGTGTTAGCGCAAACAATATAGTATCTAGAATTGAGAAATTCTAAGGGACTAAAAAAATATTAGTGCGGTTGTATGCTGACCACTCAAATTGGAGTGATGTTGGAATGGCATTAAACTGGAAATCAGAGAGGGATGTGGTGAATGAACATTTGTAATTATGGGTGTCTTTAATCAGCATATAAATTGAGTGAATCAAATTAGTCACAATACCAAAGAAGATTAAAAATCACACGACACCAGGTTATAGTCCAACAAGTTTAATTGGAAGCACTAGCTTTCGGAGCGCTGCTCCTTCATCAGGTGGTTATGGAGTACACCCAATTGTAAGACACAGAATTTCTAGCAAAAGTTTACAGTGTGATGTAAATGATATTATACATTGAAAAATACCTTGATTGTTTGTTAAGTCTCATCTGTTAGAATGACCATGTTATTTTCACTTCTTTCATATGTAAATCGCAAAACTTTTTTTAAAAAAGTTACATTCTCAGGTTAACTTTAACAATTGGTGTCAGCCAGCTAATGTGTTGAAGGTGTAGGCCCCTGTGTGCTGTTGTTTGTAACATAATGTTGAGACGGATTCTAATCTAAAAAAAATGAGTTAATAGAGTCTTACATGGATTCATGCAATTTTTGAGTGAAGTACAATGTAACTCTGCAAGTATGAATTCACCTCACAAACGTATGTGTGCATGTGGTTTTTTTGTGTGTGTGTGTCCGTCTGAGGTGAGGGGGGGTGGTTGTGAGTGAGTGTGTGTATGTGTGCATATGTGAGTGCAAAGGGGTCTGTGAGAGGGTGCATATGGGAGTGTGTGTGTCTGTAGGCGTGTCCGTGTGTCTCTTGGTAGGGAGCTGTGTGTATCTGTGAGAGAGATTGTATGTGTGTGTGTAAAGGGGTCTAAGTCTGTGAGAGAGTGGATGTGCGAGTGTGCACGTATCTATGTATAGGTTGTCTGATTGCGTGTCTATGTATAGGTGTGTCTGCGTGTACATGTGTGTATAGGAGTACCTATGTGTGTATAGGAGTACCTGTGTGCGTGTGCGCGCCTGTGTGTGTAGTGCAATGGTGATCATCTGTAGTGTGACATGAACCCAAGGTCCCAGTTGAGGCAATCCCTATGGGTACCGAACTTAGCTATCAGCCTCTGCTCAGCCACTTTTCACTGCTGCCTGTCCCGAAGTCCGCCTTGGAGGATGGTCACCCGAAGGTCTGGGGTCGAATGTCCTGGACCACTGAAGTTCTCTCCAACTGGGAGGGAACACTCCTGTCTGTTGATTGTTGTGCGGTGCCCATTCATCCATTGCTGTAGCCTCTGCTTGGTTTCACCAATGTACCATGCCTCAGGGCATCCTCCCCTACAGCGTATGAGATAGACAACGCTGGCTGAGTCACGTGAGTACCCCCCCCCCGTACATGGTGGGAGGTGTCCGCACGCATAATGGTGATATCTATGTCTACACTCTGACATGTCTTGCAGCACCTACCGTGACAGGGCTACATGGAGTTGTCCTGAAAGCAGGGCAGTTTGCTACGAACAATGATCTGTTTGAGGTTTGATGGTTGTTTAAAGGCGATCAGTGGAGGTGTGGGGAAGGTCTTGGCGAGATGCTCATCCTCATTGATAACGTGTTGCAGGCCGCAAAGAACATGACGTAGTTTTCCGGCTCCTGGGAAGTACTGGACAACGAAGGGTACCCTGTCAGCTGCAGTTCGTGTCTATCTCCATGAGTTCATGTCACACTACAGGTGACCACCATTGCACTATACACACACATTCCAACTTGTGCGCGTGTGTATATACAAACACACACACACACACACACACACACACACACATACACATACACACACACACACACACACACTCTCACATGCACCCGCTCACAGACGTAGACACCTTTACACTCACACACACACACACACACATATATACACTCTCTCTCACAGTCACTCACAACTCCCCCACCCCAGACATACACACAAACACACATACACATATACATTTGTGAGGTGAATTTGTACTTGCCGAGTTGCATTGTACTTTGCTCAAAAATTGCATGAATCCATGTAAGATTGCGTTAACTCAATTTTTTTTTATTAGAATCCATCTCAACATTATGTTACAGACAACAGCACATAGGGGGCCTACATCTTCAACATATTAGCTGGCTGACTCCAATTGTTAAAGTTAACCTGAGAAGATAACTTTTTAAAAAAAGTTTTATGATATACGTATGAAAGAAGGGAAACTAACATGGTCATTCTAACAGATGAGAGACTTAACAAACAATCAAGGTATTTTTCAATGTATAATATCAGTTACATCACACTGTAAACTTTTGCTAGAAATTCTGTGTCTTACAATTGGGTGTACTCCATAACCACCTGATGAAGGAGCAGCGCTCCGAAAGCCAGTGCTTCCAATTAAATCTGTTAGACTATAACCTGGTGTCATGTGGTTTTTAATTTTGTACACCCAGGTCCAACACCAGCATCTCCAAATCATAACTACCATAGAAGAAGAATTCTTAGACTATGCCAGATGGTTATTTGGACCAACACATTGAGAAACTAACTGGATAACGGGCCATCTTAGACTGAGTTCTGCGCAATCAGAAAGGAATAAATGGTATTGTCATTGTGAGTGATCCCTTGGAGATGAATGATCATTATATGATAGATGTGGTTGATTCTGAGACCTGGGTGCTGGTAAACTGCGATCGCATAAAGCATGAGTTAGCTATGATGGACTAGGAAATGTGGCTGATAGGAAAGACAATGAATAGGCAATGGCAAACATTCAAAGAGTGAATGAGTGAACCACAAAAATTGTTTATGCTTTTATTGTGCAAGTAAAAGATGTGGGGGAGTGACATTGCTAATCAGGGATAGTATCACAGCTGAAGAAAAGGAGGCCGCCAAGGAGGATTTGTCTACTGAGTCAGTATGGCTGGACGTCAGAAACAGGAAAGGAGCAGTCACTTTATTGGGAGTTTTCTACAGAACCCCCATTAGCAACAGAGACACAGAGGAGCACATTGGGAGGTGATTTTGGAAAGGTGCAGAAGTAACAGGGTTGATGGCATGGACGACTTTAACTTCCCTAATACTGATCAGAACCTCCTTAGTTCAAATAGTTTGGATAGAACAGTTTTTGTCCAGGAAGGATTCCTGACTCAACACAGGTCCGACGAGAAGGGAGACCATTTTGGATTTTTGTGAGGAACAACAGGATGGCCAGAGTGAGGGTAGGGCCAATTAGAGATAGTGGAGGGAACTTGTGCCTGGAGTTACAGGAGGTAGGAGAGGTCCTTAATGAATATATTGCTTCAGCATTCACTACTGAGAGGGACTTTGACATTCGTGAGGACAACATGAAACAGGCTGACATGCTCAAACAGGTTGATGTTAAGGAGCAGTATGTGCTGAAAATTTTGAAAGACATAAGGATACATAAGTCCCATGGGCCAGATGGGACATACCCAAGATTACTACGGGAAGCGAGGGAAAAGATTGCTGCACTTTTGGCAATGATCTTTGCATCCTCACTGTCCACTGGATTAGTGCCAGGTGATTGGAGAATGGCAAATGCTATTCTCTGTTCAAGAAAGGAAATAGGAATAACGGACCAGTCAGTCAATCTCACATCTGTGGTGGGCAAATTATTGGAGAGGATCCTGATAGACAGGAATTACGATTACTTGGAAAACCATAGTTGGATTAGAGACAAAAGCTGAAAATGTGTTGCTGGAAAAGCGCAGCAGGTCAGGCAGCATCCAAGGAACAGGAGATTCAACATTTCGGGCATAAGCCCTTCTTCAGGAGGTAGTCAAATGGCTTTGTGAGGAGTAGGTCATGCCTTCCAAGCCTTTTTGAATTCTTTGACCATTTGGCAAAACCCATTAACGAAGGTAGAGCAGTGGATGTGGTGTATATGGATTTAGCAAGGCGTTTGATAAGTTTCCCCATGGTAGGCTCAGACAGAAAGTAAGGAGGCATGGGATACTGGGAAGTCTGCCTGTCTGGATATAGAATTGGCTGATGCATAGAAGACAGAGGGTGGTAGCTGATGGAAGTATTCAGCCTGGAGCTCGGTGACCAGTGGTGTTCCACAGGGATCTGTTCTGGGACCTCTGCTCTTTGTGATTTTTATAAATGACTTGGATGAGCAAGTAGAAGGGTCAGTTAGTAGATTTGCCAATGACACAAAGGTTGGTTGAGTTGTGGATAGTGGGATGGGATGTTGTAGGTTGCAACGGGACATCGACAGGATGCAGAACTGGGCTGAGAAGTGGCAGATGGAGGTCAACCTGGAAAAGTGTGAAGTGATTCATGTTGGAAGGAGGAATTTGAAAATAGAATACAGGGTTAAAGGCAGGATTCTTGGCAGTGTGGAGGAACAGAGAGATCTTGGGGTCCATGTCCATAGATCCCTCAAAGTTACCACCCAGGTTGATAGGGTTGTTAAGACGACATGTGGCATGTTGGCTTTCATTAGCAGAGGGACTGAGTTTAAGAGCAGCGAGGTTATGCTGCAGCTGTATAAAGCCCTGGCTAGACCACAGTTGGAATATTATGTTCAGTTCTGGTCCCCTCATTACAGGAAGGATGTGGAAGCTTTAGAGAGGATGCAGAGGAGATTTACCAGGATGTTGCCTGGACTGGAGGACATGTCTGATAAAGAAAGGTTAAGGGAACTAGGGCTTTTCTCATTGGAATAAAGAAAAGCGAGAAGTAGATAGAGGTGTACATGATGGTGAGAGGCACAGATAGAGTGAATAGTCAGAGACTTTTTCCCATGGCAGAAATCGCTATCACGAGGGGACATAATTTGAAGATGATTGGAAGAAGATTTAGGGGAGGTGCCAGAAGTCGATTCTTTACACAGAGAGTGGTGGTTGCATGGAATGCACTGCCAGTGGTGGTGGTAGAGTCAGATACATTAGGGACATTTAAGTGACTCTTGGACAGGCACATGGATGGTATTAAAATAAAAGGTGTATAGGTTAGTTAGATCTTAGAGTAAGATAAAAAGTCAGCACAACATTGAGGGCCAAAGGGCCTGTACTATTCTATGTGTTATGTAAAGAGAACAGTGGCCAAACCATGGCTTACCAGGGAAGCTGGAGAAAGTATTAGATTCAAAGAAGAGGCTAAACAAATTGGCAAGAAAAATGAATAGACCTGAAGATTGGGAACAGTTTAAAATTACATACTTCTTGAAGAGTTGCATTACAGATCGACAGTGTGGTTAAGAAGGTGTTTAGCACAGTTGCCTTCATTGCTCAGACCTTTGAGTACACAAGTTGGGACATCATGTTGTGGTTGCACAAGATGTTGATGAGGCCACTTCTGGAGTAGTGTGTACAGTTCTGGTTGCCCTACTATAGGAATGAGATTATTAAATTGGAGAGGGTTCAGAAAATATTTACCAGGACATTGCCAGGACTGGAAGAACTTTGAGTTAGAAAGAGCATTGGATAGGCTGGGTCTTCATTCACTGGAGTGTAAGAGGTTGAGGGGTGACCTTATAGCGGTTTATAAAATCATGACAGGCATTGATAAGGTCAATAGTAAAGGTCTTTTTGCCAGGGTAGGGAAGTTTAAAACTAGAGGGTGTATTTTTAAGGTGAGAGCAGAAGGATCTTAAAGGGACCTGAGGGATACCTTTTTCACACGGTTGGTGGTTTGTATGTGGAATGAACTGCCAGAGGAAGTGGTGGGTGTAGGATAGGTACACAAATAGGAAAGGTTTAGAGGGATACGGGGCAAACATAGGCAAATGGGACGAGTTTAGTTTCTGAAACTTGGTCAGCATGGATGAGTTGGACCGAAGGGTCTGTTTCTGTCCTGCTTTATTCCCTGACTCTAAGATCTAACCTGCAATATCTTGACCTGGTAGTAATTACTCTGATCAAAACAGGGTGTAATGCTCTGCAACAGGAATTAGTGAATGCCCTGCCCTGACACCCAGTCCTCATTTTTCAAGGAAAAGGAGTAATCCACACTCTATTGGGCGGCTGGGTCTGGGCACTCAGCAGATACAAGCTCAGCTCCCAACCTGAATACTCCAGAAATCCTTGGGAATGGAAATCGAAATTTGAAGGTACCTGATGAAGGTAGGACTATTGTACAATAAGTCAGTGCAAACATATGTGGATATTAAAAACAATGGAGAAGAGTGACAGATTTCAAGGTTACTCTTACTGTCTATAAAACTTGAAAGTTTATCTTAATTAGTCACCCAGCACCTCGATTTAGAAGTTTTCATCTTGAAATTGAAATCTGATCATACCTTTGTCCCTCTTTATTTCTACAACCTTCAGCAAATCTACAAACCACCCATCTCCACTCGCAAGTTCCTTATCTCAAACTCTCTTCAGGTTAAAACGTCACAATTCACAGCCAGAATGCAAAAAAAAATGAGCCTTCAAGAAAACTCATCCTCGAAGTAGAGATAGGCAGGTTCTTAATAAGTTGAAATGTATGTTCATGTGAAGTATTCAAGAAGAGATTAATAATTGAGAGAAATATTTGGAGTCTTTAAGCTAACACAGGGTTGGGTTGGATATCACGTCTGAAATATTGCACATTGAATAGTACAACAGAATGTCAATAAGATTATCTGCTCATGCCCCCCAAGTTTAGAGAATGCAAAAATAGAAATTTCTGGAAATGCTCAGCAGGTCTAGCAGCATCTGTGAAGAGAAATTGGAGTTAATATTTCAGGTCGAGTGACCCTTCCTCAGAACTCATAGGAACCTACCACCAGTTCTGAGGAAAGGTATTTGACTTAAAACGTTAACTCCAATTTCTCTCCACAAATGTTGTCAGACCTGCTGAGCTTTTCCAGAAATTTCTATTTTTGCCTCTGATGTACAGCATCCACAGTTCTTTTGGGTTTTTATTAGTCTAGATGAGGATTTGAAGGTCAAAATCTTTATACTCACAAGTGACAGCACCATTTCACAACTGAGTCTAGCAAAATGGCAGTAAAGGGGAGTCAAAATCGCATTCTTTCCTAAGAAAAAGATGAACTAATGAAATATTAAAGAGTTTTATCCCACCTTATCCCATTCCCAACCTTGCAACTCAGTATTGTCCTCCTAACCTGTCTATCGTCCTTCCCATCTATCTGCTCCACCCTCCTCTGCTACCTCTCATCTTCTCTCCCATCTTTATCTACCTATAGCATTCTCAGCTACCTTCCCCCCAGCCCCATTTATCTCTCAGCCCCCTGGTCCACAAGCCTCATTCCTGATGAAGGGCTTGTGCCCGAAACATCGATTCTCCTGCTCCTCGGATGCTGCCTCACTCTCTCCTATTAAACAGTTAGTCGAACATTAGTTCTGAGCAGATATGAAGAAATCTATATTTGTAACGAAGGAAGTGGGCTTTTAGGAATGAAAAGGTCCATCCCAGATGGTAATATTTATTGTTTGCCAATATCAACAACAACAGTAGGATTTGACAATAAATTTAAACAGGCGAATGTGAGGACTGCAGATGCTGGAGATTAGAGTCAGGATTAGAATAGAACGCACAGGTCAGGCAGTATCTGAGGAACAGGAAAATCTATCAGGAATTCCTGAAGGACTCTTGCCCGAAATGTTGATTTTCCTGTTCCTTGGATGCTACCTGACCTGCTGTCTATTTCCAGCACCACTCTAATCTTGAGTAAATTTAAACAATAGATCACCAAGAGCTACATTATCAACTGTAAAACAAGAACATAAGTGGCTCAGCAGCGGAACTCCACCTGCAATGTGTTTCCTTGCAAGATAATCCTTGATTTCTTTCTACTCTGATATTTTCCGATCCACATTCCTAAATTCTGTCTAGTACCGGTCATTTAAAATTTATCAAAATTCATGTATACCATAGCAACTATAATCCCACTAGCTATCAGGTTCATTTGGCCTCTTAAGCACCCTCGATCTCGACATTTCCCCCCTACCCCCCCGCCCCCCGAATTTAAAGATGGGTGTGACACTGAGTGGACAGGACAAATCAGCCCTGCAGTTTTGGTGACTGCAACAGAACAGTCTCCTCATAGTCCCACTGAAATAAACAGAGGGCCACCTTATCTAACAAACTCCCACAGAATTCTGTAGATTTGCAAGGTTCACTTCATCTCTCTCTCCCTCTCACTCTCTACAGATGCTGCCAGATTTGCTGAGCATTTCCAGCATTTATTTACAACTCCCACAGAGACCTGGCAGTCAACGCTTCACATATTTGAGCGACTTTTGCGGGGTTTAGGTGGCTTCTCTGCCAAAGTCATGACAGATGGGTGGAAAAGCCCTGAGGATCCCCCATCCTACCCACCACCTCCGTCTCACAGCCCCTCGTGAGAAAGGCATTGAATGTGTATAGCATAACAAATCAGGTTTAAATTTTATACCTTTGAAAACTATACAAAATGCACAAATTCCTACCTTTGAAGTTTTGACATATACTTTTCTCACACTATATTCTGCACCAGAAACACAAATTCACAACACTTACCTCAATATTCAAAAACATGGTCAGACCACTGTTTCAGAGTCTGTCTATTTCTTCTCAGAATTGTACTCTACGGACAAAATTCAATACTTACCCTTCAACTTGGCTTGAAACTACCATCATACATGTGGTGACCGTTTAGGTGTTTAAAATTCTGTTCCCAAGTCACAGAAACCACAATTGAAACAAAAAGCTCTTTAAGTTTCGTTCCTACTTACTGATCTGTGTATTGTTGCTGACAGTTTGTGCCGCAAAAACAATCTTGTTGATTGAACTCCTCCATTATCCGATACCTTCCACAGTTTTCACAGCAGCAGATGCCTTCCATGTGTGTCACGTCATTTGCACCACCACCTTCAGTAATGCCTTCTGTTGTGACATACAGTAAGGAAACAATGGCCAATTTAATTCAGTGGCGATTATGTAATAGCCTACTTCATTTACCCTCATCAATCAACTTAAATTCCTAATGCTCCTGTGAATTAGCTTTAAAATCTTAGTCCTCATCGACCTGTCCCACCATACCTTTGAATCTCCTACAGCCATGTATATATATTCAGGATGCACTGTCCAATATTTTGACACTGGCCCACTCTTCTCTATTCCTGATGAAGGGCTCTGGCCCGAAACGTCAAATTTCCTGTTCCTTGGATGCTGCCTAACCTGCTGTGCTTTAACCAGCAACACATTTTCAGCCACTCTTCTCTAATGCTACTTCAGGTACTGCCCTCCTGAAAACATTTCCTTTAGTTCTCTTACAGTCTTCAAAAGCGAAAGTAAAACTTTTCTCCTTCATTTCCAAATACAATCTTGAACAGTGAAACGGTCTATCCATCATTCCATAAATCATTGTGATAATTTCCGTTACACATTGGAAAAATAGCATCTTGGCCAACATCAGAAAACTAACATCACTGAAACAGAATATCAAATCAGTTATTTCATTGATGTTCCCAAATTGGTCACAGTGTAACAATGGCAATTCTCTACAGTGTAACAATGGCAACGCTTCAGAAATATTTTGTTGTTTGTGAAGTATTTTGGGATGTCTTGAAATTGTAAAACACACCGTATAAATAAGTTGTTTCCTTCTTTCTTCAGATTGATGTCAGTTCTTTCCCAGTGCCTCAAAACTGCTCTTCCTTCCTCGCAAGTTTTTAAACACATCTCGGGATCAACTAGACTCAATCCAAATTTTTTGTAGGGGTTATGATGTTGTTTTCTTTTGATGTTGTGTTGTTATGCTAACTTTAAATTTATAAAAAGGTTAAGTTTAGAAAAGTTTTCAATTCTCCAACAATAAGTGAAGGACTACTTTAAACATTTATCATTGGAATACTCAATCAAATACTGTTATACTTCTTATTTGCTACAAATTTAATTTTCTATTCTTTTCGGTTGTAAATATGTCTTTATTTATAGTAGACAGGTGGCCTTAATCAAAATTGCTCTTGAATGCTGTTTATGACGATCCTTTACTGCCCACAACAGAAACAAACGAGGAAGCTTCTTACGGTGCCTTTCTCTCTTCACTATTCTGCAGATCTCCATGAAGGAGGAGAAAGGGAGGACTGCAGATGCTGGAGACTGTAGTGCTGGAAAAGCACAGCAGGTCAGGTCACATCCGAAGAGCAGGAGAATCGACGTTTCACGTGTAAGCCCTTCATCATTCCTGAAACATTGATTCTCCTGCTCCTCCACCTGCTGTGCTTTTCCAATACCACACTCATGACTCAGATCTCCATGAAGGTCAAACCTTCTCAAACTCGTCCCTCAGGCATGGTAACCCTCAGGTTGAACCACTACCAGTTGCCATCTTTAATGACATAGAAGCCCAAAGGTCCTCTGTACTGCAGAATTAAAGTCATACAAGTCACTATAGCCTCAGTGATTTCTTCTATATCATGATAGTCACATCCCTGTGCAACCCTGCACTAAAAAAGAATCATGCAATACAAATAACACAAAGTGTTGGTGATGCAATCGTGCTATAGTCAACACACATTTTAAAAGTTCGTGCTTTAGAAACAGCATCCCCTATTCGTCAATCGCATTATAGCGAATTAGTGTTGAAGAAACGCACGGTATAGCAGAACAACCTGTACGTGTCATCAAAATATATTAAGAATTTTGCAACAGCTGAACTATGGTCAATCATTCTCCAGAAAATCCTACTTCTAGTTTATCTTCCCTCCTTTGACAATCACCTGTGCCTGACATCATGGACAAGACTTGTAATTTAGATTAGATTAGATTAGATTAGTTACAGTGTGCAAACAGGCCCTTCGGCCCAACAAGTCCACACCGACCCGCCACCCACTCACCTACATTAACCCCTTCACCTAACACTACGGGCAATTTAGCATGGCCAATTCACCTAACCTGCACATTTTGTTTGGACTGTGGGAGGAAACCAGAGCACCCGGAGGAAACCCACGCAGACACGGGGAGAATGTGCAAACTCCACACAGTCGCCTGAGGCGGGAACTGAACCTGGGTCTCTGGTGCTGTGAGGCAGCAGTGCTAACCACTGTGCCACACATGTTAAAATCTGCCGGGACGTTTCGTATTTCCAAATCTATACAAATCTGTCTAAACCAGTTCAAATTCTGGACCCAAGCCCGAAATTGTTTTTTGCTGCATGAAATCCTCAAGAAGAAATACATTTAAAGCATTATCTTTTTCCATAGGCCTTAAAGGCTGAATCCAGTTGAGACTTAATTGAAACAAGACTCCTCTGTTTAACTGCAAGATCCTAGACTGATTAACATGGAGATTCACACCCAAAGTATCCCATATTTTTGACATTAAGCCTGATATATTTAAGAATACTGAATAATTCACTCTGGTAACATGACAGACTGTGGGTAATTAGTCAGGGTCTGGGGATAAGCAATGGAATTGGGACCAAGAGTGTTGTCTTGTTTTTCCTGGCCACAGTGTAACTGGTTCAAAAGTGCTTGATTCCAACACTGAGCTCAAGTAGAAGTTGAAGCTTTTAATACACATTCCTTTTTCCCCATCACACAGGGTAACTGCACTGCCCACGAACAACGAGAATCTACGGTCTCCAGAAATTGAGCATTGGGCTTCATTAAACTCAAAGCAAACAAGAGGCCGAGGTCAGAATCACAGGGATCTCAGGGTCAGGAATGGAAGTGGTCCAGGTAATGCCCTGTAAATAATCTAAGTCTGGACATTATACCCCTCAGAACATAGGCCAAAGGCCAGCTTAAAACTGGAGCTTGGCCCTCACCAAAATGATTTAGGAAGCGCTGATAACTGCTTTAAGATTAAATTTTGGAATGGAAACGTCCCTCAGCTAAGTTCCAGGGCAGAGGGCATGGCAATCACTGGGACAGTACACTCCAGATCCACCTAGCCTCACTTCCTGGAAGAATAAACCTACCTGTAGTTTTCAAGCATAGGGGACAAATCTCGCGCCTACCCAAACCTTTGGTGACTAATTGTGGAAAAAGGGTCTTTGTAGTGATTGGAGCGAGAGTCAGGCGGATCTTGAGTATAAGATCCCTGATTGAGGTTGTTAACCTGGCCTCATCAGGGAGCACTGGACTGACAGATTTAAACAGGAGTCTCAGAGAGTCTCCTCACTCTCAGGACTAGGCTCTCAGGTAGCTAGGTAGAGTCTATGTATTGTGCACATGTAAATAAATGGTGACTTGGCAACTAGATACCTGGCTCCTTGGAGTTATTTCAGTCTCCAACAGGCATCAATACCCTAATTAACATATCTGAGGCACCAAACATAACATGCATTTGCTAAGAGACATCAGCTTGTTGTATTGTGCAATTTCTTTCAGATTGGCATCATTCCCACATTTTGGATGAAATACCTGTGTCTGGCCTATTTGTTCCCTGTCCCACACGTTCCCAATTCTGCATAGCTGTGCACCCATGTTAATCATAGGAAGCTCAATTCAGACCCATGTCTGCAGATTTGGTGCAGACTTTCTCACAGCTAAGTTGGTGTGCATTTCATTTCCAAAGTATAAGCAAAACTTATCATAATTTCAACCATAGTATTTTTATTATTATTTACTAAACCTGTAATGACAACACCCTAATATAATATCCTTAGAGAAATCGAGTTGCCCTCTCCTTCCCCTCCTTAGCTTCACAAAAGGCACTAAAATGCAACTTTAAATGTACACCTGAATTAAATACAAACTACTGTTTTTGCATTCATCCAGTTGCTCATACAATGGATATTGTCATTACATAGAAATCACGTTTGAATAATGGAAGCCACGATCATTTATAACACTGACAGCATTCTCTAGGCTAACAGCAAACAAAGAGATTCAGGTTATTAAATCTTGCGAGTTGTACTGATGACCATAAGCGCACATAGTTTGGATTTAAGGAGCATATAATTATGTATTAAAACTTGATCCATGATCTATGTGGGTTAGACTCTGTCAAAGCAGCAGCAAAGACTTCATTATTGGGTCAGAATGTGGGAAAACAGCTTGTGCAGTGACCAATGTTGGCAGTTAATGGCTGAAGAGGGGACCAGGATTGTGTTTAACAAAAACTACATCCTACCTCTCCCCTTAGCAAGCAATCAGAACAGTTTATAGTAATCTAAAAATCATTAAGAAATTCCTCTGATACAGAAAGTGTAATGCTATTTTAGGACTCAACATTGCACGCATTATGAGCTTGTTCAGCCAAGTGAAGTCCAAAGGTAACAGATTTTTGTGACTGCAGCCATATGAAACCCTAGCCAACCCCTCAATCCCTTCTCCAGCCCTCTCTACAATAGCCAGTAGCCTACTGTTGTGATCTTGAGATGCCAGTGTACATTGTTCTTCTTCCCCACCATCACCTGATCATATGTGAAGTGAGGCCCTGCCCACACCAAGCTTCCATTGGCCATAGAAAGGCAGTCAGAAGGATTCTTTAACCTGCCATCTCACATGACGATTGCTATTTGAACAGAGAAAAAAAACACGGCACTTGGTCGTTTCACTAAAGATGAATTAGTCTCTTCAGGTCAAGAAGAAGACAGGTATTCTATCCTCAGCAACTATTAGATTTCTCATATTTATTTTGACTGTTGACTCCATCTCATTGAAATTCTGGATGATGCTCCATTTGAAAACGTGTACAAATATTCAATAGCAGCAGTTCTAACATACTGCTTCAACTCAAACACCAAAGTGTTGAAGCATGTTTGAGTCTGTAAAGGACTGCGTAAGCATCTTACTAAATGTAAATAAGCAACTTCGCTTTTTGATGAATTCTGTAGATCATTATATAATTCCTCATCAATCAGGTTTACTCAATCAGTTTACTCAATTAATCTGTCTTAATTTAAGACAGATGTCAGAGGCAGGTTCTTTATGCAGAGTATGGTAAGGGCATGGAATGCCCTACCTGCTAATGTAGTCAACTCAGCCACATTAGGGAGATTTAAACAATCCTTAGAAAAACACATAGATGATTTTGGGATAGTGTAGGGGGACGAGTTGAGAATAGTTCATAGATGGGCGCAATAGCGAGGGTCAAAGGGCCTGTTCTGCGCTGTATTGTTCTATGTTCTAAGATGAATGAATAAAACTGCTAATACATGATCGCATCTCATTTTAATGGTTTGGAAACAGCCACATTCAAATCACAGCATCTTCATGATAAAACTGAATTGAAACAGTCAATTTATGAGAGGTGTACAGCATTTCAGTTTCAGGATTATTGTGTACACAAAGTAATAGCTGAGTACTTTATGACATCACAAATAAATCTTTCAAAAGCTCCATTAACTGAGATAAGCACATACAAATTTATGGTTTGAGGGATAATCTCAATTCAGCCTTCTGTACAATCAGTACAGAATTGCAATCAAAAGACACCACCAGCAACCAAATATTAGGCATGCTTGTTTTGAGAGTAGAATGCTTGATATACTAAAAGCGCATTCATACATATACTTTACTTAAAGTGGAGATTAGTCCAGAGATTCTGCAATCACACATCCTCAGCAGGGGCAATGAGTTCTGTAGGATGGTCAGTGGGCTTGAAACTTTGGCTCTGTCTTCGCTCCACAGATGCTGTCAGACCTGCCATGTTTCTCCAGTAATTTTTGTTTGTTACTATCATCAGCAGAACGCAACTAGGAAACTGGGAGCATACAAACCACAATTTTTCACTCAAAAATTAATTGACAGATAAGAGTAAACTGCATGCCTTCCAGATTCTTTGGATATTTCACACCCTGTAAGGTGCACACGAATGCCATATTGCAGAATCACCAAGAAACTCTGAGCAGTTCATCCAGCTCATCCAATCAATCCGGAATGTACTACCATTGTCAAATTAGAAAATACTTTCCAACTAGAAAAGCAATCAATCATTTGACAAATGCATACCAAGAATGACTATCTACATTGCAAAGACAGCATGGATTCACCACCAATGAAGAACTTCAAAAATGCATGTTCTCATGTTAACTATATAGAAATACAAGTACAATCAACGAAACTAATTTGTTGAATTTTCAGTTTAAAACTCTTTCATTATTCACAACTTAAGAGCAGATAACTTTTTCTGAAAGCTTTCTCAGCCTAGAGGCTGCTCTATTATTAGCTACTTCTTAATTTCCTCGGCTCAAAGTCTGCACTTTCTTTCTCTCCCATTCAATCTTGCAAGAGCAACGGCCTGTGCATTTTCACTGGGATTCTTCATTTTGCTTACTGCAATATTATAAGAACTGCTTCTGAAACCTCAAGAAGCAGCACTGTTTTTCCAGACTGCAAACTCCTTCGACAATCAGGGTAACTCCCAAAGCAATCTCTCCTGATGCCTTACCTTACCCACTGCAGAATACACTGTTACCTCTTTCAGTATCCTTTTCTTACTCAGTCAGCACATTATTTTAGCCTCTAAATCTCAACTGTGAATCCATTTTCCTACTATTTTTTGTGTCCAAATGCTTTTGTTACTGATTTATCATTTTTCACTTCCCAAATATGGTTTTGCATTGCTATGTATTGAACAACTGTGTACGTTTCAAAGAAATTTATAAAAATTTACACAACTGAGGGATAAACGCTTCCTACTTTTTAAAAATTTGACACGCTTTGATCACTAATTGGGGGGCGGCTTGGTGGTTAGCACTGCTGCCTCACAGCACCAGGAACACGGGTTGGATTCCATCCTCAAGTGACTGTGTGTGGAGTTTGCACATTCTCCCAGTGTCTGTGTGGGTTTCCTCCGGGTGCTCAGGTTTCCTCCTACAATCCAAAGGTGTGCCATGCTAAATTGCCCTTAGGGATGTGCAGGTTAGGTGCATTAGTCAGGGGTAAATATAGGATAGGGGAATGGGTCTGGGTGGGTTACTCTTTGGAGGGTCAGTGTTGACTTGTTGGGCCGAAGGGCCTGTTCCACACCGTAGGAATTCTAATTCTTCTAATGAAAATCTCTATATGTTTTATTTATGTTTGAAGACATCATTTAAAACTGCATTGTATTTCATTGTAAATTTCCCATGTTTTCTATTCTATCAATCATATTTACCCTGCTTGAACAAAGTTTGCTCTAGTTTGTTAAAAAAACAAACAAATGCATTCTCTTCCAGCAAACATGGACCCTTATGGTCTCACCTTCTAATTCTTATCTTACAGAGCTATGGGTTCCTATGTATTGATAGATAAGACTTTTGGGGAACCAAGTGAAGGTATTAGGCAAGGAAGTGAATTGATGTCAAAGATCAGCCATGATCTTACTGAGTAGCAAAGCAAGATAGAGGGGTTGAAACGACCGACTCCTGCGCCAATATTTTTAATGACTGTGAATATACAAAAAAGTCTTGTAATTTTTAAAATCTTAGGATATCCCATTTTACAACTAATAATTCATTTAAGAGTTGACGCTGTGCTAACTGGGAAAAATGGGAGGCAATTATGCATAAGGTCTCACTATTATTAAATCACCGTCTATGGGATAGATGTCAGTCGGAGCAGTAGAGAGCTCATCTGCTCTTAGAGTCATAGAGATGTACAGCATGGAAACAGACCCTTCGGTCCAACCCGTCTATGCTGACCAGATATCCCAACCCAATCTAGTCCCACCTGCCAGCACCCGGCCCATATCCCTCCAAACCCTTCCTATTCATATACCCATCCAAATGCCTCTTAAATGTTGCAATTGTACCAGCCTCCACCACATCCTCTGGCAGCTCATTCCATACACGTACCACCCTCTTTGTGAAAAAGTTGCCTCTTAGATCTCTTTTATATCTTCCCCTCTCACCCTAAACCTATACCCTCTAGTTCTGGACTCCCCCACCCCAGGGAAAAGACTTTGTCTTTTTATCCTATCTATGCCCCTCATAATTTGGTAAACCTCTATAAGGTCACCCCTCAGCCTCCGACGCTCCAGGGAAAACATCCCTAGACTGTTCAGCCTCTCCCTGTAGCTCAGATCCTCCAGCCCTGGCAACATCCTTGTAAATATTTTCTGAACCCTTTCAAGTTTCACAACAGCTTTCCGATAGGAAGGAGACCAGAATTGCACGCAATATTCCAACAGTGGCCTAACCAATGTCCTGTACAGCCGCAACATGACCTCCCAACTCCTGTACTCAATATTCTGACCAAATAAAGGAAAGCATACCAAACGCCTTCTTCACTATCCTATCTACCTGCGACTCCACTTTCAAGGAGTTACGAACCTGCACTCCAAGGTGTCTTCGTTCAGCAACACTCCCTAGTACCTTAACATTAAGTGTATAAGTTCTGCTAAGATTTGCTTTCCCAAAATGCAGCACCTTGCATTTATCTGAATTAAACTCCATCTGCCACTCCTCAGCCCATTGGCCCATCTGGTCCAGATCCTGTTGTAATCTGAGGTAACCCTCTTCGCTGTCCACTACATCTCCAATTTTGGTGTCATCTGCAAACTTACTAACTGTCCCTCTTATGCTTGCATCCAATCATTTATGTAAATGACAAAACGTAGAGGGCCCAGCACCGATCCTTGTGGCACTCCACTGGTCACAAGCCTCCAGTCTGAAAAACAACCCTCCACCACCACCCTCTGTCTTCTACCTTTGAGCCAGTTCTGTATCCAAATGGCTATTTCTCCCTGTATTCCGTGAGACCTAACCTTGCTAAGCAGTCTCCCATGGGGAACCTTGTCGAACGCCTTACTGTAGTCCATATAGATCACATCTACTGCTCTGCCCTCATCAATCTTCTTTGTTACTTTTTCAAAAAACTCAATCAAGTTTGTGAGACATGATTTCCCACACACAAAGCCATGTTGATTATCCCGAATCAGTCCTTGCCTTTCCAAATACATGTACATCCTGTCCCTCAGGATTCCCTCCGAAACCTTGCTTCTCTGTACCCATAGAGATTACAACCTAAATAAAAACTGAAAGCACTGCAGTTGCTGGAAATCAGAAACAAAAACTGATATTACTGAGCTCAGCAGGTCTGGCAGCATCCGTGGAGAGAAATCAGAGTTAACGTTTCAGGCCCAGTGATCCTTTCTCAGAATCGAATACAGATTTAAAACAAGATGGGACATTAGGTTAATGCTTTATCCAAGAGACAGCAGTGAAATATCAGATTATATGGCAAATAAGATGTGGTCCCAAAATCTTTTTACTCAGAGCTAGAAGTGAAGCATTGAGTTATTTTTCAATAATTAATAACTTTGACCTGATTAAGCATGTGAGCAATTAAATTAGATTTTGTTTAATTGTCAGTAATGTCAAAAAAATTTAGATTATGAAAAATGCCACATGGTCAAAAGGAAGGTCATGGGTTGATGGCTTTTATGGCTCAAGCTTATGTAACTCTGAGCTATAAGTATGAAAACAGTTTTGAAGGCAAAGCAGCTTTTAATCAGAATACAGTTCTGAAAGTTTTAATTGGTCTCATTTTGTAACTTCAAAGTACATAACAGACATGTGTATATTAGTTTTGTTGGTTAATTTGAGATTTAACTTGCTTTGGGCATCAACAGTTGTTGGTTCTTTCAGTTAAAGGACATTGATAGATTCTGGAGAACATTCACAAGTGTCAACTGGGATGATATTAAATCACTAGAAGGTAACACCAAACTTCTATCCATGGACTTTCTGTTGCCATTACATCATGGAAAATGCCTATGTAGTCAGTAAGCTAAGAGAAAGAAACTATAACAAAAGGCATGATCTTACTAATGATTGACACATCAAAGAGCAGATCATAGAGTCATAGAGAAGTACAACATGGAAACAGACCCTTCATTCCAACTTGTCCATGCCGACCAGATCTCCCAACCTAATCTAGTCCCACTTTCCAACAGCAGGCCCAATTCCCTCCAAACCCGACAATCGGAAAGGATTTCAGTGAGATGACCATCACTTTTAAAACAATCAATTTGAAATTGGACAGATACTACCTGATCAATCCAATATTGAACATTAATTGTTTCTGCAATAATAAGCCAATTAGAGTTCGGGATGCCTTTGATCATGCAGCAGGCAGTGGTGAGTGAGTCAATTAGTGATGATTCTTTGTGACTCAGTATACAATAGAGGATGTCTGAAGACAGAACGACATGTTCAGACAACAGAAGGGAACAAAACACCTGCGCCCAATAAATGAGTGTCATAAACTGGCATCATGAAGTGGACCGACTGAAGTACGAATAACTCATTGTTTGTACTTGTTTTGAAAAATGTAATCAATTCTGTAAAACTTGAGAAACATATTGGTTCCTGGACTGGACCACATATCTAACCAGGAATTCAAAACTTTTGATTGATCCTCTCAATTGAATGGCATCTGTGCAATAGCTAGAAATAACTTCTGTTCAAGAGATCAAAATGTAGAGTTGGTTTGGATAGAGATGAGGAACAGCAGGGGAAAGATGGGGGTGGGGTGGGGGTGGTCAGGCACCCATACAGTAAAAACAATGTGGGACAAAGCACACAAGGGATACTGCTTCCTAATGATAAAGGGACAGCGATAATCATGACACATGTTGACCTAGAAAGAAACTGAAAAAAAATCAGTTTGGCACTAGTAGTCTGGCTGAGAAGCTCATGGAATGGTTTTGATCTGATATTCTGAAACCAGCTAGAATGGAGGCCATATTCGACTCAATGTTATGTAATATCATCGGATTATTTTTTTTCCTTGGAGGTATGGTACCCCTAGATGATCAGGATACAATTGAATTCCACAGCCAGTTTGAAAGTGAGGCAACTGGGAGTAAAATTAGCATTTTAAACCTAAACCACAAGCATGAAACATGAGGTAGTCAGTGCACTGATACACTATGCTGTGGTTGGGGGGTGCTGGAGGATCAATAGAGTCACAATGACGAAGATTTAAGGACATGCCCCCTCCTTCTTCTAAGCCCAGCTGATCCTATCTTTCCTCAAATGTCAGTCCTGCCATCCCAGGAAACAGTCTGGTGAACCTTCACTGGACCGCCTCAATAGCAAGAATGTCCTTCCTCAGAGGAGGAGACCAAAACTGTAAACGATACTCAACATGTGGCCTCACCAAGGCCCAGCATAACTCCGATACTCTAATCCTCTCACTATGAAGGCCATCAAACCCTGAGCTTTCCTCACTGCTTTCTGCACCTGCATACCAACCTTCAGTGACTGCTCCCTGCATGTCTCCCAGGTCTCGTTGCACTTCATCTTCTCCTAAACTGACATCATTCAGATAATAATCTGCCTTCCTGTCTTTTAGCCACCAAAGCAGATAACCTCACATTTATCCACATTAAATTGCATTTGCCAACTATGTGCCCACTCAACCAGCCTGTCCACATCACCCTGCAGTCTCTTCGCATCCTCGTCGCAGCACACATTGCCACCCAGCTTTGTACTGTCTGCACAAATATACTGAGGGAGGGAAGATCAGTGATGCGCTCACCCAGAACTCCAGACCAGGGCTAGAAAACTGACCTGACAAAAATTGGGAAGGTAAACAATATCCACTCACTTTTCCTTCATGTGAGCCAGCAATAAAAACTTGAAAATAATTGCTGCACACCTAATTTATCAAACTGCACTGGGGCTAATTATGAATCTAACAACATATGTTACACCTCCCTTAACAAGAATTACTTGCATAAGATGCTTTATGCCCATGTTTTCTCATTCCCACCTGGCATTCAAAAAGACACCTAGCACAACTTCTCTAAGTATAAAACAAAATAAAACCGCTGGAAAATCTCTTTGGCTAAGTCAAAATATCTCTCTTCAAATACCTCCAAGTAACACAACTGAGTTTGGCAACTCTCTTTTTCTTTCATTCTATGTTATTCACA
Source organism: Hemiscyllium ocellatum (assembly GCF_020745735.1). Classification (NCBI taxonomy): domain Eukaryota; kingdom Metazoa; phylum Chordata; class Chondrichthyes; order Orectolobiformes; family Hemiscylliidae; genus Hemiscyllium; species Hemiscyllium ocellatum. Next base: position 18,943,124 of record NC_083404.1, read on the forward strand.
GCATATAATGAAATTAAATAATAGGCAGTGACCACTCTTACACCTGTCTGCCATGTAAGGATTTATTCCAGAGTCTCCAAATAACACCAAACGCCTGTTCTGGGAAATTGCAGTACAGCCATTATGGTTAGAAAAGGGATCTACACACTTGTAAACCTCAAAGAAGAATGCTCATTCTCAAAAAAGGTAACATAACCATTGAAAACCTTGGAAATAAATTACAACTTACACCAAAAACGTTTTATTCTGATTTTAATGTTACTCTGTTACGCAAGTCCGATCCACAATCCCATACTGATGATGAACTAAGACAGGTAGTGATTTACTTCAAATGTCTGTCATAATATCCTGTATATTTAAACATCAAAAGGGCTTCCCTCCATTATTCAGTGTTTGTTGTTTCCTTACCTTGAACATTAGATGCTTCACTGTAAGCACTATTCCTTATACTTGTCGGCTCTTCAGCAATCCGTGCACTGGAAGCTCCATCCTGTTCTTCAGTCGTAATAATTTCCAGGGCTCCAAACTCATTCATTCGGAACTAATAAGAAAATTAAAGATTTAATAGTATTATTATATCAGAACAACACTTCTCAGATGGCAATCTAACAAACAAGAACAGTAATGCAACAAAACAATCTTTGGGATGGGAAAGTGTTGGCATTAGTTCACTTAAATTAATGTTCAAACACTGAATGGACAGCATTTGATTTCACAACAAACAGGAGAAAACGTTCCAAAACAAGAAATGTACATTGTGACTTGTGTCGGCAGCAACACATATTTACCATACTTAGGTTACATTTAAGAATCTCTTTATCCAAGAGTAGATCACAAAACTAATGCTCATTCTCAAAAAGGTAACATAACTGTTGAAAACCTTGGAAATAAATTACAACTTACACCAAGAATGTTTTATTCTGATTTTAATGTTACTCTGTTACGCAAGTCCGATCCACAATCCCATACTGATGATGAACTAAGACAGGTAGTGATTTACTTCAAATGTCTGTCATAATATCCTGTATGTGAAAGAAGCGCAGATGACCTCAACTTGCAATTTTCATCTCATCTCTCCAAAAGTATAACTTATCATACTTAAGTGTTAACTAGAATGATCAAGAAACTCAAAGCATGAGGGATAACCTAGTCAAGAACATCTGCTTTGGCGAAAACATGATTAGGTAGCAATGATACACGTTCCATTCAGAGAAACCCCAATAAAAATCAGGGCAACTGGCTTCAAATAAACATTGAGCTGTGAACGACAATCAATACATATTACCTCTGGGTTTCTGGTCTAAGAGAATTCTTTCATGTGATTGGCTATTTATGCTGTGAGACTACATCAATTTTGCCTAAAGATCCACTTGGGCTGATATTAACAACAGTGCAGAAGAAAACTACCACACACACCTCATCTCTTTGGGAGCTTCTTTCTTCAAGGTCAATGAGAAATACTGTTAGTTCACCACTGCCTGCAAGTGCTGTGCTCTCAATGCTCTCAATGACTATACTATTCTCAAAGTTTTGCGTGCATGTCCCAAAGGAATAATTGGTACCAAATAAATCCTGTGTTTTGTAAGATATAAAAGGGTGAAAGATGAAGAAAAACGAGCAGCCAATGGCTGAGAATTCTTGAAACAGGAAGATGGTTTGGAACTCTTTTCCACTAGCAACAATTAATGCAAAGATAATTCATTTTAAATTTGGAGTTGAGAGGTATTTATTATCCAAGTGTTGTGAGGGATATGTGGCAAAGGCATGCATATGGAAGTCTGCAGACCAACCGAAAGAAACAAACCAACATTTTTGTAGCAATCTACAGTTGATAGGGTGAGGGTGGGGTGGCTCACTGAGTTGACTGAGGGTGGGGTGGCTCTACTTATTGCAGAGTGATACCAACAGTGTGGGTTTAGTTCCCACATCAGCTGTAGTTACCATGAAGATTCCTCCTTCTCAACCACTCCCCTCGCCCGAGACATGGTAAAGCAATCGTCTCTCTCAAATGAGAGTGAGCAGCCATACCATCTGATAAAACAGTGCTGGCTTCACCTTTACAGTCAATGGGAATACTTTCCAAGTGCAATCACTGTGTATAATGGGAACCTGAGCAGTCGATCTGTGCATAGCATGGTCCCACAAACAGAAGCAACCAATTTGTTTTGATTGAATTGAAGAAATTTGAAGTAATCACTCAGAAATTGGATTTGATACATAGAGTCAGAGTCAGAAATGTACAGCACAGAAACAGACGCTTCAGTCCAACCCGTCCATACCGACCAGATAGCCCAACCCAATCTAGTCCCACCTGCCTGCACCCTGCCCATATCCCTCCAATCCCTTCCTGTTCATATACCCATCCAGATGTCTTTTAAATTTTGCAAATGTACTAGCTCTTCCTCTGGCAGCTCATTCCAGACACGTACCACCCTCAGCGTGAAGAGGCTGCTCCTTAGGTCTCTTTTATATCTTTCCCCTCTCACCCTAAACCTATGCCTTGTAGTTCTGGACTCTCCCACTCCAGGGAAAATACCTTGTCTATTTATCATACCCATGCCCCTATGATTTTATAAACCTCTATAAGCCTCTGACACTCTCGGGAAAACATGTCTCGTAAATCACCCATTGTACATTGAAATGAAAGATACCACTATCTCTGATTCTATTGTCTTCCTGTTGCTGCTCCTGTTCTCTCCTTTGGGTGGGAGGTATGGGAAAATCTCTGTTCAAATCATTTGGAGTGAGGTTTGCACTGAAAATATAGTCCACAGTTGCCTCCAATTCAAGTTTACTTCCCTATTACTCATTATTTCGACATTTCCACTTCTGCCTTGTATCCCTTTGCCTTTCTTGCATCCATCTCTTTCCTGTCATTCCATAATTCCTCTTAAACTTTCAACAACATACTGGGATGCCCACTTTCTCCTTAGTTTGCTGCTGTTCTCCTCATCGTTAATTCTCCAACCATTCCCCTGCACAATATCCATTCCTTAATTGCTAAATTCAGTGAATCCAAAGCCAGGGGTCCCATCACCCTCAAATATCCTCCTTTCCTATGTGTTTACCTCAAAAGGGTTTTGTTGTTTTGAAATACAATCCTTTTCAAAACAAAAATTGATCATAATTAAGAAATATTTTGTTATTTATAGCTTTCTCTCTCTCCTCAGAAATATTAGAATCCAAGTCTCAAGTGACAGCAATTAAGTATTGATATTTTCCAACATTAAACAAAAGAGAAATGAGATATATAGTTGACTTTTAAGTTCACTAGTTAATGTTTTTACAAACCACACATTAAATGAAGATGTGCTAGCCATAAACTCCATACACTTTCCTAATTTCTTCAATTACAATGCGAGTTCAATGGCACAGATGATATCAAGCTTAAGACAATAGATACACCTGGCTTTGCTTTGCAGTGACTCAGATGTTCTCATGAAACCAAACAAGAACATTGGCTAAAGGGAGATACTAGGAGGCATCCATTCTCAGTTCCGATTCAGCAATGATATTTCCTGGTTAAATTAGTTGTACCTCACCAACAAGTGGCTCAAATTGTAATCTCCATTACAAACACAACCACAGGAAGCACCTTATGGTTGCCCTTGAGCTTTGGCTGAAATGGAGAGATCCTGTGCCTTGCAGTCAGTGTAAACATGCCCCTGGTTTGATGTATCTGCCATTGTTTGGCAAATGAGGGATCTTTTCCTGAAAGAAAATGATGTACCCGCCCACAAATTGCAAACCCACTCTCCCATTTCTGTTTCTTCCATTTTCTCTAACCCAAGTCTGTTCAATGCCTTCCTCAGTTTAAAACATTTTCACCAAATTATTGAAAACAAAATCGAAAGGTGTGTGTGCAATGAGAACACTGTTGCTATCTCCTTGTTCTCACGCAAGGCCCATCAATACCTATTTGTACGATGAAAAGTTTTCGTCCAAAAACTACCTCAATGTCTTCATTCTTTTAAAACGATTTTTAGAAAAAAACTAGAGTGGACAATGCCAGAAACAAAACAAAATATTCAAATTAAAGCAATGAGCTGAACGATCTGGATTGATAAATTGGACAACATTAACCACAATACATCTGCTTAAACTAGAAAAGGTTCTTTTCACATCAGTTCACACAGACCTGAGTGAAAATATCAAGCTGAAATCCAGGTTTCTGGAAAAATGCTGTGGTTTTCATATAAAAACATTAACCAGGTATTAAATAACACAAATTACATTTCAATTGATTTTTTGGTAATATATTTATTTACATAGAATAAACTTTTATTTAGCAATTACTGCTGTTGAGAACAAAAGACCAACTGAAAAGCTTGCTGAAAACATTTGAATATGCAAGGACCCAGTGACCAGATTGTACAGAGTAATCCCCTAACATAAGCACAACCCCTTGCAAACTTGAACAGATATATATGATGGGCAAAAGTTGATATCAAGCTGTAAAGATCGACAGTTATTTTGTGGATAAATTTGTCATAAGAACACATACAAAAGCCAACGAACCCGCCAAGACTCCAAAACTCATTTACACTATTAAGTCTCCATAACTTACAGGAGTATGATTCCTCAACGTTCAGAATTAAAGTACAGAAGCAATCATGTGCAGTAATTTTGTGGTGAATCCTGCATTCCCAAGTAGAACTAACCAAGAGCAGACAGACTGACAGAGCTATAACATCACACTACTGAATTTCTAATGTGCATTTTATTTAAGTACAGCTTCCAGTGGGAGTACAGGATTGGTGAGTCTTCCCTTTTCACAATGAACAGTAACTGATCTCATCCACCTTTCTAAAATTCATCAGGACGGGAAACTAATTTATCATTAGCTAATGCAGAAGCATAATACTAATAATGTTTCAGTTTCTGAACTAATATCAAACCACCAATTAAAATGAAAATTTGCATTTAAACCCTCATCACATTAATTGTGCTTGCTATAAAAATTACATTAAGGCTGTAGTTCATCAGGACAGAACAGAAGATACAATGACGAGCTACTTCATTCCACAGAGTGGCACAGGTGCAACAACAAAATGCACCTTACCCTGATATCCAACAAACAAAGAAGGAATGACAGAAAACAACCATGGACATTCACAGAAATGGGAGAACATAGTAAAACTGCAGGGTCCATTCACTTAACTACATAGGATAAATGTCAGAGGTAGTTTCTTTACTCAGAGCGTAGGAGGAGCATGAAACACACCACCTGCAACAGTAGTAGACTCACCAACTCTAAGGGCATTTAAATGATCGTTGGATAGCATATGGAGGAGAATGGAATAGTGTAGGTTAGATGGGATTCAGATTTGTTTCACAGGTCGGTGCAACATCGAAGGCCAAATGGCCTGTACTGCGCTGTAATGTTCTATGAATCCTCCCGATGCCTCAAATGCACGTGAGTATAGTCATGTACAAGGAAAAGATGCCTTTGGTTTGTTTGTTGGATAGAGTCAAATTCCAATGTTTTCTTGTTTTCTTCAAATGCTATTGTACATACAACTGTTATTATGTACAGATAAAAAGACTTTTTTTATGGATAAAGTATATTCTTTAAATAAAAATAACAGGCCCATTTTTACAATGGAAGTTTGTTCAGTTATCAGGCTCTGGAGGTGCCTCAATACATGTAAATATTGTCCTGCACAAACAAGAAAAGCATTGGTTTCTTTTTTTTTTCAAACCTCAAGGAGTACCAAGTTCCAATATTTGTTCATTCTACATGTGCAAAGACTGCACAGAACTGCTTCAGTCACTGTGTATGTACATAAATATTTTTTATGAATAAAGTATACTTTTGCAAAAAAACAAGTCCATCATGTCATAACGTTGTGAAATATCCTCTGTGTTTTTATGCTGCGATGCACCTTTAGCTTTGAAAAATTTAGTTCTTTCTTAAATTTATTAAGTGACTTCAACTCTGAATGAGGAAACTGTACCTTACCTCAGACCAAAACGCATATCGTAAACCATATTGTGAACTCCGGATGCCCATCCAGCTAAGGGATCATCATCCCAGCATCCAATCTCTCCAGTCCTGTCAGAATTTCATAGGGGTCAATGGGATTCCCTTACATCCTTTGAAACACCAATAAACAAAAGGTGCAGTTGACCCTAACACTCCTCACATGGCAATCCTATCATCCCAGGAATTAGTCTGGTGAACCTTTACTGCTCTGCATTACTTCACTAGCATGTATATCTGTTTGCACACACCAGATGTAGTCTCACCCAGGGTTTGTTGCCCACCTTAGGTGAGGGTTTTCATGGCTGCTTTTGCTAGTACTCCCACACAGCTTCCCGCAGAAAAGAAGCTCGTTATTGGACTAGCTAACCTCACTCTGCTCCCCCTCATTCTAAACACCTTGTGCGTATGTAGCCAGTTTGAACCCAGTAGGGGCCGTCAGCGATTGTGGCTTCCACCACCATCTTCCATGTCTTCTTCGTTATGACCACGCCTCTCGAACAGTTGGGCTGTACTGGTTCTGACTAACGGCCTCAATAACCCGAGGTATCAGCTGTTGATGGCAATTGGCTCTTTGGCTCCTGATTACCGCCAGAACCATTGGCATGCTGTTTGGAGGAAGGCTGGCCAGCTTGACCCTCTTGAAGCCAGTGATGTCAGGGTGCGCAGGAAGTTGTCCACAAAGACTGTAAACCTTCCTTTTCTACCGTTGATATATTTTAACAACAGTCCTGATCCATGTTTCAAAAATTGCTGGAGGTCATTAGTAACCTCTTGACATTCACAAAGCAGCAGCATCACTTGAGCCAGTAAAACAGTTGTGTTAAAAAGAGTTCCTTTGCACAGTCTTGTTCCAGAGGTGGATGAGACCATCTTGCAACCAATCATCTGTCATTGCTATCACAACTTCTGCACCCTCACTGTTTACTGCATTGAAGATGATGCTTGTGCCTTGTGTCAACTCAGATAGCCATTCAGTGCTGAGGGTGAACTCCTCATGGCGCAGCCTCTTTACCAAGGTAATTCACATTTTCTACAGGATTGAACACACGATAGAAATATTCTCAGCTGAAGTTGCCTTGGATTTTAATAGCAGACCTTTTTCCATGTTCTCATTGTCTTTTAATGCCTGCTTCTCAAACCATTGCAACGTTATGTTTAATAATGGTGAACAAACTTGATTGTGCAATCTTCCATTCCTTAGCAACGTCTCATTTTTTGCTTAACGCCACGGTTTTCCACTTGAGTATTACGGTTCCCAATCGATAACATTTTTAACTTGCTCATAAATTAAGTGACGCAGAGTTTCACAGAGATCTTGAAATCAAGCGATGGCTGCCTGCCTGATTTCTTACTGTAGCAGGGATCAACTCCATTCCAACTGGTTGGCATGGTCACAAAACAAGCTTGCACGAGATAGGTCAAAATTCCAGACTGGCAACTCTGGAATAACCAATCACTAGCAGACTTCTAATGGATTTTTATTCTGCAAACAGGAATAGCTGACAGAAACGATTGAACTAGAGTTTCATGTTTTCTGGTTTGACTCATCATGATGTCAGTGTAGGAAATAAGCAATACTACTTCAATTAGCTTGTCTACAGCAATCAGCAAAATTAACTCAATCATGCAGACAAGTTCCACAAAACAGAATTACACTGCATCAACAATGAAGTTTCCATGATTTCTGTTGTCAAGGTCAGTACAGGTAGTTCTGGTATAATGTGCGCTTCGTTAAGTTGAATTGGCCATAACGTGATTGAAGAATAATGGATGCTGTTTGGATAACGCAACTTTACTGAACAGATATAGCGATTCTCCATTGCAATCTTCTTCAGCGTAATTTTCCATCGCGATTTTACATAGCGCGATTTTCTATAGCACGAGGTTGCTGAGGAACGCAATTATAGCAGAATCACCTGCGTAAGAACATTATTGTGAAAAAAAGCAAAACTAAAATATTCTTTGTCATATAATCATAAAAGCACCCGATGGAGAATTATTCAGGATCGACTCAGTTTACATTTCACAACTGCACAGCCGAGACTGTCACTGCCTTAAATTTCACACAATGAAACAACAGACGCAGGAACATTTAAAACATTTTTCACTAAGGAATGTAGAATGAGGGCACCCACAAATGAACTCTTGTGGCCAGTTGAGTGTATGTGCACCATACAATGAAACTCATTAACAAAGGAATTTATGCAGGTATTCTGAGAGTTCGGCAGGTCAATGCCCATTTTTCACCAAGTATCCACAATTTTCATTTGTTTTGGGCTGGAAACGAATAAGCAGGTGGTTCCTCTCGGATACAGATTACCCACTCAAATGCAGTTCCTGACACTGTTAAGCACCACTCAGCAGTCTCCAACAAAATGCCTCACTGAGCTGGTATTTTGAATCAGAACAATTATAGCACACAAGGCGGCTAGAGGAACTCAGCTCGTTTCAGACTTCACACGAGCCACATGGCCTTACAAATTCTCCCTTTGGTGTCTTTGGTTCTTAGCTAATCACCTGAATTTTGTAGCAAAGTCTCAACCCTTCGACCAAGAATAACAATTCCCTGCTGTCTACACCCCACCTGATTTTGAATTCCCCTCACCTTTGAACTCTGTAAGCTCTTCAAATCCTTCATAAATTGTACAGAGTGTTGGACACAATCTGGAAGGTGAGAACAGAACTTTCTTGTTTTTGCATGTCATGTCTTATTTAAACACACAATGCTACATAATTTTTTAAAACTGCTCTCTCCATCTGCCTTGTCACCCTCAACTTGTGTGCATATCTCGAGCTTCCTGTCCCTGCATCCCCTCTGAAATTGCACACTTTATGTTATATTGTTTCTCATTCTGCAGATCAAAAAACGTGCCACATCGCATGCCCCTCCCATTTAGTTTCAGCTGCCACACACCCGCCTATTATAACCGCTATGTCCTTGCGAAAACTATCACTGTCCTTCCCACAGATCATGACACAGGTATCCCCTGATTTTCGAATCTTTGCTTTACGCAGTTTCGCTTTTACAAAAGACCTACATTAGTACCTGTTTTTGCGAATCCAAAGGGGATTTTCACTTTTCTGAAAAACGACGATACGTTTTCACATATAAATCACACACCTTCGCTTTACACCATTTTTGGCTAGTGAAAGGTTTCCTGCAAACGCTCTACTTTCAGATAGAGGGGGCTACCTATATTCCCAAATTTTGTGTCACCTGCAAGTTTTGAAATCATGTCCTGTCAACCCATGTTGAAGTCCTTCATATACACCAATGGTTGTGTCTCTGCCTCTAGGCTAGGGGGGTCTGAATTCAAGACCCTTCTGCCCTTGAAATGTGCATTTGCATGTCCAAACAAGTTGATGAAAATAACTAAACTGACTGGCCCATAGTTCCTAGGCTTGTTCTTCAAAAAGGGTGCAACACTGCAATGGTCTGGCCCTCTGGCCTCACTCATAGGTCTGAGGAGGTTGGAACAACGTCTACCTTATATCAGTTCATATTCTTCATTGCATGCATCCATTCCTTGTGAACATCCCCTTGAATTTCAGCCAACCTTTCCAATAGTTTAACTCAACCAGTGACTCTTCATTCAATTATGATCCTGACAGCAACTTCTTCTTTGGTAAAGGCCCCTTAATCATGACCTCTGCCTTCATCTGTAAATTCTATTTTCCATCCCAAATTAGCCCCAACCTCTACATTTATTATCTATTTACAATTACAGATTTATAGAAAACTTTTGGATCCCCTTTTATGTTAGCTGCATGTTTTTCTTTCATATTATCTCTTTGCATTTCCTTTTTCACTGTCCCTGTGGCCTTTCTACATTCAGTCTGGTCCTCACTAGCATTATCTATCCAGCATAAGTTTGCTTTCAGTCATTTCAGAGTTAAAGTGCCCATTATTGTGTGCATCGACAGCAATGTTCAGCTCCCATGCTGGCAATGCTTGGTACCACCTAAACCAGTGCACACCTGATTCCGAACTATGGACAGGGCTCACCACCACATCACATCCCCATCTGGAACGTACCTTTGCAAACAAGGTTTGGATGGGGGAAGAGATGCCGTGTTTTTTGTTGAGGTTCGCCCTGAGCAGCTCTTGGATGCTGGTCTGTTCTCTGTGGTCTGGTCCCTGGTACACACACCGAGACAAACATTGTATGTGCCTGGAAGACCATTAATTCTGTGAAAGACACACCTTGGTCTGCCAGTGCCAAGAGCTGACCTGAACAGAGTGTTGCAGACTGGCACATTCCAAGATCCAGGATGACATGCTGAGGGACACACTAAAGCTTGAGGCAGCTGCCACCAAGGCGCAGTGGGGAAAGACTAAGGTCTTTCTGCCAAAGCACAATAGGGCGCCGTTCCGTTATCGGAACCTCTTGGTGCCTCAAATATATGTCAATTTAGTCCTGTATAACTTAAGAAATGCCTTGGGCTTTTGGAACTACAGAGAATGCGGAATTCCAATGTTTGCTTGATATTCACATTGCAAAGTCTGTACAAAAATGCTTCAGTAACTGTGTGTGTGTACAGAAGGGTTTATGATGAACAAAGCATATTTTTGCAATAATAAAGTACTCTTTATACCTTGTAACCCAGGACCCCAGGCTAATGCTCTGGGGGCATAGTGTCACCACCATCTTATCAAGGGTAACTAGGGACGGGCAATAAATGCTGGTCAGCCAGCAACACCGATATCCCACAAATGAATAAACAACAAAGAAAAATCATGGCATGGCACATGGGGAAATTTGAATTAAATTAAAATAAATTTGGAATGAAAAGTTAGCCTAATGTCTACTACTGTGGAATGCTGTAAAACCACATCTAGTTTCCTAACGTCTTTTAGGAAAGGAAATCAGCTGGTCTTATCAGTTTTGTCCACGTCTCTCCTGACCACAACAAAGTGGCTGACTCAACTCCCCACTGTGCAATGGGGGAGTGGACAATAAATGCTGATCTCGCCAATACCATTCACATTCCATGAGATGAAAGGAAATAAACTTTCACTGTACTGCATTAGGAAGAATTCCTGGAGCATTGTCGATACAAACTGCTTCCAGGGTAGCCAGTCAGCTTCTACCAAATCATTCTGCTGGCTCCTATACCATGGGCTTGGTGTTGTTCTTTATTATTGGATATACTCATGCTGTTTCACTGATACATTGTGAAGCCAGTCAACAACCTGGAACAAACTATCAGTGCAACCTAAACCCTGGAGGTATTAACTTTCTACTGTCAACTGAAGGGAAAAATAACCAAAGAGCAAGGAAATTATAGAGGGGAAATTACAGAATTGTGATGATAGGAAGGTTAATAATGTGGTTATAGACCAAGAAAAGAATAATGTAAAAGGTCAAGAGAGAGAAGCAGCAACCCTCACAAAACAAGGTTTCTAGGAAATCCAACTTGAAGTTCTGATCCAGCGGATGTGAATCTCAAACTAATTTGCAGGTTTACTCACATTGCTCCCATCAGAGGCTCTGTGCCAGCCAGAACCACTATCACAGAAACCTGGGAGGGAGTATCATGTCCCCAGTGGTCCTTTCATGGATCTCACCTGGGAGCTCACTCGTGGCTTGATTCCCAAAGACATTGCACAACGTCTTTAAAAATGTGGTACTTTTACAAGCCACTGTGGATAGTAAACTGATTGAATCCCCCTGACTGGCACAATGTCAAATCTCCTTCCATAGCATAGGATAAGGAGTTACCCAAGTGTACCCCTCGATGACATTTACATAAGAACCTCCATCCTAACCCTACAAATTTGCTAGAGCCAACAAAAAGGTTCCAGATTTGTCATGATGTTGCCAGTGATATTGGATGGTAACATAGCTATGTTTTTATTTTGAAAATAATATTCCAGTGTATCAATAGGTATATTGAAGATGAGCTTATTGTCGAAATGTTGAGAGATTAAAAAGCTCCAAGGGTTTGGGTGCCCTATTGCACAAAAAAAAACAGAAGGTTACCATGTGGGTACACAAAGTAATTAGGAGGGCAAATGGAATGTTATTGCTTATTCTGAAGGGAATTGGATAGAGAAGTAGGGAGGCTATGCTTCAGTTATACACAGCATTGGGGAGGTCGTATCTGGAGGACTGCATACATTTTGAGCTCCTGACTTAAGAAGGGATGTAACTGTGTTCAAGGTAGTTCAGAGGTTTACAAAAAAACCATTATCGAGAAAGGTGAATTTTCTTTGAGGAAAGGTGCAAGTGACTGGGATGTATCCATTGGATTTTAGAAAAGAAAGGTGCAACAAGATCCTCGGGGTCTTGATGGCATCAATGAGGAATGGATATTGCCTGTTTTGGGATAATCTAAAACTAGGGATCAGAGTTTCAAAATAAAGGGTTGCCCATTTAAACCAGAAAAGTGAAGAATCTTGTTTTTCTCTCAGAGGGTGGAAGTTCTTTGGAACTCTGTTACCACCAAGTTTTGAGGAAATGAGAGTGAATCATTTCAAGGCAAGGGTAGAGAGATTCTTGGTCGGTAAAGGGGTATAAGATTATCAAGGATAGGTGGGAATGTGAAGTGATTGGATTTGTCATGATATTGCTGAATGGGGGAGTAGGCTTGAGATGCCAAATCATCTACTCCGTTACTATTTCATAAAATTCATTGAGTTACTTCTAACAGAAAGTATTCAGTAGGGGAGACAAGTCAAGGTAAATTACCTTAAAACAGAATTATTGCATGTGAAATGGTTAATGAGTACTTTCAGAAACCAAGCTCCATAAATTCCAAGATAGTATAGAATAAGATCATTACAAAGATGAGAAAACATGAAAATATATAAACAAACATGTACTCACACACCAGAAAGATTCAGTCAATTCTTAATGGCCTCATGCCATTATAACTCAACAGTAAATCTGCAGCTGTACCCAGACTAGATAAAAACATGCTGCACTTAGTATTTTTTTGCAACAAAACTAATCAGAATCGATTCACAATTGTTCACAGAAAACCTTTTCAGTGACTACGTGAAACTTGTCATATCTATTTAAACACATAAAATAGGACCTCGCATTATGAAATGAATGATAAGTTTTGATGACCCATGAAGTGTAAATTTAAGAAATAAATTCTGCTTTATCATGTTTCACACAAGTGTATAACATTTCTACTAACTGTAGCAGCATAAACCTCAGTGATAATGTGATTTTTGATCTGTTATTATTCCCTCAATTTACAAATGTATTTTTTTTTCTATTATTTAAGATAAAACTATCCTTATCCTCTACTGGCACCCAAAAATGATCTTCTTTGGATGTTTCTTCATACCTAAAGAAGAAACAGAAATCCTATCTCCCTAATACAAGAAAACAAACTAACATCAGAATATGAATCCAAATTATGCAAAGTCCTGAGCATGTTACAAGCATAAACAAAGCCAGTAATTCTAAGCAGTGATAAGGTAGAGCTACCTCAGATAAGACTTTGGTGCAAAATCTCATCGGGACGATCAGATTTGAACCTTCCAGCTTACTTATGAGTCACCAAGAATGGAAGTCTAATCCCCCAGTTCTGCTGAGAGAAACGAGGGAGGAAAAATATCTGTCAAGAAGTCAAGCTCACACGGAGGAATTAGAGCTTATTTCAAAACCACTTTATCCCTAACCATCATGTCCCCACATATTTCAGGAGATTCACCTTGGTCATTCTTTGTTCAAAATGAACAAGGCAGCCACTGTTCAATGGCTTGTGCACAATCACGTGTGAGCACTACCCAGATGGTGACTTCGGTCAAAGGACAATCCCAACTCTCAAATGCCAGGATGCTGTTTTTCCCTGACCCCATATCATGGTATGTCCATTGCAAGGAAAAGAAATGGATAAAGGAAAATAAATCTAAAATGAAAAAAGAGTTGCATATAAAAGAACAATGTGCAACACAACCTCATCAACTAATTGATTAGGATCAGGAATGGTAAAAGAAAATCGATTCTTCAAATGACACTGATTGATAGCACTGCAAGTAATGCACTCTTGGTACCTGAGGAATTTCAGTCAGTTTATAAAGACAGCCTAATATATCTATTGGATTAGCAAATTAAATATATTATTTTCATTAAATGCAAAACCACAATTTAGTTTCACTTGCTGTATAAATCCATGATAATAATTAGGTATTAGCGACACCTAAAAGAAAATGGTTTACTTGCTGTACTATTTAAGGCAAAACTGAAGCCAGGTCTTTATGATGCTATATTTCATTCAAATATTGATAAATTAGGGCAGCAGTGAACAGAGATGCAAACATTGATGAAACGATGACATTACTAAATCTTTCTCAGGCTACAGCTTCTCTGTGTGATTCTTTCAGTTCAATATAGAAATGTCACATTCTGCTATCACACAGGGAAATGCCACATGCAGCTCTTGACAATATATGGGTTGCAATGCAAGTGACAGATGAAGAGATACACATCAGGGGAAGAATCCAATGATAAAGGGCTTGAAACAGGACAAAACTCTGATAAATTGGAACCTTAAGTGGGTGACTCTAATTGAAGGAAGAAAAAAACGGCAGGATGGCACAAGAGAGAAAGCAACTGGAGAGTGAGAACAACAGATACAGAAGGATGGAACCAGAGACAGAATGTAAGAGCTTGATATATACACACACACACACACGTTTTTGGAGGGGGGGGATACTTGCAACACATTGCAAAAAGATTTCCAAGAGAGTTACAAAATTTACATGCTCTAATTTACTATTGAACAGATTGCAGACATACATAATCAAAAATTCTTTCTTATAATTGTCCAACACAATTGTAAACTCTTTAAATCACGAAACACAGGAACCTGTTATAAAAGTGTACAGGTACTGTACCTTTAAGACAGTTGAAAAGCTAGCAAGGACTTAGAGAAGCATAGAGAGTCCAGGAAAAGGTAACAATGTAATACTTGGTCAAAATATCTAGTAGTTACTGGGTTGCCATGAGACAAAAACAAATTCAAATTTGGCCAATCAGTTTAAATTATGCCCCAAGATAACAAACTCTAACCAAGTTTGAATTTAGTATTTTGATAATGTTAAAGCCAATGAAACAATCTGATGTTTTGGGGTATAAATATTAGACATTTCAAACAGTTAGCCGGAGTGATGAAGGGCTTTCCTGATGAAGGGCTTTTGCCTAAAACGTTGAATCTCCTGTTCCTTGGATGCTGCCTGACCTGCTGCGCTTTAAACAGCAACACATTTTCAGCTCTGATCTCCAGCATCTGCAGACCTCACTTTTTACTCTACAGTTAGCCAGAGTGGCAAAGAGAACTGCCAATAGACCGACAGATGTAGGCTGCTGGTCAGGAGCTCTCTGAGAGGGACCTGTCTGTGTGGAGTCTGTGCCGCATAACATCAAAACCAACCTGGAGAGATTCTACAGACGAAAATCTACAGAAATAACTCAGCAAAGCTGACTGGTTTTGAAACTTTTTTCTGTAAAGCCTAATTAGGTTTTTTTCATTGGAGTAGTATTGAAGAGGATGAGGTAAAAGATAGGTTTAAGAGAAAGGAGGTGTAAATCGCTATTAGCTTCAATATTCTCTGTTGGTCTTGGAGAATAAAATTGTTAATTTTTACTTCAAATATTTACCTCTGGGATAGTTCTTTGGCTCTCGAATTTTAACAGATTAAAGCACAGGGTGAATCTTTTCCATGTTGCTGGTTTAAATTAGCAGAGGGGTTTACTCCATGTCGTAACAGTTGAAGAGTTTGTCGCCAGGATTTCAACAGTATGGGGGCTCGGATTTGTGGATTTGAACAGCTTTTGGACAGATTTGAATAGATTTAGGGTACAAAAACGCCCAGTAGATTTAAACACTTGCAGGTTAGTGTCCTAGATATTTAAATAAAACATAGGTGAGACTATTTCTTTAATGTTGATGACTTGTGGTTGATTAAATTAAAAATGTAACAGAAATGGCTCTTAAAATTACTAAAGAGGTTCTGGGATTTGAAAATGATTCTCAAATTTGCCAAGAAAGTTTGGAATGAAACAAGGGCCATACTTTTAGAATTAGCAAAGAAATTAGACTTGGGTTTATCCAAGGACAAGAGTAGAGCTGATATTATAAGGAAATAATGCTAACATTTAGGTGTGTCAGAGAAACAGACAAGTGCAGTAGAGGTTAAAAAACTGAATTTACAATTGAGAAAAATGGAGTTAGAAGATAAACAGAGAAAGAGAAAGAGAGAGGACAAGGAGAGAGAAGGTTCTTGGCTGAGCAAAGTGTGTGAGAGAGAGAGAGAGAGAGAGAGAGAGAGAAAAAGAAGAAAGAGAGAGAAAGTTCTTAGCTGAGAAAAACAAGAGTATTTTAACTTGAGAAGTTGTGACTTAGTCAGCGAAGTCAAGAGTACAGGATGAAGATTAAAAGAGAAGATAGTAATATATACAAATACGTCAAAACTCTACCACATTTTGACGAGAAAGATGTTGAAGCCTTCTTTGTTTCAGTTGAAAAATTGACTAGGCAAATGCAGTGGTCCGAGGGTATTACTAGTTCAGACTAAACTGGTAGGCAGAGCAAGTGAGGTATTTATCACGCCATCAGATGAGGGGTCAAGAGATTATGAAGAGGTGAAACAGGCTATTTTAAGTACTTTTGAATTGGTACCAGAAGCATATAGGCAGCGGGTCAGAAACATAAAGAAGGAATCAGGTGAAACTTATGTTGAGTCGAAAGAATTAAACATAGTCAATTTGATAGATGGGTGTGTGCTCTAAAGATAGATCAGACCTTTGAGGTTCTACGAGAGATTATTCTGCTGGAGGAATTTAAAAACTCACTTCCAGAGATGGTAAGAATTGACACAGAGGAACATAAAGTTCAGACAGTGAGAAGGCAGCAGAATTAGCAGATGAGTACATGTTGGTGCATAAGACAAGCTTCTAGCCAGAATTTCATCCTGTGAGGGATAGAAGTTGAGAGAAGGGGAGATCCTACACTACTAAACCAAGAGTCGAGCACACTGGTAAGAGTTTACCACAGGTTAAAGAAGCCCAAGAGAGTGGACAGGAGGTGAAAGGCCTCAGGTGTTTACACTGTAATGGAGTGACAATTACAGTGCCGGTGTTTCAGAAGGGCACTGGGAAAAGGTGTTTTCACTGCCAGGAGGTGGGACACCAGAGTGCTGGTCGTTAAATAAAGGCGCTGTGGGAAGAGATGTGGTTAAAGAAGCTAAGCCAACGGCATTAGTGAAAGTAGTGAAGGAAATCCCAAGAAGAGCTGAGGAGCTGCAGGAGAGTGCACAGCCTTGGCAGGGACAGGGTATGGAGATAGTACCTGATCTCTATAAAGAATTTGCCTCTGTGGGTAAAATGCATTCAGAACGAACAAGGGGAAAAGGACAAGAAGTAATCATTTTGAGAGGTACAGGATACTACCAGTCACTGATAGTAATTTGCACTCTTTCTGATCTGTTACCCGAGAGTGTAGTAATTTGTGGGATAGATGGACAGAAATTTAGCATTCCCCTATCTAAGATCAGGTTGAAGTTCCAACTTAAGACTGGGGAAGATACAGTGGGAGTGATTGACAGAGCGTCAGTTCCAGGAATCCAGGTTGTTCTTGGGAATGATTTGGCAGGGTCCAAGGGGGGAGTAACATCCCTTGGTGTGGAGAAGCTCAAGACAGACCAAGAAACGGAGGAATTAGGACAGAAATATCCTGCTATTTTACCAGACTGTGTAGTAACCAGAGCCCACTATCATAAGACACAGCATGAAGCAAAAACTAGAGAAAGACATGAAGGAGTTGAGGTTCAGTTTGTGGATACTCTGCTTGGCGTAACGGTGCAGGAAAAACCCGAGCAGGTAGAGGGTCAGACAGATTTTTTCAATGCTGAAAGGCTAAGGGATTTGCAAGAGCAAGACAAGGCGATAAAAGATATGTGGATGCATACTCTGAAAAGGAGGCAGAGCATATTCTGGAGGGTATTATCTGAAAGATAGAATCCTAACATGGAAATGGAGACCATGGCAGGATAGTCCAGAGGAGAAATGGGCTAAAGTGGATTAAGTTGGGTTGCCGGTAGCATATGGACAGGTGGTGTTATGGGTAGCACATGAACTACCTGCAGGAGGCCACCTAGGAGTATGAAAGACTCAGGCTAAAGGTACAAAAACATTTTTATTGGCCTGAATTGCGTAAGGATGTGGTTAACTTTTACCATATGTGTCATACATGCCAAATGGTAGGTAAGCCACAGGCAGTAATAAAACCAGCACCTTTGTTGCTAAATCCCACATTTGAAGAACCTTTCATGCAGGTTACAATTAATAGAATAGGTTCCCTCCCGAGAACTAAAAGTGGGAACCAGTACTTAATAACCATAACGGATGTGTCTACCATATTTCTGGAAGCAATTCCATTACAGAGTGTCAAGGCAAAAAGGGTGGGAGAGGAATTAGTAGCTTTCTTCACATGGTATGGGTTACCCAAAGAGATTCAGTCTGACCAAGGGTCAAACTTTACTGTTCAGCTGTTTAAGGAGATTATGGATAGCTTATGTATACAGCACTTTAAATCCAGTGCGTATCATCCTGAATCCCAGGGAGGCTTCGAAAGGTGGCATCACACCTTGAAGACCATGTTGAAAGCTTAACCAAACTATGTACTCTGTACATATACTACATAAATACTTTTTTCTTTTTAAGAACAAAATTCTTGAGTATCCAAGAATCTAGACTATGCAACGGATTTATAAAGACAAATTCAAACTAACAGCTCTGGTGTTTGTCTGATGCCTCAGCCACACTCAACCAACATTACCAAATAGCCTATCTGGCCATTATCTCAATGCTTTTTGTGAGATTTGGCTTTTTCTCAATTGACCAAGGTACAGGAAGCCACTCAAGAGGGCAGATTGAGAAAGAATATAATGGCATTAAGTAACACCATAGCAAGGGGGATTGACACCATTCTCAGCAGCTAAGAGTTTGATGTCAGATGTTGGTATTGATCTGCAGAGTTTGGAATATCTGCTGAAGGCTGGAGAGCAATTTAGAATGGGAAGGGAGGATCCTGTCATCGTGTTCCAGGAAGGCACCAATGACACTGAGAGGAATAAAAGAGGTCTTGTAAAGTCAGTACAAGGAGCTAGATACCAAACTGAGAAATGGTACTTCAAAGATCACAACTTTTGCATTATCACCTGAGTCACATGCAAAGTGACACAGATCAAATCAGATTAGAGAGGTAAGTATGTTGCTCAAGACTGAAGTGGAAGAAGTAGACTCCAGTTCATGGTACACTGAAAGAGGGGAAAGTGACATCTGTAACCCAGTGGAGACCATCCCATGGATGATGCTGGGGCCAGTGTTCCCATCAACTGCATAACCAGGAAAGGGGAGGTGTTTTTAAACTGAACAATGGGCAAACTTATGAAGATGACACCATCCAGGACAAAACTCCAGCCTGATTGGCATGCCATCCACAAGCACCCACTCCCTCCATCTATGACGCTCAGTAGTAGCAGTGCACTACCTAAAAGATAGGGCGGCACAAGTGGTTAGCATGGCTGCCTCACAGCGCCAGAGACCCAGGTTCAATTCCTGCCTCAGCAACTGTCTGTGTGGAGTTTGCACATTCTCCCCATGCCTGCGTGGGTTTTCTCAGGGTGCTCCAGTTTCCTCCCACAGTCCAAAGATATGCAGGTTAGGCAAATTGGCCATGCTAAATTGCCCGTAGTGTTAGGTGAAGGGGTAAGTGTAGGGGAATTGTTCTGGGATGGTTGCTCTTCGGAGGGTCGGTGTGGATTTGTTGGGCCGAAGGGCTTGTTTCTGCACTGCAGAAATTCAGCAAATGTCCTCAGCCAGCACCTTCAAAACCCATAACCACTTCCATCAAGAAGGACAAGGGCAGTAGATACGTGGGAATACCACCACTTGCAAGTTCCTCTCCAAACCGTCCTGACTTGGAAATATATCACCATTCCTTCGCTGTTGCGGAGTTAAAATTCTGGCATTCCTTCCCCAAGTGCATTGTGGGTCAATGTACAACACATAGAACGCAGCAGTTTAAGAAGCCAGGTCACCACCAACACCTTCTCAAGGGCAGCTTGGCACAAGCAACTGGTGAATGGCAATAAATGCTGACCAGCCAGCAATCCCCATGTCACATGAGAGCATTAAAAAAAACGACTATTCTTTCCGCTTAGCAGTAGCCTGTCTGCAAGCATCTTCACTGAAGGACCTCGCAGCACTGCTCAAAAAGCAAAGAAAAGCCTTCTTTAAGCTGTGGATGCTTCCCTCAAACTTAAAACAATCCTTTCCCAACTTTCTGAAGTGGAGCTACTTTGTCCTATTCAGTTGTAATCTTCAACCAACGTACACAAAAACCGCTAATTTAAAGTCTGAGGTCTCAAAAATGGCTTGAAAGAAATCACAGCGACAACAGAAAAAAATTACAATTATCAAATTCAGAGAAAACTAAAAATCCAAACATATTATAAAAAAAAACTAAAAATGTATATAAGTCATATAATCTTAACCACCAGCAGTCGATAGACTCTTGGGTTAAGTAACTGGTTTAAAGGTCATTGGGGATAGGTGGAAATGTGGGACTGTGGGTTTGAGGTTACAATCAGATAGTACAGCAAGCACAAGACTTGAATGGTGTCCTCCTGATTTGTGTACATGCTTGTGTTGCTGAATTTCCAAAATTATAGTGATAGTACACTTCAAAATACTTCACTGGCCAGGAACAATGCTCTATAAATACAATTTCTTTCTTGTTGTCTCATTCTGTTTATGACAACAGAGTCTGCAGGGTCAATTTTTTTGTCCTTATTTATTTTCTCATATGTATCGAAGACTTAAGACAGTACAAGACCGCTTCAGTCTTTATCGCTGTGGTGGAAAGCACCAGGAGATATTTCATGCTGAGGCTTTTTATAGCTCACTGAGGGATGGCTCTCTCTCTTACAAAGGAAACTATTCAGTGGAAATTTGCCACTTAAAATCATTTCCAAATTTCAAATTAAGTTTAAATTTTGGTTGCTACCTGACTGATATGGACAATATTTCTACAGCCATTTAAGAAGACAATCAAGTCAGAGATCACAGTTCGAGTTCCATAGCAAATAGTTAATACAGTTTCAAAATGAAAATAACAACCTGGTTATGTATTTTCACAGCTTCAACTTGCTGTTTTTTTCCATCGGAAAATCATCCCATTCTTCAATTAGCAAATTCAATGACTATTCAATGCATCAACTTGCAATCCTTTCTGTTTGACACAGTACACTGGCAACATTTTACGATTTTAACAAAAGCAGGCCAACTGAATCAGTACAACGGGAAATTACCACTCACTGCAGCTTACTAAATCCAGAAATAGCCTGCAATAAAGCAAATGAATAATGTATTCAGTGCAATCACAACTTTATATGATTGTATAAAATAACATTTACAGTATTGAATGCTTTGCAAGGTTCAATCAATTTGATGGCAACATTGCAGCAAGTAATTTATCATGGTATACCTCATACAAGTCTTTACAAAGCCTTTCCACTGTTCATTTCTAATTAATTTGCTTTTGACTCAAGGATCTGAGGAAAACAGATCACAAGAATGAATAAAATCACAGGATCACCATCTATGGGAACATTACAGGCATCTAAGAAAATCTTCAAGTTTTTAAATGATGCCAATAAAGAACAAACCATATTTGAAAGGGCTAAGATAACAAGGCAGAAGCAATGCAATATGCCTAAGCATAGCACAAATGGTATGCAAACAAGAAACAGAAAGAGCATGTTTTAAAGCAAATAGAATTCATTTTAAGTGGGTTTCAATTTAACAGAAACAAGATTACAGTAATCTGAAAACTAGGAAAGCTAGTACGGGGAGTTGTTCATTTACACTCACGCTAAAATCAATGCCTTGAGAGGATAGGACTATTTTTTTAAAAACTGAAAGAAAGAAGAGCAAATGGTACGGAACATAAAAGTCAAGTCCAAAGAGTGTGTGGAAGCGGTGGCTGCCTTTGGTGCATTGGTACCCAATATCACGCTGGAAGCACATCTCAGGACATCAAAAAGAGTGTTCTGAACTATACCCAAAACAAGTTTTAAATTCTTTGCATATCCAAATCAGGACTATGATGTTTGCTTGCTGCCCCTCCGTATTGAACATGTTTGACATGAAAAACTGCACGCTAGCTGAAAACTGGCTGCCCTTGAGCAAGCACAGCTTCTAAGAAGCGACGTTCTTTTTTCGAAATAGTTACCTGAATGTGGAGTCAGGAGATGCAACATGAGCTCTACCCAGCACTACACTGAAAGGGTCAGCTGCTTACCCATCATCCCCAATGCCTCCATCCTCAGCCCTTGTCATGATGACTGTGACACCTGTCCTCGTCATTCTTACTGTGACACCTGTCCTCGTTAGATTACCCTCCTCTATTCCATTTCCTAATCATTCCCCTCCTCCCTCTCCCACGTGGATTGTCTTGGATTTCAAGCAGTGGCCTAAAATTCAAGTAATCTGCATCAGCGTGTTCCTTAGAAATCATCATACTGACGTACACGAGGCCAGAGGTTCACAGTCTACTCATTCCAGTCCCAATTCCTTCACCCAATTTATGTCAGTAGACTAGCACAAACCAATTTCTCAATGAAGATTCAAACTGATTTGTACATAAAACCTGAATTAAAAGCACAGCTAGAACCCTGCAATCACACTGTGGGAAGAATATTTCAGAAATATCAGTTGGTTAAGGTTCACTAAAGATGCTACTGATATTGGGAAATACAAACAATAAACTATTGCGAGATTAAGGAGTGATTTGTTTTTTTTAAATCATGATAGGTTGAGAGGACAAACTGTTTTCATCAGACAAGAACTCTAGAACAAAAGGAGACAAATTAAGACTACATGAAAGAAACGCAAGGTAAAAAGAAGAGCAGAAATGATTCTAAACAGAGAGTTGTGAGAAGATGGAATGCTAGACACTGGTTTTACACTAGTCAGTTAGGTCATTGAAGGAAAGAGAGATGAAGGGAAGAGGGATGAAGACTATGGCATTGAAAAACCACAGCAACCTAATGACCATAGCATTCAGATAATCCATTTATGGTGGATTTAACATTAAACTGTAACAGCGTACGACAAAACACAAAACCAAAGTGTTAATGCAGCATAAAGGGTGATGTCACACATGCAGATGACAAGCAACATGTATTCGACTGGGACAACACTACTATTACAGTACAAGCCAAACAGAGAACAGCCAGGGAATTCCTAGAGGCATGGCACTCATCCACAGATTCAATCAATAAGCACATTGACCTGGACCCAATATACCGGCCACTGCAACGGTCAGCTGAAACTGACAAGCGGAAGCAGCAGATTCAAACCACTACAAATGCCGGAGGAACGATCACAGAAGCGCTTCACAGGAGGCTCCCAAGCACTGAACATGTAACCTAGACAGGGGACAAAACGTCTGCAACACAAGTTCCCAGCTCGGCGAACAGAACCACAACAACGAGCACCCGAGCTACAAATCTTCTCACAAACTTTGAATTTTCACACCTACTGAACCCTCAGTCCATTCCATGTGTTGATAATTTTTTATGGTGGAGAAGTGATTTTTGAAGAAGAGTTTTCAGACCCTTGAAAGGGTGTGGATGAGCTACAAATATGATGCTTTTGTTTTAGGAATTTTGAAGTATAAACAATGGTTAAATATTAGAGGGCAGTAATTTCAGAAACCTGGACAGTTCAAACCAAGTGAAAGCAAAGTTTAAAGATGCTGAAGGAAATTGACAAAACTAGGCTAGGCAGATTATTCTCTCTGGTTATAAGTTCAAATATCAGGAATACAAAGCTGAAAGTTGCACATTAGAGAACTGTCAGTAAGTGAGAAGTTCTCTTACCCTAAATTTGAAATGACTTGTAGAATAAATTATTAAAAGAAGTCACATAAATAGGCTCAAAACAAATCAATGTGCTTTTGGACAGAGTTGTACGCAGAATTCAATAGGAAAAGGTAGGTGAGATTGATCTTGAAACATGACACAGACTTGTTGGCATCGCAGACTCCACAGGCTGAGGAGCCCATTTCTGCTTCCATATCATATGGTTTTATGATAGATAGGTTCTTAATTGATAAAGGATCAAGGGTTAAGGGGTGAAGGCAGCGAACGGGTTGAGAAACATGGCGGAGTGGATTCAATAGGCTGAACGGCTTAACTTTGCTCCTATATCTTATGTTTTAGTAATCTTCCTCTGGGTCAAAAATGTTTGTTTTATGTTCTTTTGCAGGTATAATTCATTTCAGTACATTTGAATTTATTCAGTTTGGTCACATCACAAACGAATCTCAGGGAAGTTCAAGGTGGTGATACAGAAAGTACACAAACTGAACAAAGAAGCAAATTTCATGCTGCGTTAGGCAGAAAATTATGGGATTAAACAAAATCACTAATACCTAAAGAGAAAAGAAGTAGTGATATTTTGGATATATTCGACTCAAAATTAAAATGAGGAAAAATTCCTTTCCAAAAAACATTCAATTCCCTTCCAAGATCGAGAGTTGGAAACCGAAGCGTGCTGGAATTTTTGGACTCTCCAACTCCGAGGTAGTAATGATTTAACCAAGACACAGCAATTGCACTCTCTCGTCAACAGGTCCCCACGCTCGCTGTCCTCCCCACTCCATCATCAACTCTCGGAGGTCTCTATGCTCTCCCCTGCTGCCCCTAACCCAGCTCTGAGATGTCACTAAACGGCCTGTGACCATCTTCAAGTCTTGATATGGGGTTAGACTGGTTAATCACTATCCTGAGACAGAGACAAGGAAGGCATGAGAAAAAAAAACAGGGATTGTCGATTTTGACTTCTGCGTGACCAAAAGTACAGCACCCTAGACAGCTGCCCTTTCCAGTGGCATAGTGCTGCCAGCCTCATATCTGGTTCCCCGGATTTGTTCACTGTTGGGTAATCTCAGCTGTTCAGGCATTATGTTTGACCTCAATAAATCCAAAATCTTGTTTGTACAGAACAAGTAAAATGTTCTTGCAAATTTGCAATTCCAATCACTTCCTTGATCCACATCAGAATTGACTTCCCATCCCACACATTACAGTATCATACAGAGAGGAGTGATCATTATAAAATTCACAGGGAGCAATAATGTTTATGTAAAGGAAAGCAGCTGAAAATGTGTTGCTGGAAAAGCGCAGCAGGTCAGGCAGCATCCAAGGAACAGGAGATTCGACGTTTCGGGCATAAGCCTTTCTTCAGGAATGATTCCTGAAGAAGGGCTGATGCCCGAAATGTCAAATCTCCTGTTCCTTGGATGCTGCCTGACCTGCTGCGCTTTTCCAGCAACACATTTTCAGCTCTGATCTCCAGTATCTGATCTCCTCTGTAAAGGAAAGCATGAAATGTACATCGAGGAAGAGGGAATAAAGGGATTGAGGAGTTGAATTGGAGGAGGTAATTATCACAGAATCCCTAAGGGGTTGAAGCAGACCATTCAGCCCATCGAGTTCACACCGACCCTCCAAACTGCATCTGATCCAGACTCACCCTGCTCCACCACCCCACTCACTCCTATCCCTGTAACCCTGCATTTTCTATGGCTAATCCACCTACCCTGCACATCTCTGGACAGTATGGGCAATTTAGCATGATCAATTCACCTAACCTGCACATCTCTGGATGGTGGAAAGGAACCATAACACCTGGAGGAAACCCACACAGAAATAGAGGTGTGGGGTGGGAATGTGTAAATTCTACACAAGTCAGCTGAGGGTAGAATCGAACCCGGGTTCCTGGTGCTGTGAGACAGCAATGTTAACCACTGAGCCACTGTCCCGCCTTAGAGTGACAGTGTTGAACATAAGCATCTATCTTGACCAGAGGGGCAAATAACCTGAGATTCTTTGTACTTGGAAACAATAGAAAATTACTGTATGGCTGCTGGCTCTTTTTTAACGGTACCCTTGTATGAATCACAACCTTCCAGAAAAAAGAAAATTGTAAGGAGAGGCTCAGGAGCAAGATATTTAAAAATGCCCAATTCTGCCAGAGAATGCAGCTTCTCGTCACTTGTTCAGGAACCAAAAAAGAAAGCTATCATTAAAAACCAGTCACCAATGGCAGCAAATAATTTATATGATAACTGAACCATTTTTCTAAAGTTTGTGGTATTATCCAGCTCAGTGAAATAATTTGCACACTGCTTCTCAGTCCACTAAGTATATTGTTGAGACCCCTTGAATACACTTTTAGTTTAACAATATCACTGAGCCAGAAATCCTGAGTGCACAGTGAATTCAATCATTTCTACTAGTAGTCATCATCATCTCCTCAACCCTCAGAAGTGAACAGAAACAAGAGGCATTTCAAAATATCATGCAACATATCAGAAACATCAGCACAGCTTGGTTAGAAGAAGAGTATTTGTTACTGGTAAGGTTCAATTACTGGCCATATCTACTTGCCTGGAGGTGGTGAAGTTATTCATTCCCCAGCAATTGCTGCGGTCTTCCATTTTAGAAAAGTTGTTTTACAACTAAGAGGTTGCAACTTGGGCCGACACTTACAATCTAGGTCAAGGGTTTTAAAACATGGCACCTAAGTAATATACCCAAGGTTGCTGAAGCTACAGGGTTAAGTCAGAAAATAAGTTGGAGGAAGAAGACAAAGAAGGTGCAAATATTTAGCATTTATTGTTCATTGCTCAAAACAGCAGAAATTCAGTTTAAAAGAGCAGTCTAACATGAAGTAATTATGGCAC
Source organism: Hemiscyllium ocellatum (assembly GCF_020745735.1). Taxonomy (NCBI): domain Eukaryota; kingdom Metazoa; phylum Chordata; class Chondrichthyes; order Orectolobiformes; family Hemiscylliidae; genus Hemiscyllium; species Hemiscyllium ocellatum. The sequence goes on from NC_083404.1 coordinate 18,969,888, forward strand.
TGGTAGGAGCTAGCCTCTTAAGGAAAAAAAGACAGATTTATATTAAAGACTACTATGTCGCATTTCTGACAAATAGTCCAAGTTTTTCAACTTACTCAGAAATAATGTTATAGCAGCTAATTTACGTGGAAGAACTTCCAGAAAACAATGAATAGCCGGTTGACGTTGCTCTAGTATGGTATTGGTGTTGAGGGGTAAAATGCTGGCCAAATAACCTGAGAAAAGCCCTTTCTCTTCAATGGAAATTGCCACTGGACATTCAACATTTGCTGAAAAATACAGCCTGCACCTATTTCGAAGGACAGCATCATTGATGCACCAGCAGTTCCTCAGAAAAGCACTGAAGTGAAGACTAAGTTACAAGTTCAAATCCTGCAATGAAGCTTGAATGCATCATCCAAGAAGTGCAACCACTATGAACTGAACAACACTTTTATTCTATAAATTACAGTACAGAAAAAGCTAATTTTTAGAAATCCATTCAAGGAACGTGGGCATCACAGGTTATGCCAGCATTTACTCCCCATTGTGAGTTTCCCTTCACCTTCTCAAACTGCTGCTGTCTTTTGTGTGGGAACACCCACAATACTGTTTCAGGAGGGAGCTCCAGAACTTTGACTCAGTGGAGAGTAAATAAAATTGTAATATACAGTCAATCCTCTGTATCTGTGCAAACACGAATTTTCCTATCTTCAGAAAAAAAACAAGTAACAACAAAGAAAAACACCTGCAGGCAAAAAAAAATCACATTGCAATTTTTAACCTATTTTTAAATAAGCCCCGCACTTTGATTACACCACATTTGAAACACTGTGTGCAAATCTGGTCACAGCACTATAGGAAGGATGTGGAGGCCTTGGAAAGAGTGCAGAAAGAGGATGTGGACTGGATTGGAGCATATTAGCTTGGAGGAGAGGTTGGACAAAGTTGGACTGTTTTCACTGGTACATCGGAGGCTGAGGGGTGCTCTGACAGAAGCATATACAATTATGATTGCAATGGATAGTTGGAGTCTTTTCCCCAGAATGAAAATGTCAGATACTGGGGGAATAGGTTAAGGAGAGGGGAGGAAAGTTTGAAAGAGATGCAGGGTGAGTTTTTTTATGTAGAAGGTGGTAAGTGCATTGGTGCAACCAACAAAGGCTGTAGAAGCAGATATGATAACTGTTTTAGAGGCATTTAGAAAGACATGTGAATAGGCAGGGAATAAATGGATGTGGAGTACATGCAGGCAGGTGGGATTAGTTTAGAAAGCATCATGGTTGGCACAGATGGGCTGAAGGGCCGAGATGTGTGCTGTACTCTTCTGTGTTCTACATTTCTCTTTGCCCTCCATACTCTTATCACCCCAGGATATCTGAAATCAGCCATTATGTTTTAGATTAGATTAGATTCCCTACAGTGTGGAAACAGGCCCTCTGAAGAGCAACCCGCCCATACCCCTACATGTACCCGTTCACCTTACACTACGGGCAATTTAACATGGCCAGTTCACCTAACCTGCACACCCCAACAGACAGTTGCCAAGGTGGGAATTGAACCTGGATCTCTGGTGCTGTGAGGCAGCACTGTGCCACCGTGCTGCCCCAATTATAGTTGCTCTAGGCTTCTCACACCTCTCTGCAATTTCCCTGTAAATTTGTTCCAAAGTATTTATTTCATTTGTTCGTCACCTACAGAATATACTCTCCTGTTTTTTTTTTAAAACTCAAACCAACATTTACACTTTGGCCCACCCAGGATACTGTCTCTGGCTATTCCGTCTTTGCTTCCTTCAAAATACTTCCCTCAACACCTTGACTCCAAGTTAGTTCCAATTGGTTTAGAGCCAAAATTTGGTAAAACTACTAACATTATTTTCCCAATGATAGTCGAATGGAATGACAATTAGCTCTGACTTACAGGAACAGTTAATTGCCAAAAAGCCAAGCTTTAGGATTAAACCATATTGACGCAAATGTGTAGATCCGAATCAACTTCGGTTACGGACCCAGAGTTGTCAGCATCTAGCTTTTTGAGCACAATTAATAAATAATTTAAATAATAAATAAGTTTATTTGTCAGGAATTGCAAAATGCGAAGGCTCAATGAATGGATGACTGCGATTACTCTGTTGTTGCTGTTTCAAGCGAAGAGACGCATATAACAAGGCTGTCTATGTCACCAAATTAGTTTAATCCGTACACAGTGCAAATATTCAAATAATTAGGTGCACTTTCAGGACATAGAGTTGGAGGCAAGAACGTGAACTTGCAAGCTGCTTAAAGCTGCGCATTCCTCGCTGAATCATTAAACCCTGGCAAATTATCATGAATTAAACACAACCTGAACATTTTGAATATGGATTGAGAATGAGCATCAATTAGATAAAACAATGATAGAATACATTCGAAGAAAGAATGAAAATTCAAATGGGATTACACTGGAATAATAGATGAGTTTGTCAATTTAGCACAAATATTAGCAGAAGATTATAGATGCAATACTCGAGTCAAAAGATGATTAAAGATACAATTATGTAATTTTGTGAAGTTGAAGGATGTGTTAAAAAGTAACCTTGAACTGGTAACAAGGCAAAAAATACATGAGGTGCAAAATTCATTCCATTTCCTGTATGCCTCTGAAACCTGAATGAATGAATGAATAAATGAATGAATGAATGGATTTATTGTCAGATATATCAATTGAAATGTAGTGAAAAGTGTTCTGTCACCACAATCTGGCACCACCTGAACAACAAGTGAAGATCTATGGAAGAAAATGGGGTCACTTAAAATTCGGATGCAAAGATAGCAGCTTAAAAATTCACATGCAGACAATAAGATAAATGAAATTTCAAGAGCAAGAACTCTAAAAAGTAACATCCAAAAAGGAAAATGTATCTTTGCTGTTTGTTCAGAGCTGAAAAACTACAGATTCTTGAGATTAAAATAGAAAGTAAGTAGGCAGCCATGGCACAGTTGGATGAAGGATGTTTCAGAGCAATTGCAGACAAGCTATGCTAGATAAATGATGATGATGGCATGCGATAGACAAGTGTGACATCTCAGAAGAACAGATCTCCAAGCAGCAGCAGTAGCTACTGCCACCATGTCCACAACTTCCAGAAAATGCAACAGATGTTCAACAGTAATAAAACCCGAACAAGCCTCTTTCCTGACTAAATACCATGGTACTTTAACTAGATAATCTTGACAATAAATGCAAAAATGTGGGTTCTTTAATTACTTTAACTTGCTACATATACAATCTGTTTGCCGAATAATCATTGTATATTTGGTTTTTATTTTCAAGGTGAAAGCTTATTGTCACAAGAATTATTCTGTCCAGGAATCTGAAGGGGAGATGAAAGATTAGAAAATTTAGAAGCCAAAGTTAAAGACACATACCTTTAGGTCACTGCCAGGCAAGATACCCACTCCATTTTTCCATTCCATGGCACTATATATATCGAAGTCCTGCACATCAGCTGCACTGCTTGATTCAGCTTCTTCATCCATTCTTTCAATTTTGATTGGTACAGCCTGCCAGCCTTTTTCTTCAGACATCATCGTCCCTCCTTCTGAATTACTTACTTAAAAGGCCATGGAGAAATAAAAGAGAGGAATCATTATAAACTACTCAAAGCTATTTTCATTCTGTTCAATTTGTTTAAATAAAATGTTCAATATTTTAATTATTTTGACATAGAAACAATACCATAAAAGGACTATATGAGTATGTAAAAAATGATACAATGACCATTCCTGTAACTTAAAGCATTCCGTTAACTGGAACCAAATAAAATTCGAGATGAAAATATACACCAAGTTTAAAGTAAAGTCGAGAGTAAGGTGTTAGAAAAGCACAGGGCAGGCAGCATCCAAGAAGCAGGAGAATCGACATTTCGGACATAAGCACTTCATCAGGAACCCTTTGCCTGACCTGCTGTGCTTTTCCAGCACCACACTCAACTCTGATCTCCAGCATCTGCAGTCCTCACTTTCTCCAAGTTCAAAATAAACAAAGAATAAACAAAATGAGACATTCTGCATATTGTTTTTAGTTTAACCTTATCAGGGAACTCAATAAACACTCAAATAATTAAGCAAGCCGAGGTATGAAGGAAAGTAGCCAAAAAAATCAGCTGACCTAGATTGTTGCATATCTGACATCTTCAATTCAAGTCAAATTATTCACAGTCCTCAATACATTTGCTTTTGAGATATATGTGCCATGATTTTCTAAAAATCCACTGATGGAACATGGCATTTGCTGGCATTTAGTGCCCATCCAGAGTTGCCCTTGAGATGGTGGTGAGCTGCCATCTTGATCTTCTGCAGTCCACATTCTGCAGGCTTACCCACAATGCCCTTAGGGAGAGGATTTGAGGATTTGAACCTAGCAACAGTGAAGAAACGGTGAAATATTTCCATGTTGGTTCTGTTAGTGGCTTAGAAGGGAACTTTCAGGTGGTGGCATTCGCACGTATCTGCTGTCCTTGTCCTTCCAGATGGAAATTCTCCCGGGTTTTGAAAGTGCTGCCAAAGGAAGTACAAAAGCCAGGTACAGAAGCCTGAACACACGCACCAGCCGGTTTCGTAACAGTTTCTACCATACCGTCGTTAGATTACTGAATGGACTCACAAACCCTTAACATTCGCCTGTACCTGTGATTTTGTTTTTGCCGCTGTTTACCTATTATTTACTATTATGCTACTTAACTATGTGATCTGTCTGTATTGCTCACAAGACAAAGCTTTTCACTGTGCCTCGGTACGCGTGACAATAAATTCAATTCAATTCAATCTAATTTTTGGTGAATTTCTGTAGTGCATCTTGCAGATCATACACACTGCTGCTACCAACCACAAATTAAGATGTTCATGTATGCTAAAATCCTTCGAACATGCCAGAGGTGGGAATCACAGAAACTAATGAAGTATGCCAATAAATAACACTTCCGTAAACCTCCAGTTGACTTCACAGGCAAAGATAAGTTTAATCAAAGACAAGTTAATATGCAGTTGCATTTTGCAATTAAAAAGATGTGTTAACAATATCCTGCAATAGCAGGGATTAATTAGGAAGCTTGTAGCTGCAGAAATGAAAGAGGTCAATTCGTATCAAGAATGTATCACAAAATACTGTCCTTAATCAGATGTTATTAGCCCATAAATTACCAGGAGTAAACAAAAGTGGATTGATTTTTAATGCAGAAAAATTTAGTTTTTTACAAAAGTATGATCAAATGCAATGATGGGTTTTAGCAGTAGTTATGAAATTGGTATCGTGTTTAAAACCAGGGTTTTTCCAATGTTACAAAAGTAAACATTGCAAGTTCTCATGAATTCACAGCAATTTTACTGGGTTGCATCATTAAAGTAGTGAAGAGTGGATCCACTGAAGAAGCATCTAGTAATGAACAGCAGCTTTTCGATTTCCACAGTATTCTACCCATGTTTTGACTCTTAAGTTGTGTCAATTTCAGTGGAACAATGACAATGTTTTGCTGGCAGTTTTAGATTAGATTAGATTACTTAACATCCAATGTGGAATCAGGCCCTTCAGCCCAACAAGTCCACAACGACCCGCCGAAGCGCAACCCACCCAGACCATTCCCCTACATTTACCCATTCACCTAACATTACGGGCAATTTAGCATGGCCAATTCACCTAAGCTGCGCATTTTTGGATTGTGGGAAAAAACTGGAGCACCCAGAGGAAACCCACGCAGACATGGGGAGAATGTGCAAACTCCACACAGAGAGTCGCCTGAGGCGGGAATTGAACCCGGGTCTCTCACTCTGTGAGGCAGCAGCGCTAACCACTGTGCCACTCACAAGCATCATAACCACTTTAGAATCCAGACTGATGCATATATTGATCAGAAGAGGATTCAGTATTAAAAAATTAAGATCTTCATTGTATTCCTTGAAATTGATTTCATACCATAAACTTTGGCTTTAGAACAATAAAATTAAGTGATGTTACTGCCACCAGTGGGAAAAGTACAACCTCCTATCAATCACTGATTCAGAAATATAAACATGTAATTACTGGGTTGAAATGCTTTCCAATCACAGCCAATGTTTATCAGCTAATTCAAAGAGACCAGCAGTTCAGTGACGATGTTTCTATTTCACCCCCATATTCTGAGAAAGGTCTGCAAACAAAAAAAAAATCAAGTTATTCTGACCTTTCTACATAAAATACATGGAATTTTATTACACTGAAAAAGGCCATTCATCCTGACAAACATCTGCTGTGTTTATGCTCAGCACTTGTCCCAGCCTTCACTATCTCACCCTCCAAAGGGCTGTTTATACTCCATTGTGCACTTATTCAGTTTCCCTGTAGAAAACCCACTTTAGTTATCATAAACATGAAATGATTCAATTTCTAAGTAAGCAAGAATAAGAATGTAGGGGTCTACAAAAAAAAAACAAATTTACGCATTCCATCTTACCAATGTAAATGGGCAAGGAATTTTCTTGCAATGTCTCTAATTAGCAACAATGGTAGCCAATGGAAAAAGAGTCCCAACAATTATGTAGAATTCTATTTTGTTGCTTCTAAATAGAAGGACACAAGGTCGCATCTCCATTCCTCACAAAAGAAATTACAGTACTTTGATATTCAGCCTTTCTGCAGCTCCTTTCCAAGTTTACGAATATCAATAGGAGTGCATCTTCTGCCAAAAGTAATGTGTTTCAGCCAAGCAGGTGCTTTCAATCCACACTAGAAATGACAGTGTTGCCACTGACAGCAAGATAAATGCTAAACAAATTAGCACTTTACTATTTAATGCACCTACATTTTAGGCAAGCAGAATTATTTGAACCACCTAATTGCATGAGCTTTCCACAGTCACTGGAGTAGGTTCCAGTCATTACCAGCTTGCAGTTTCAACGTAACTGTTTCTTTGCAGCCTCTATTCATACAACCTAAAAAAGTGTGGTTTTGACAATTATGCATATGGAAGTCAGTTTAGAGAACTGCTTGTGGAAGCTTTTTGCATATCTAAATCCAGCATTAGTAGATTATAGAGAGATGAGGAAAGTGAAAAACAACTGTCCCCTGCATCACAACAGTGACGACTGTGGAAAAGAACTTCACTGGCTCAAAACACTCAGGAGATCCAGAAGTCTTTTCTTATTACAGAGAGGGGAAATACTAAATGCAAGGTAAGCTGGTTTATTTGTGTTAATCTACTCAAAACCATTTGTGTAAAAGAAACCATTTACCTGCCTTCCTTAATACAAACACTGTTGTGGAGGTTAAAAAAAAACCTAAAATATATTGCAAGTAAAACACAAATTCATTGCCAACTCAATAAAGCATGCCTTTGAAGTAAGCTCCCTGTTTCAATGATTAATTGTAATGATGGATAACAGGATGAAAAAATCTTTTCATCTCAATTTCTTTTTTATGTCACTTCCATGTGCTAGACTGACTTGCCAGATAGCAGTAAATTTGCACATTGTTTTTCTATGATTGGAAGTAATCTTTTGTAATGACTAAAATCATATTATTGCTTTATCCCTACTGATGTTTTTACTGGAAACGGCCATTCTGAAATTGAAATCTGGCATGATAGATATTATTTTGTTCTTATTTACTTAATATGGTGGTCTTTCACTGAAATGTAAGCAAACAATGGACAATAAGGCAAAGTTTATTACATAAAAGGAACAAAGATGAAATAAAACAAACCAAACTCTTTACAGATAAATGTTTCAAAGTTTCAAAACATGTAGCAAACTGAATTACATCTAATCTCAACAGTATCACTTTACAATACTCAAATGCCAGACACGAAAGTTCCCTTTTCGATCACATCTGTAGGTTTGACTTAACTATTTCAGTTTCCAATCAAGACCTTGTTAGCCTTTTCCTTGATTATTCACACAAATGAACTTAACCTTCCTTAGCTTCAAATCAACCTTTCAGGTTTCTTAACCAAACACCTCTGGTCTGGAATGTTCAAATGAAAACCTTACTCTCTGAGGTAACCAATTTCCTAACATTTCTGAACAAACTCCATTCTCCAGGAGAAACTGGTCTTACATCTCACTCCAGTCTTCTGCAAACTTCCCCAAACTTTCCAATCTCTGAGTTTTTTCCCTGAAACAAAAAAATTGTGATTATTCTAAACCAAAAGCAAACAAATATCTTTCAGTGGTTGCTGTCTATGACCATAAACATCTCTCAATATAAGCAAACACACATTAGCACTCCAGAATTGCCCATACAGTCACCAACTCTCTGAGAGACACAAATCATGGTTCCAATAAAGACCGAAATTAATGACTAACCCCCCTCATACACACAGACTAAAATCCATATGTTACCAGTTCAGAATCTAAACTCTAAAATAAATGATATTAATAGAAATCATACACCTTACTCACAACTTACTCTTTTAATACAAAAAGGAAAATGATGCATGGCCTTAAGAACATATGCAAATCATTGCAATGAGATGCCAATCTAATTTCTTGTCAGCAAATCAGCAACAAAGTACAGCCCAAGATATTTCTGACAGGAATAATATTGTTACACAATGCGCTCATAGATTATTATACTCGTTATTACTTAATTCCTAAGACAAGTACATGCATAGAAATTTCAGTCCAACTAATTTTCAATCAAATCTGTATTTAATAAAATACATAAAACACAGATGTACTTGTGTTAATCATGAGTTAACAGCTTAGTGTCAAAACTAAGCCAAATGAAATCCTGGCCAAATCTCTAAGCATTCAAATCATTGCTCCCAACTTTCAGTTTGATGGCAAACTGAAAAGTTGACTGAGCTCCAAGTTTCCATTTTCAATTAAAAACCAAAAAAGCTTACCTGAAAAAGCAAGTTCAACCCCTTGAAAAACATGGATTTGGCTCAGCTGTTCTCAAACAGCTGAAGTGAGATGCCACTATCAAAATATCTATCATCCATAACATGCATATGCCACTTCTATAGCTACATTTCACAGACTCCAGCAGAAGACTTGAACCTGTTTGCCAATGTATTTTCAGTACAAATAGAGTCATAGAGATGTACAGCATGGAAACAGACCCTTCGGTCCAACCCGTCCATGCTAACCAGATACCCCAACCCAATCTAGTTCCACCTGCCAGCACCCGGCCCCACATCCCTCCAACAAATACAATGATAATGGACTCGATTTTAACTCGGTCAGCCTATTGGTTCATTAAATCAATCTCAAGCCAGTCAAACGATGAAGCTAGACACCATTTTACACTGCTACAGTCCATGTGGTGTCGGGTAACCTGTTGGGAGAGCGTTGTAGGACTTAACCAAGAGACAAGAGGAAAATATAACGTTGTGCTAAGTTTGGTTTGTTCTGCGGCTTAGAGAAGAACTTGCAGGTGATGGCATTCCCATCCATCTAATGCCCTTGTCCTTCAATTTGCTAAAAGTCAAGAGTTTGGAAGGTGCTGTCATTGGAGTCTTGGTGAATTGTTGCAGTGCATCTTGTCATTAGTAGACACTGGTGTCCGCTTGCATCAGTGATGGAGGAAGATAGTGTTGAACATGGTGAAGGGGATGGGAGGTCAATCAAGTGGGCTCAGTGAGTCTGGATGGTATTGATCTTCTTAAATGTTGGTGGACCAGCATTCACCAGGTAGGTAGAAAGCATTCCATCGCATACCTGACTTGGTATGGATGAGTTGGACCGAAGGGTGTTTCTGTGCTGTACATCTCAATGACTCCATGACTTGTACCTTGTAGGTGGTGATCAGGTTTTTGGGATTCAGATGGTGAGGTACTAAAACATACAACTTTGGAGGCATAGGCAATTTGGTTCCTTCAAGCCATTCAATAAGCTTGTGGCTGATATGACTATGACATTGTAAGATCATAAAACAGGAACTGAAATAGGCCATTCAGCCCATCAAGTCTACTCAAACTTTCAAGCAGTTTGTGACTTATCTGCTAATCCACAACTCCACCAACCAGCTTTGACCCAATGATCCTTGATTAAAACTTTGTCTATCTCAGTCTCAAATATGCTTAATGATCTAGCCCCATGGCCCTCTGGAGTAAAGAATTTCACAGATTCACTCCACTGAGGGGAGAAATTTCTCACTTCTTAAAATGGTCAATGCCTAACAGTGAGATTATCTGGTCCTCAACTCTCCCACTAGGGAAAATAAGCTTCACATTGTCAACTCCAACAAGCGGTCAGCACTCCATTTGATTTCCTTATTACCTGCTGAACCCTATGATTTTTTGAGATCAGTTCCACATGGACTCCTAAACCAACAACGTAGGCTTTTGACAATGGAAATCAATCTATTGCAGCCATTAAAATATTCAATGACGAAGCATTCTCTGGAGAATAGAGTTCAAATGGCCCTCAATCTTTTGGAAATAAAAAAAAGTCTCATCGCTCTCTGAAATGGAAGAGCAAGTAATTTTAACTCTTGCTTCATCATTTTCGTCTGACTGACAAGGGGGGGAATATCCCTTCAGCACCCACCCGCAAAGTCATCCAAGTCTCACATGTCTCCATAAGATCATCTCTTGTTTTTGAAAATTCCAAGTCCAACCTGTTCAATTGCAGATCATAGCATAATTGCACCACTTCTTCCTTCCCCAAATCCATGAACCAATGTCTTAAACCACAACTTCCTCTGGCAGCTCATTCCATACATGTACCACCCTCTGTGTGAAAAGGTTGCCCCTTGGGTCTCTTTTATATCTTTCCCCTCTCACCCTAAACCCTAAATGTATGCCCTCTAGTTCTGGACTCCCCCACCCCAGGGAAAACCACAACAGTCCTTAAGGCGAAAATACACCCATACTACTATTAGGGAAGGAGTTCCAAAATTTGACTGAATGTTATTGAAAGAAGGAATATATAGTTCCACAATGGCAGGTGGCTTAAGGAAATTTGGAGGTAGTGGATTCACTCGCCCTTGTCCTTCCACCTGGTAGTTGTCACACATTTGGAAGCTACAATTCATAGAGTCATAGAGATGTACAGCACGGAAAAGTAACCCTTCGGTCAAACTCGTCTATGCAGGCCAGATATCCCAACCCAATCTAGTCCCACCTGCCAGCATCTGGCCCAATTCCCTCCAAACCCTTCCTATTCATATACCATCCAGGTGCCTTTTAAATGTTGCAATTGTACCAGCCTTCACCACTTCCTCTAGCAGCTCATTCCATACACGTACCACTCTCTGTGTGAAAAGGCTGCCCCTTGGGTCTCTTTTATATCTTTCCCCTCTCACCCTAAACCTCTAGTTCTGGACTCCCCGACCCCAGGGAAAAGACTTTGTCTACTTATGCTATCCATGCCCTCATAATTTTGTAAACCTCTACAAGGTCACCCCTCAGCCTCCGACGCTCTAGGGAAAACAGTCCTAGCCTATTCAACCTCTCCCCATAGCTCAAACCCTCCAAACCTGGCAACATCTTTGTGAATCTTTTCTGAACCCTTTCAAGTTTCACAACATCTTTCCAATAGGAATGAGACCTGAATTGCATGCAACATTCCAACAGTGGCCTAACCAATGTCCTGTACAGCCGCAACACGACCTCCGAACTCCTGTACTCAATACACTGACTAATAAAGGAAAGCATATCAAACACCTTCTTCACTATCCCATCTACCTGAAACTCCATTTTCAAGGAGCTATGAACCTGCATTCCAAGATCTCCTTGTTCAGCAACACTCCCGAGGACCTTACCATTAAGCGTTTAAGTTCTGCTAAGATTTGCTTTCCCAAAATGCAGCACCTCGCATTTATCTAAATTAAACTCCATCTGCCACTTTTCAGCCCATTAGCCCATCTGATCAAGATCCCATTGTAATCCGAGGTAACCTTCTTCACTGTCCACTACACCTCCAATTTTGGTGTCATCTGCAAACTTACTAAATATACCTCTTATGCTCACATCCAAATCATTTATATAAAAGATGAAAAGTAGTGGACCAAGAACCGATCCTTGTGGCAGTCTGTCAAAGAAACTTTTGTAAGTTGGTGCAATGGCTCTTGTGGATGGTACACAGTGTGGCCGCAATGCGGTGATGAATGGAGTGAATGTTGAAGATGTTGGTTGGGTGCCAATCAAACAGATTGCTTTGTCCTGGGATGGTGTCAAGCTTCAGAAATGTTGTTAGAGCTGCACTCCTCCAGGTGCAAAGACCATGTCTTTTTTTTACTGTTTTTACTTGTGGACTTAATGAGAAAACTGTTGGTAACACTTCTGCATTGATTAAGTGGTTCACTCTAATTATTCCATATGGGATCACCCATCTTTTTGTTGTAACCTCAACGAATTGTCATTCCTAAACCAGGAGCAAGTTGGGCTTCTTATTCCCTAACTTTCAATTAATCCTGTTGATTGAATCCATTCACTTATTGTCAATGTGCCATGTCCAACATGGTGCAATTAAATGAATCCAAGAAAGGTACATTCACTACTGGAACAAAGCTACTTGTGTCCAGCACAAGTCCACACCCCCTACCAACCCAACCTCCACTCCCGGCACCTTCCCCTGCAACCTCAAGAAATGCAAAACTTGCGCCCACACCACCCCCCTTACTCCCCTCCAAGGCCCTAAGGGATCCTTCCATATCCGCCACAAATTCACCTGCACCTCCACACACATCATTTACTGCATCCGCTGCACCCGATGTGGCCTCCTCTATATTGGGCAGACAGGCCGCCTACTTGCGGAACGTTTCAGGGAACACCTCTGGGACATCCGGACCAACCAACCCAACCACCCCGTGGCTCAACACTTCAACTCCCCCTCCCACTCCGCCAAGGACATGCAGGTCCTTGGACTCATCCATCGCCAGACCATAACAACACGACAGCTAGAGGAAGAGCGTCTCATCTCCCGCCTAGGAACCCTCCAACCACAAGGGATGAACCTAGATTTCTCCAGTTTCCTCATTTCCCCTCCCCCCACCTTGTCTCAGTCCCAACCCTCGAACTCAGCACCGCCTTCCTAACCTGCAATCTTCTTCCTGACCTCTCCGCCCCCACCCCCACTCCGGCCTATCACCCTCACCTTGACCTCCTTCCACCTATCGCATCTCCAACGCCCTTCCCCCAAGTCCCTCCTCCCTACCTTTTATCTTAGCCTGCTGGGGACACTCTCCTCAGTCCTGAAGCAGGGCTCATGCCCGAAATGTCAATTCTCCTGCTCTTTGGATGCTGCCTGACCTGTTGTGCTTTTCCAGCAACACATTTTCAGCTCCAGCACAAAGCCCTCAACATTATCCTCAACTTCCAAACTGTCCATGTCAGGCATCACTTCAAAAAACCCTGCATTTTGCTTTGGTCAATTTACTTCATAATACTATTTTGAATCATATCTGAAATATCAATTCACTGTTCGCAGGCATTTCTGGGGTTCATTCTTCGATTATTAATCCAAACCTGTTGTCCTCCAGATCTACAAAAAGATCACTCCATCCTTATTTCTCCCGTCTGTGATTTATCTGTTGCATTGACACACGTCATGTATCTGTCCAATTTTGAAAGGCCATAATCATAGAGTCCTCCATCTTCCGTCAACCACTCAACGTCCTATTTTTGCCAGGAAGGCAACTGGAAACGGCTGCTTTCTCAGCAATGTTTTAAAAAGTAAAGACATTTGACCCAGAAACATGCCTCTGTCTGAAAATCTAAGATCAGATAAAACCAGAAGACTATCCACATGCTACTTATTCGCACTATCCAACAACTTGAGAGCAAGCATTGAACAAGAAATTCCCAAATTGAATTGCTGCAATTGTTTACATAGAATATATTGTGGAATCCAATAGGCTCTGGAAAAACAGTCCTTTAAAAAAAATGGAACTTATGAGAATTAGTAATTAATCTTTATTTTAAATTTTACCTACGACTCATTAATAGAGCACCTAGATTTTCATCAGTGTCCACCTGACAGGCACAATGTACTTCACTGCTATTTGGTTTTTGACAGGAAGTGACAATAACGTTGCTTCTCCTCTCTTGGGTAAAGCGGTGTCCCACGTTCATGCATTCACTCTCTTTTTCCATTTGTCTAAAGTTCAGTTTCAAAGAACAGCAGTGGGAGAGCATACCTTGATGCTTTATACCTGCCTTCAGTCAGTTGTTTGACAGAACTAAATCCGATTACAGTCTTCCATTTGAAAAAAAAACCTTAGTCTCACAATTTGGCAACCATTCTTTGCTGCCACGATAAGTTGATCCCAAATTGGTTGACGGAGTGAAAGGGTTTGCAGATGACACCAAAATTGGAGGTGCAGTGGACAGCAAAGAGGGTTACCTCAGATTACAACGGGATGGACCAATGGGCTGAGAAATGGCAGATGGAGTTTAATTCAGATAAATGCAAGGTGCTGCATTTTGGGAAAGCAAATCTTAGCATGACTTATACATTTAATGGTAAGGTCCTAGGGAGTGTTGCTGAACAAAGGGACCTTGGAGTACAGGTTCATAGCTCCTTGAAATTGGAGTCGCAGATAGATAGGATAATGAAGAAAGCGTTTGGTATGCTTTCCTTTATTGGTCAGAGTATTGAGTACAAGAGTTGGGAAGTCATGTTGCAGCTGTACAGGACATTGGTTAGGCCACTGTTGGAATATCGCATGTAATTCTGGTCTCCTTCCTATCGGAAAGATGTTGTGAAACTTGAAAGGGTTCAAACAAGATTTACAAGGATGTTGACAGGGTTGGAGGATCTGAGCTACAGGGAGAGGCTGAACAGGCTGGGGATGTTTTCCCTGGAGCTTTGGAGGCTGAGGGATGACCTTAGAGAGGTTCACAAAATTATGAGGGGCATGGAGAGGGTAAACAGGCAAAGTCTTTTCCCTGGGGTTGGGGAGTCCAAAACAACAGGGCATAGGTTTAGGGTGAGAGGAGAAAGATATAAGAGACACCTAAGGGGCAACTTTTTCACGCAGAGGATGGTACATGTATGGAATGAGCTGCCAGAGGATGTGGTGGAGGCTGGTACAATTGCAACATTTAAGAGGCATTTGGATGGGTATATGAATAGGAAGGGTTTGGAGGGATATGGGCTGGGTGCTGGCAGGTGGGACTAGATTGGGTTGGGATATCTGGTTGGCATGGACGGGTTGGACCGAAGGGTCTGTTTCCATGCTGTACATCTCTATGACAGTAATATATTTCTTGATGAAGGTTTATTTACAGAATGCAGTTAAATATTTCTACTTCCAAACTTACTCCCCCATGTCCATGTTATGGTATTTGTCTGGGGGTATGTGGAGCTTTCTGACTCAGAGGTAGAGATATTAACAATGCACCAGAAAAGTGTAGCATTTCTTTATACTATTTTGAATCCAAAACATAATCACATTAAAAAGTGACAAGGGTTCTTGTGGCAAGGTGCTGGTGTCCCTGCCTCAAGGTTCAAGTCCCACGGTTCTGGAGGTATGTCACAACATACACAAACAGGCCGATTACAAATCTTTTTGAATATGACAGTCATCTAAAAGTACCCTAGGTACTTATAGAAAAAAGTAACCTATTTTTCTAATCAACCTGTTAAGAGATGTTATTACACCCAGGGGCAGGTGGGTCTTGAACCCGGGCCTCCCTGTCCATGGGCAGGGACACCATTGTGCCACAAGAGGGCCCTTTGCCTGAGGGACTTCCTTTTGCTGTTTTTTATTTCACCTATTTTTTAAATCAATCTGTTCATAGACATTATTACACACCTCTGGAGTAGGTGGGACCTGAACTCACGCCTCTGTTTCATAGGTAATGACACTACCACAGCGTACAAGAGGGTCCTTTGCCCTAGATACTTATGCCCTTAAAATAATGTCCTACATTTATGGTATCTTAACAATATAATAAACATATCATCAACAAAGTAAGGGTGCAGTGATGTGGAAGTTGTGGTTCTGGAGCTTGAAGTGGTGCTTTGAGTTCAGATCACATTATTGAACCATTTCTGATCCATAAATTAATCTGTGTGAAAATTTAGTAAAAGCCACAATTGGAAACAAGTCCATATATGGAGTGGAATGTTGTTAGAATGATGTACAATGAAGACCAGGAGGCAGCAGTGACATGTCAGGTGCTTTGAACAGATGTTTAGGGCAAGGTTGGGAGATGGGAAGGGGACTTCCTAATTGGAGTAGGTTGTTCCAAGAGAAATGCAGATGTAAAAATTTTGAGTTTGTTGAGAAAGTAACGAATAGGGTCATTCAGGCCAGCCATTAGATGGAGATGCCATAGATTTGCTAAAGGTATTTTAAAATAATACATGCAATGAGGGATGCAAAAAAAAGCACGTCGGCCTCTGTTGCAAAGACAGTGGACTACAACAAGGTCATACGTGCCTCAATTATAAAGGGATTTGGTGAGATCACATTGGAGTGTTCGTGGAAGTTCTCGTTTCCACATAAAAGGAATGATATACTTGTCTTTGACAGCGCAGCAACGTCTCACTAGATTCGTTCCTGAGAGAAGAGGGTTCTCCTAACTGCGAGACTTATAAATTGGCCATTATACTCTGGATTTTAAAGAAATCAGAGTGATTCCATTGAAAAATCCAAGGTTCTGAAGGGTTCCCTGGTCAGGAACTCTAGCATGCAAGAGCACAGTCTCTGGATAGGGAGTCAGAGGACAGGGATGAGAAGAAAACTCAAAAATACAAATTTGGAGATGCCTGTGTTGGACTGAGGTGGACAAAGCACTCTTTTCTGGTTTCCCAAATTCTAACACCTGTAACCTTGAGATGGTCTAAAATTCTTCTCTGTTCAGGTCCCACCTACTCCAGAGGTGTGTAATAATGTCTATGAACAGATTGATTAAAAAAATAGGTGAAATAAAAAACAGCAAAAGGAAGTCCCTCAGGCAAAGGGCCCTCTTGTGGCCTTGGTCACCCATCAATCCTGTCAGATCCCAGTCATGTACAGATCCCATTTTGAAACGCTTGTCCATGTTCTCAAATATATCAATGAACATGTCCCTCCCTCTCAGTCTATCTCTAGTTCCATCACACACACATCTGTACTCCTTTAATTCTGGTCTCTGGAGCACAATGTTTCACACCTCTTTCAGTTGCCATGTCTCAAGGCTCTGGAATTCCCTCCATGAATCACTCTTCTTTAAAATGCTCATTAAAGCTTATCTCTGTAACCAATCTTTTGATCATCTACCCAAATATCGCCTTCTAGGGCTCTATTTGAAATTCTGCAATTGAGCATGTTAGAGCATGTGATCTATCTAGACTTCAGTAAAACGTTCGACAAGGTTCCCCATGGGAGACTGGTTAGCAAGGTTCGATCTCATAGATTACAGGGAGAACTAGCCAGTTGGATACAGAACTGGCTCAAAGGTAGAAGACAGAAAGTGGTGGTGGAGAGTTGTTTTTCAAACTGGAGGCCGTAACCAGAGGACTGCCACAAGGATCAGTGCTGAGTCCTCTACTTTTTCTCATTTATATAAATGATTTGGATATGAGCATAAGAGGTACAGTTACTAAGTTTGCAGATGACACCAAAACTGGAGGTATCGTGGACAGTGAAGAGGGTTACGTCAGATTACTACAGGATCTTGACCAGATGGGCCAATGGGCAGAGAAGTGGAAGATGGAGTTTAATTCAGAGCAATGCAATGTAGACCAACAATAATCTTCTCATCCTTAAAGTGTGAACTAGACTTTTGAAATAACTTCAAAGCTTCAAAAAGTAAAATATGTACAACTAAATTATCACACAGAAATAGTAATCTGCATACCTGCTAATGTCTCTCATTTCTTAGTTTTTATTGTGCAGTTGCTTTGAAATCAATCTTTACAACTGTGTTCTTCAGTAACATCGTCATTCCCTCACAATCTGGTAAAAATACCTATATAGTTAAGCAGCTATGAAATTACAGTGTTGAAAAGCATTTCAACCCAGTGTCTGAACCATGTCTTTTGATAGGCACTGATTCTGCCAGCAGTGCCTTCTGACATTTAATGCAAAAATAAAAGACACTTAGATGCAAACATGAACCTCATCAAAACTGGTAGTGTTCGACGTCTCAAATAACAGTTAATTAGAAGTTTACAACATGCAGTCAACTGAAGTTTACAATGGTCATAAAGTACCAATGTTACTCTGCTTATCATGATTGTAGTCAAGAGTGTGTTGCTGGAAAAGCACTGGCGGTCAGGCAGCATCCGAGAAGCAGGAGGTTCGACGATTCGAGCATAAGCCCTTCATCAGCACCACATCATTGACTCTAATCTCCTGCACCTGCAGTCCTCACTTTTTTCCTTATGATGACTGTAGTTTTGTTTGAACATGGGTACTTTGTGTATATTTGCCTCAATCTTGGAAGATGAATGACAAATCAAGTGACACTGTGAATGAGAAGTGTCAGCAGTAGACAGAAAGGTTCAGAGATATCAGTACTACTCTTTACACCACTGTGTGCAACAATTCAGTGGATAATGCCACAATGTTTTCTTATTACAATATTAAAATGTGCGCTGAGTTGCAAAATGAAAAAAAAACAAAAATGCATTTAAAATGGTGAAATGAAGAAAAAATGCACTTAGGTAGTCCTTTCGTAATCCCTGAAATTCTCCGCATCAATTAAATACTTTTGAAGTGCAGTTACTGTTATAGTGGAGGAAATATGCCGAGCAATTTGCATGCAGCAACTTCTTGCTAATAACAATGTGATAATGACCAGACAATCTGTTTTTTAGAGATGTTGATTGGGAGGTAAATGTTGGCCAGGATACTGGGAACAAATCTCCCAACTTTTCTCCAAAATAGTACCCTTGTTTTCTTTTAAAACATCTGCCCGAGCTTCCTGAACATCTTAGCTGCATTACATTGTTTATGTGCCTTGATTTTGTACTCACGGCTCTGAAATGGGACTTAAACTCTCAATCAAACTACAATAGCCTCCTGCTTACTTTTGTTGATAAGCTCCTGGTTATGCCATTCTAATACACCAAATTTTTTACGCTGCTGCGAAAAATTATTTTTAGCTGGAAAATATAGATTAAAAGTAGACATTTATGAACATCAAGATCCTTAATACATTAAAGAGGCTATGACATATTCTTCAACATTTCAGTTCATTCAGGTTGGAACTTTACTCAGTCTACACCATTTTTTTTAACCTTGATATACTTTAAAGTAGCTAATTCTATTTGGTAAAAGTTTGCCCACATTGTCTGACACATTCTTGTTAAAACAGTAAATGAGCTATTTATCCTCTATAAAAATACTTCATTTTCTTTGGCTTATATCATTTCCAATCAATAGATCCATTGTTCATTATCCAATTAAATAATTGATGGCCTTTGAAGCTAGATTTCATTGATGCCAGGCCTATTCGAACTGCAAAGCACTCGCCTTCTGGAAGTGCAAACTTACATTGTGCTTGAAGGATTTTTTTATGCATTCCATTCAGAAACAGCAGCACTAAAGTGAAAAGTTATTGGCTTAATGAAAGGGAATTACATTTTCAATTCATTACAATCATTTGTGATATTCAGTCAGCTTTTTAATTCACAACTATATATTTTTAAAAAGTTTACAGAGGAAGTATAAACTTATCATTGAAAGGAAGATCTTTTGTTATTAAAAATGTGTAATATTTCACAATCTGTTTAGCCATGCATAATAAAAAGTACTTTTTCAGGATCTTACTATGCAAGGCATTGTTTAAAAAAAAAACTCTTGAGGTTGAACAACACAAAAGAAAAAAAACTCCTCTCACCTGTCAGGTTGAGGGGCTGGCTAACTTCTGCCATTACTTGTGCAGGGATGGTACTGGATCCTATCAGAAGACCTCCATCTGTCACCCTCCTCCTGACAGGCCCCTCCAGCACATCACTAGCATTCATCCTGCTCCCTCTTCAACGATGGTTTGCTGTTACAGAAATCACGTTAAAGTATTTCCTTCTGTTCATTTAGTTGTATGTTAAACAGATATTGTTCAGCTTACTTTAAAAAAAATGAAGTTGATTGCACAGTTCAGTGAGTAGTGACGGTTGAAGTATCCCTCAGCCTTTCATAACACAGCGAGCAAACAAAACGTTAAGACAAAATGATATCTGACAAATACGTTTGCTGACCTGTGTCCTCGGTCCATATTATTAAATATTAGCTTAATCTGAAAGTTAAATTCGTAATAACAGAAAAAAGTGACCAATGAAAGAGAAAAAGGAAATGACAACTAATCATTACAAACTGTAAAGTTGTGCTTGCCTGACTGAATTTTACTGCACTTGGAAATTTCCTTTCAAAATGGATATCTTGTGTATTAAGTACCACACCGTCAATGTCACAAGTTAAATCAGTGTTCACTAATTAATGTTTTATCAATGTTTCATCACTGTGCTTCAACACTTCCAACTATTTTTCCCCTTAAACACACGCTCACATCGCCTTGAGATTTTCTGGCCCGACATGTTTAACGACTTTAAGTTATTATTTGATGATAAGAAGTTGTTCACTTCGTGGTGACTGACAGTCAGGTGTTTCAGAGTCCAGTTGGCTCGTTTAAAAACACTCACGTACATGCCTCCGAATGGTTTTACGCTGTGTTGTGCGACGACCAGGGTGAAGCTTTCACTACAATTCTGACGCTGCGCTTTGTGCCATCTATTCAGATCTCCTCGATTAACAATTACTATGCACAGTTATGATAGATACAATCTGCTAAATTGTGACTCAATTGTAATAGTTCCCCCTGTTGTTAAACTCAAAGCACCGCCGATTTCCATTCCACATGCATTTTCTCCACCTGATCAGTTTTCACAATATCATGACTTAACCAAATTGAACGTTGTCTTGAGTTGAAAATGCTTTTAAAAAGGGTTTTCAGGGTGGAGACAAAACTAAATAAATTCAACTTTAATCTACATATGTGCAAGTGCTTCCGTTCCTCTACAACGTGTTACTTCCGTGTTTCAGTCAACTGCGGGAAAAGAAAAAGCACACACACAAAAAAAGCCTTAACATTTTCCAACAAATGTCACACTCAGGATATGTGTGACCGAAATGCAGCAACATCTTTCAGGCAGGCGTGTAAAATTGTCACTGAAATGAAACGCCTGTTCCAGAAGGAAACTACACGCAGCGACCAAAAAGAAATATCCAACGCCACTTTAGAAAGACAATGTGTCAAATGAAAGCGGCTTTAACTGGGCGACAGAACTAGGAAATTCATCAAATACCTGGAAACAAGTGGAAACTCAACTGAACACAGCAGCGAACCCTTCACCTCCTCCTCCTCCCTCTCCCACAGCGAACCCAAACCAGGCACTGCTATCCTCTTGCTGCTGGACAAAAACAAAGACTTCGCAATTTCTCTTCATTGACTTTCTCCAAAGACAAAAAAAATATATACCCTGGACAAACAAGGAAGGATTTGTTTTTTTTTCCCAAAGAAAACCTTTGCAGAACAGGGATATTTATCAAAATGGCGGAGCGCAGAATATTTACAGCACTGAGTGCATTATTATAGATGAGAGAAAACATTAGCGGGGGAAACTGCCGCAAGATTGCAAAATACTGCAACTTCAGCGGGCAAATACTTGCAAAGTAACATTGTCGAATGAATCAGCATGCAAACGCGCAGCTGTTCTGCCGAACGGCTGACTTTTTCTTGCTTATGTGGAAGTGCATTGGAAATTCAATGTGAGATGTTATTGCAGGAATGGTTTGTTTTCTTTCAAGCTAAGCCATGGACAGAGAGGGAGGGGTGGAGAGGCAGTCTTGACTGAAGGAAAACGGTGCATGTTGCATTTCTGGATCTGACAGATTTTGTTTTCTGAATTTCCCCACCCCCAGCAAAAAAAATAGATGAACTGTTGAAATTGTTTCATTGGTAAACCAGTCAACAGCAATTCCGCATTGCACGTCATGAAGACTATGTTGATAGTGCAGAAACTATCAGAAAAGTGTGAAACAAAGTCTGTTCTATTCTGTCAGGTGGGCGCCCAGCCGCGCTGAGAGGGCACTGTCCAGTTTTTTTTTAAAAAAACTTCCCCATTTCTAAACGGAGAGAACTGAAATGTGAGACTCAGTGTCATCACTAGGACCTGCGACTCTCGGCCCTTCCTCAGCTGAGAGAAGGAGGCGGACTGGGCGATAATTCAATCGCGGACAGCACCCACTGCTGGATGTAGCGAATCTACAACTCCACCTGGCTCTGGGCGACAGAAAGAGTGGGATCTCCAGGAAAACGCTAAAGCTGAGAACTCACCTTGTGCTGAGAAAGAGGGGGTTGGGTGCTGGAAATTACCAGGCATTCATCAAGGTTATCAGCACTGGCCCTCAGTACAAGAGGGGGAGAAGCAAGGGAGGTGAACAGTTATAAGTAGAAGATGATGTGAATGCCCTTGACAAGGTTGGATTGGATATCGCATCAAGGAGCCTAAGCAGAATTGGTAAGCAGCAGGGAAAGTGTTCCATTGATTGGATTTACGCCTAGCCCAAAGGGAAGTGTTTGTGTCAGCATCCTTGGAGAGAAAGCAGAGTGAACATTTGGGGTTCAGTATCCCTTCTTCAGATACTTTTCAGCTGTGAGACAGAAGCAGGATATGAGTCAGATCCTTAAAAATGGTCACTGGACTCAAAGCATTGAGTCTGCTTTCTCTCCACAGATGCTGCCAGATCTGCTGAGCTTTTCCAGCAATTCCTGTTTTTGTTTCCGCATCTGCGGCTCTATAGTTTTTTTTTGAACATGGTTGTGGTCATTCAAAGTCAATCACTGGTGTCCCAAAACATTATTGCAGATGTCCTCACTCTTCATCTGCTTCTTCAATGACCTACCCTCCATTAAACATTAGAAGTGGGGATGTTCAGTGATGATAGCATGACGTTCAGCACCACTTGTAAGTCCTTGGGCATCAGCAAGACTTGGATGACATTCAGGTTGGATTGGTAAGCAGCAAGTAACATTAATGACATTCAGTTGCCAGGAAATGACCACCTTCAGCAAGAGAAAATCCAACCATACCCTCTTAATATTATTGAAAGACATTGCCTCACGATCAACATCTCAGTTTTACCATTGATGAAAAACTGAACTGGATTAGCCACATCAATTCTGGGCTACAAGAGCAGGTCAGACACTGGGAGTTCCTTGAAAAGCAACTCATATCCCGACAAAGCATAAGTCAGGATTATGAGGGATTATTCCCCACTTAGTTGGATGAGTGCAACACCAACAACTCTGAAGAAACTCAATGCTGATCAGGACAAACTAGCCCATTTGATTGGCATCACATTAATCACTTTCAACATTCACTTCCTTTATCTCCAGTGCACAATGGCAGCAGAGTGTACCAGCTACATGAAGCACTACAGACATTTACCATGTCTCCGTCAACAGCAATTTCTAAATCCAGGACCTCAACTACCTACAGATATAACAGCAGAGATGCTTGGGAACACTATCACCCGCAAATTTCCCTCCAAGCCATATACTATTCTGACTTGGAGCTACACAACCATTCTGCATTGTTGCTTTGTCACGATGCTGGAACTCCCTTCTTGGCAACACTATGGATGTGCCTACACCCCAAGGAACACAGCAAGAAGACAGATCACCACCACCTTCACATGAGCAATCATTGCTCCACTAGCAAGTGATGTCCAACTGCCCTTAAAATAAAAAAAAAATCTGTATGGAAATGAGCAGAAGACACGGTGGCACGGTGGCACAGTGGTTAGCACTGCTGCCTCACAGCGCCAGAGACCCGGGTTCAGTTCCCGCCTCAGGCGACTGACTGTGTGGAGTTTGCACGTTCTCCCCGTGTCTGCGTGGGTTTCCTCCGGGTGCTCCAGTTTCCTCCCACAGTCCAAAGATTTGCAGGTCAGGTGAATTGGCCATGCTAAATTGCCCGTAGTGTTAGGTGAGAGGTAAATGTAGGGGTATGGGTGGGTTGCGCTTCGGCGGGTCGGTGTAGACTTGTTGGGCCGAAGGGCCTGTTTCCACACTGTAAGTAATCTAATCTAATCTAAAAAAAATAAAGATGTGAGGATTTAACATGAAATTATTCCTCCCATGTGGGAAAAAGACCAACAGGAGAAGAGGAAAAGGAATCAAATGTGCAACATGAAAATATTTGGCAAAGGAACATTAGAGAAGCAGACATAATGGAATTAGGTTTTTATTATCATTCTGACTCATGTTTGGGATTGAGAATAATCTGAATGTGAGTTTTATAATAAAATGAAAGAACGTTAAGAAACAACAATGTAGCAAACTGCACAGTATACCCTGGCTTTGTGTCGTCTTTGAAATCAAAAATGACCAGTCATTTGTTATTAATTTTCCAGACATGTATCTATGATCCACTTCTCCAGTGAATCAGAAATCTCTTTAGTTCCTTTCAAAACATTTAACTGATGCATTACTATGAATCTAAGTAGCAGTTTATTCAAAAGTCAAAGAATTCCAAATATAGAATTTTGCTTCTTCAGATAAGGCTAATCAGAGCTTTTTTTCTGTTGGATAACTCGTGTGCCAAGATTCTGTTATTCTGTTTTTAGCTTATTATTTCTTTACATGCCTATTTAACTCTTTTCTTTGTATGGGATAACTGTATCTTGTAATGACCTTTCCTCTTTTCTGAGAAGATCAAAAGATGACTTGGTGTAGGTTTTTAAATTCTGAATTGCAATGAGGAAGGGTACAGGATTAAGTTTATCCTTTGATTAAATAATAGAAGAGCAAACCAGGAAGCCTAAAAATAAAATTTTTTAGAATGAATATGTCACGCATTCCAAAAAATAGCGTTAATCAAGTATATAAAAATAGAATTGTGTAAGTATTTGGCTAAGATACAGCATACATATATATAAAGAATGCCAAAGATGATTAGATGCTGTGTGAAACATGTGGTTCATTTGCCTCTGGCACAGCAGAAGTGATACATCTAAGTTGGCCAGTGGAGTTAGTAAACTTATATGCTCTGGAGTTCTGCTTGATTCCCCTCAGGCAGGATGGCATTTTCTAAGAATTTTACTGTATATAAGATTACATTATTTGAGAACTTCGCTGGGAATATTTATTGAGTTGGACACAATCCATGACCAGCCACGTTGTGCATGATTCATTGAAGGAATATATTTGATGGTCAACCTTTGTATGCCAGACCTTTCCTCTTGTGATCACTTTCTTTATCTTCCCAATTGTTAGAACCTGGACTGAGTCACCTTATTGATGATATGTTCTTCATTGTCGAATATTTTATATTTTTTAAGATCAACATGTACTGCTCTGAATTTCTTAACACTTAACACAAGTTGTAAATTATCTTCCCTTTCCATGCCTTTTCTTACAACAAATTGATTAATTTGTAAACTTAAACAATTTACTCAACACAAACATTTTAAACTGTAATTTGAATAGCAGGGACTCAATTTTGACGCTTTATCTTGCTGGTTGTTCATCAATCTTGTGCATTTTGACCTCCAGCTAATTTTTATCCAACCTTCAAATCCTTCCTTTAAGTTCAGGGTTTTAGTTCAAGCCATAAACCGTCTAACTAGCTTTATAAAATATATTTTTAAAGTTCAACCATATCTTTTCTACCCAGATTATATACTTCTGCTTTTTTTTTAATGAATAGATTTCTGTCTTGACCTTCTTTTATAAAGTCAGGTTAATTTGTAATTATTTTAATGTTACATCTTAGAAAATTATCCAAATATTTTAAAAACTATAAATTTCAATTTTTTTCTCAAATTTGTGTTTCCAATCTTTTGCTTTTACATTAAAATGTTAACTATATTCCTCATCTAACCGAATGCATTTTTATGAGCGCATGTATTGGATAATGCGATGTCAATACAGTGTGATGCTGGAAAAAGCACAACAGCTCTGGCAGCATCTGAGGAGCAAGAGAGTCGACGTTTCAGGTATTACCCTTCATTGGGA
The DNA here is from genome assembly GCF_020745735.1 of Hemiscyllium ocellatum. Lineage (NCBI taxonomy): Eukaryota > Metazoa > Chordata > Chondrichthyes > Orectolobiformes > Hemiscylliidae > Hemiscyllium > Hemiscyllium ocellatum. The sequence continues at coordinate 18,995,782 of NC_083404.1, forward strand.
CTGATGAAGCATTCTACCCAAAATGTTGAATCTCTTGCTCCTCAGATGCTGCCAGACCTGCTGTGCTTTTTCCAACGCCACACTTTATTGACTCTGACTTCTCCAGCATCTGCAGTCCTCACTATTTGCAAATTTCTTACAACTAATAAAATAAATCAGATAACAAGAAAAGCAATGAAGGCAGGTCTTTCTCATACCCCTGTATTTATATATAGTGATTTCAGGATTTCAATATCTAGGAAAGAAGATAATTTACAATATCAGTACCTTATAAGGCTTATTTTCATTTACAACATCATAAAATTCTGGAAATTACAGTCAGTCAGGCAGAATCGTGGAGAGAGAGCTAGCTAACTTTTCAAGTTTAGATGACTCCTCATCAGTGCAGCTCATTCAGTACAGATTCCAGCATCTGCAGGAATTTGCTCGTTTTTTTTAACTTTTATATAATTTTTAATTATGTACTGTCAAGGTTGATTTAATCAGTTTTATCAAAGTTGTCGGTGACATCCAATGTGTAACGGCTTGGAGAATCTGTTCTGTATCTGCTTCAAATGGGCCAGTGTTATGTGAAGTTGCCACTGTCTTAAAACATTATGTGTCAGATTACCTGTTGATTAGTCAAAATTGTACCTTCTCATCTCAGAAGTGATTTGTTATCAAAGTAATTTTGTAGAAAACAGTCACGTTCAAAATTTATGAAAATGTCAGTCCTCCCTCTTGACCTAAGAGGGGATTTATCACTTCAGAATCATCTGGCACAAGGTATTAGTTTGTTTATGACGTTAACTTTCAATGGCTTGCACTATTTCATCTTCACGGCTCTAGTACAGATTTGATTCTTTACTCATGTTTGTTCTCATCTGGTCAAGATAAGTTTGTTGTCCGAATCAACCACAACAGTCTTTTGTTTATAAGAGAAACTATGTCATTCAAACATGTTCTCCCTTGGGGTCACTCCTCATTCTTTGGTGTCAGCATATTATGGTTCTTTTCCTTAATTGTTGATCTTTGTGTTCCTATTTACAATGCAATATCCTTTATTATTAGGTTTATTGAGAAAGCATTCATACTTCTAACATTGTATTAAAATCAAACATTCCATATAGCTGATAAATTTGTCTTTGATGAACTGTATTTCAATAGTATACTCAACTGAACGCACATGACGCAATGTTCTGTTTCTCAAATTGATTCAAACAGTTCCTTCAATTATTGTTACATTGTAAATTTTATGAAACCATTTTATTGCATGGGATGACAAGAATGCATAGGAAGGATTTTTTCACTTTATGTAAATTGGTTTGAAACAGCATCCTCAATGTCATTCAGCCCTAAAAATGCGTTAATCTTAAAAAAGTAGTTAAGTAACTTGAACAAAATTAAGACAGGTGTAAGATAGAAGTTCAGAGAGAAGAAGAAAGGAATAAGAGAATTGTTTCTACATAGAATATATAACGTAGAACTGTAAAGCACAGAATGGGCCCTTTGGTCCATGATGTTGTACCGAACATAATGCCAAATCTCCCTTCTGTCTGCCCTTGGTCTATATCCCTCTATTCCTTCCATATTCATGTGCTTATATAAAAGTCTCTTAAACACCCTATCGTATCTGCCTCCACCACCATCCATGGCAGTGTGTCCATTGTCCTGCCAGTCTCTGTGTTAAAAACCTGCCCCTCACATCTTGTATGAACTTTCCCCCTCTCGCCTTAAATACATGAACCCTAGTTTTAGACATTTCAACTTTGGGAAAAAGGTTCTGACCGTTAATCCTTATCTATGTATCTCATAATTTTGTAAACTTCGATCAAGTCGCCTCTGAGACTCCGCCACTCCAGAGAAAACAACCAGAATTTTTCGAGCTTCTCCTTATGGATCATAGCCTCTAATCCAGGCAGCATCCTGGTAAACCTCTTCTGCATCCTGTCCAAAGCCTTCACATCCTTCTGGTACTGTGGTGACCAGAATTGAATGTAGTACTCTAAGTGTGGCCTGACCAACGTCTTATAAAGCTGCAACATGATATCCTGACTGTTCTACTGAATTTACTGAAGCACGCCATATACCTTCCTCACCGCCCTATCTACCTGCGTGGCCACTTTCAGGGAGCTATGGATTTGAACCCCAAGCTCCCTCTGTACATCAATGTTGTGCAGGGTCCTGCCATTAATTGTATACATTTTTTGAACATTTGATCTCCCAAAGTGCAGTACCTAACACTTTTATGGATTAAACTCCATTTGCCATTTTTCTGCCCATGATGTTGTTCCTGATGAAGGGCTTATGCCCAAAGCGTCGAATTTCCTATTCCTTGGATGCTGCCTGACCTGCTGTGCTTTAACCAGCAACACATTTTCAGCTGCCCATATCTGCAACCTATCTATATCCCGCTGTATCCTTTAACAACTTTCTACACTATGCAAAACTCCACCAGTCTTTGTATCGTCTGCAAGTTTACTAACACACCCATACACATTTTCATCCAAGTCATTTTTATATATCAGAAACATAAAGGTCCAAGTACAGATCCCTGTAGAACACCACAAGTCAGGGACCTCCAGCCTGAAAACAACCTTCCACCACTAACCTCTTTCTTCCATGGGAAAGCCAATTCTGAATAAGCACGGCCAAGTCACAGTGGATCCCATGCATCTCAATCTCCTGGATGTGCCAACAATGAAGTACCTTGTTGAAAGCCTTACTAAAATCCATGTGGACAACATCCACTGCTCTACCTTCATCGATCACCTTTGTCACCTCCTCAAAAAATTCAATTGAGTTAGTAAGATATGACCTGCCTTGCACAAAGCCATGCTTTTCCAAATGCACAAAAATCCTATCCATAGAATTCTATTGATTGACTCCCCAAACACCAATCTATAGTTTCCTAGATTATCCCTATTTCCCTTCTTGAACAGAGGAGCAACATGACCTACTCGCCAGTCCCCAGAGGACCTCTCCAGTGGCTAGAGAGGATACAAAGATCTTGGTCAAGGCCCAAGCAATCTCCTTTGTTGCCTCTCTCAGTAACTTGTGTAGATTTCATCGAGTCCTGGAGACTTATCTACCTTAATGCTCTTCAAGATACTCAACATCACATCTAACAGTGTTTAGGAATTTTAATGAAAAATATAAAAATGTCAAAAAGGGAATGGAGTTTCCATTTTGAAATTCATTGAGATGATAAAATAGTCATAGAGTCATACAGCATGGAAACAGACCCTTTGGTCCAACTTATCTGAGCTGACCAGACATCCAATCTGATGAAGTCCCATTTGCCAGTATTTGGCCCATATCCCTTTAAACCCTTCCTCTTCTTAAACCCATCCAGATGTCTTTTAAATGTTGTAATTGTACCCGCCTCCACCACTTCCCCTGGTAGCTTGTTCCATACACGCACCATTCTCTGCGTGAAAAAGCTAGCCCTTGGGTCTTTTTTAAATCTATCCCCTCTCACCATAAATCTATCCCACCTCAGGGAAAAAAATCTTGGTCACTGATCCTAGCCATGTCCCTCATGATTTTATAAACGTCTATGAGTTCATCCTTTAGTGGAATGGGAAATGTGGAATGTTGTGAGGGAAATCAGGCAACATTATGGGTTAATCATAGTTTGTGGAGAGCAACAAGGAATGTATTGGGGAAAATAAGCCTGAAGTATATCAATTCAGAGTATTTGGGCTCAGGAGGATTGGGTCCAGAATCAAGCAATTTTTTAAAGCTGGAATAAATTATCTTGGTCGTGAGTTGGAAGTGGGAAGGAAACTAAGCTCAGAACTAAAAATTGATCTGAGTCAAAATGAATATCAGTGCCGAACTGAAATTTCTGGATGAGGAATGGGAGGATCTACAATAGATGCCAGTCAGAGGAAATTGCACAACACATGCTGTGAAACATAAAATATTCTCTGCCTTTGTGATTTGGATGCATCTTAAACCTCTTTTCCCTTCAACATCTCAAAAACAGTATTGTGGCATAAAGGAGTCTGAGTGTGAGCAGAATAGAGCTTCTTTTCTGCTGTCAACTGTCTGAGTGACATTACTACATGAGAAAGCTGGCAGTGGAAAATGTATACTACCCTAAATCATGTCTGCAAAATGATTTTTCCGCTAAGACTGGGGTGGAAAGGGACTCTGCTTTCCAGACAATTGTGGGGACATTATTTCCAGGAAAATGAGATAGCAGGCACAATGATATCATTAACAAATTTGAATATCATCTTGATGTAATCCAGATGTTTGTTATGCCATCATTGGAAATGCATGGAAAAACTTGGTTGAGCAATGGGTGGCATTCTCTGATGTGCCAACCTATATCTCTGAGTCCTCAGATCATAATAACAATGGAAAAATTACTTTATCGAGGTCAAGTCAATGCAGAGAATACCAGCAGCTCCCAATCAGCATAAAAATAAAGCATGCAATGATTGTAATTGTTGGATGTGACTTGATGCTTTTCTTACTTCAGTACTGCAGTAGAATGGGGTGTCACATCTAAGGCTGGTCACATTAACATAAATATTATCATCCAGAATAGCAGAACATGGGTGGACACTTCAAATCTTGGTTATATTTTCATGGCACCAGTCTAGGGGACCTGGCTGGGATCACCAAACCATATCCAGAAGTGAGATTTTTCTAAAATGGCCCAGTGCATTAATCAGTTGTAAACAAAGACAATGAAGTACAATGCAAAGAAAAAATAAGAAAAAAATGCAGGTCCTGGACCTCCTCCATCCCCAAACCCTTACCACGGGACCCTGCAATAACACGGGATCAATGTGAATTTCACCAGTTTCCTTATTTCCCCTCTCCACACATTATCCTAATCCCAAGCCTCCAACTCGGCACTGTCTTCCTGATCTGTCCATCACTTTTCCCATCTTTCCGCTCCACCCTCCTCTCCGACCTATCACCTTCTCCCCCATCTTCATCGACCTATCGCACTCTCAGCTACCTCCCCCACAACCCCACTCCCCCCTCCCATTTTTCTCTCAGCCCACAAGCCTAATTTCTGATGAAGGGCTTCTGATGGAATGTTAATTCTCCTGCTTCTCAAATGCTGCCTGACCTGCTGGGCATTTCCAGCACCACACTCTCAACTAAGAAAAATCAAACAGGTTTTTCAGCAACATTATGCTGGACCAAACTCTGTTTAGTTAGTTAAGTAACCCCTATTAAGTCATCCCTGTTGACTTCTGGTGACTGGTACCCAAGGATCAGCCAAGCAACAATCTGGTACTCACAGAGGAATGTATATAAACCAACACCTCAGTGTCCTCCATTACTAACCCTGATTATACTCTGCTCCATCAGAACTGGGGATATTGTAACATAGCAAAAATGTTTTAAAACCTTGAATTTAAATAAGCAACATTTGTGACCTCAGGGATGCTAAAGAACTTTACTGGCAGTCAAGTACTTTTGTAATATATAGTAATATGGTTGTAACATAGGAAGCGCAGCAGCCAGTTTGCACATATCCACATCCCTGATAGGGATGTGATGGCAACCTCACTGTCAGCTTTCTCCCAAATAGCAGAGGATAATCAAGAATAAAATGTGTTCCCTAAGTACATGTTTACTACAGCTCATTACAAATTCCAAATGAAGAATTGGACTCTAATCCTTGCTGCAGCCTTGATCCATTGTGCACACCAGACCTGAGAGACAGATGAAAGGCCAGTTTAGCATCCCTTATATTAATGCAATATTCAAAAATCAAAGGCACCCGGAAGTCTGTGGAAAATCTCGATTAATATTGATCCCAGAAGTGACATAATAAGTTACAAAGAAAAAGCCTGGAAGCTCAATATTTCCAAAAATAAACATAAACTGACCAGCAACTATCCAACCCGTATATTAAGTCAAGATTCTGTCAAGAATAAGGAAAATCTTCTGTTACCGGAATTGCTTTCATTGCACAGACAGCGGCTCATGATTTCGGTGGTGTCTGACAGTCTCAGGTCATTATTGCATTATTGCAGGAGAACTTCAAGGTAAATTTTTTGGTCTCAACGTCTTTCAGCTATTTCATCAACACCCTTCACCCCATCATCAGATGAAGCATGGGGCTGTTTACTGAGGATGCCAGTGTTCAGCTTGTTTGTAACTCATGTTACAATGAAGCAAGGCAGGCCAGCTCACAGTAAAAGATGGACTACATCCAGGTTAGGCTGGTTCAGGAAGCAATGCACTCAGCAGACTGCCAGGCACCTGCTCAACACCAGACAATCCCATGATTTCAGCCATTAATGACTTTGTCAAACAGGCAGGTTTGCCAGAGCACTTGATAAGCTGGATTGAAAGATGGAGGAGTCCACCAACATTATCAGTACTGCGCAGTCTCTGGTATGCATGCATTTGGCTGCCTCAAAGGACAGGCTGCCCTCCAAGTCCTGGGAATGTAGTGTCTGCCGATATGCGGATGTACCTGTATTCCATTGCTCTCGCCATTGTTTGTCAGCATTAACAGCAGGGGAACAGGGACATCGACCTCACTCCAGATGCTCCTTCCTCTCACGTATGCCAGCAGACTCCTAAGGAGGAGAGCAACCAAATGCAAGACACCTAAAAACTTCTTCTAAGGAAGCTCTAGTGTTGTACATTCTGTCCACCTCCTCAACTCCCTATTGTCTGACATCCTAAAGCTTGCAGAAATCCAGGCAAAGGATTATGCATCTTCACCTGGGCAGGACACCCTCAGTGTGCCTGGGCCCTCTTGCCCCAAGGGAAAACCAGCCAGGTTTTCCAAGCGAATGGGCCATCTACAGGACAGAACCTCCAGCCTAGCAGAAGAACTGAAGACTTGCACTTTGAAAATAGTTACTCTATTGACACTGATGCTGACAAACCAACCTAAATCATACCCGTTTGAGAGCTGAGTAGTCTTTCAGATATCCCAAGGAAGAAAGAAGTTCTAATGGCCAGCATTGCTCTTCTCTCACAAGTCCAACTCCTTAACAGCTAATATCATAGATTTTGAACCGTGGCATTGATGACTGTAGCCTAGGCCTTACTCTTTAATGTGGCAACACTAAGGCTAAAAGAAACATTCAGGGAATGTGATAGGGCTTGATTTTCACAAATCACCCTCAAGAACCAAAGAGGACATGTATGTGCAGAACTGCAGGAGATGGGTGATGTTCTCAATGAATATTTCTCCTCTGTGTTTACCATAGAAGAAGACAAGAAGACTTGGGAACTTGGGAAAGTTAGTGGTGATATCTTAGGGACAGTCCATATCACAGTGGAAGAGGTGTTGAGGGATGTATTAGAATGTGTGAAGATAGATAAATCTCCTGGTCCTGACCAGATATGTCTAAGAACCCTGCAAGAAGCTATATATCGAAGAACCTTGAGGGGACGCTGGCTGATATTTTTGCATCATCATTAGCCACGGGTGAGGTCCTGGAAGACTGGAGGGTAACGAATGTTATGCCATTATTCAAGAAGGGCTGCAAAGAAAAGCCCAGGAACTATAGGCCAGTAAGCTTAACATCTGTGTTGGTTAAGTTACTTGAGAGGATTCTGAGAGATAAGATACGCATACATTTGGAAAACAGGGTTTGATTAGTACTGGCTTTGTGAGTGGGAGATCATGCCTCACAAATTTGTTAGAATCATTTGCTGAAGATACCAGGAAGGTTGACTAGGGCAGGACAGTAGATGTAGTTTATATAGATTTCAGTAAAGCCTTAGATAAGGTTCCACATAGTAGGCTGATCTGGAAGGTGGAGAATGTGAGGACTGCAGATGCTGGAGATCAGAGCTGAAAATGTGCTGCGCTGATCTGGAAGGTGAGATTGCATGGACTCCAGGGGGATATTGCAAATTGGATACAAAATTGGCTTGATGGTTAGAAGCAGAGGGTAATATGAAAGGATGCTTGTCAGACTGGAGACACGTGACTAGTGGAATTTCTCAGGGGTCGTTGCTGATTAGTAAGTTTGCTGATGACACTAAAATGGGCAGTATTGTGGACAGTGAGAAAGGTTATCAGACATTGTAGCAGGTCCTTGATCAGCTAAGGAATTGAATTGAATTTATTGTCACGTGTACCGAGGCACAGTGAAAAGCTTTGTCTTGCAAGCAATACAGACAGATCACATAAGTAACATAGATAAGTAAATAATAAGTAAACAGCAGCAAAAGCAAAAATACAGGTACAGGCGAATGTTAAGAGCTTGTGAGTCCATTCAGTATTCTAACAACAATAGGATAGAAATTGTTTCAAAACTGGCTGGTGTGTATGTTCAGGCTTCTGTACCTTCTCCCCGATGGTAGAAGTTGTCGAAAAACATTGCCAGGGGTGGGATGGATCTTTGAGAATGCTGGCGGCCTTTCCTTGACAGCGGTCCTGATAGATGGATTCTATAGATGGGAGATTGGTCTTTGTGATTGTCCGGGCCAAGTTCACCACTCTTTGTAACTGTCTCTGATCTTGACTGGTACAGTTGCCATACCAGGTAGTTATACATTCAGACAGAATGCTCTTGATGGCACACCTATAAAAGTTGGCAAGAGTTTTCTTCATCATGCCAAATTTCCTCAGCTACCTGAGGAAGAGACGCTGTTGGGCCTTTGTAACCAGTGCGTCCACATGAAGAGTCCAAGAAAGCTTGTTATGAATGACTACTCCCAGGAGCTTGACACTCTCCACTCATTCCACCCCTGTGCTGCTAATGTGTAAGCGGACAAGAGTAACATCCTACCAAAAGTGGGCTGAGAAATAACAAACAAAGTTTACTATCGATAAGTGTGAGGTTTTGCATTTTGGAAAGTTAAATCAAGGTAGGAGTTCCATGGTGAACGGCAAGGCCTGAAGGAGTGTAGTGGAAAAGAGGGATCTTGGTGTTCAGGTTCACAATTCTCTGAAAGTGGAGTCACAGGTAGGGCAGTGAAGAAGGATTTTGGCACACTGGCCTTCATCAGTCAAGGCACTGAGTATAGACGTTGGGAAGTTATGTTGAGGTTATACTGGACATTGGTGAGGCTGCATTGAGAGTATTGTGTTTAGTTTTGGTCACCTTGTTATAAGAAGGATATTATTAAACTGGAAAGAGTGGAAAAGGAATTTACAAGGATGTTGCCTAGTCTTAATGTCTGAGGCATAGGGAGAGGTTGGACAAGCTAGGACTTTTTTCTTTCGAGCGTAGGTGACTGAGGGGGGATCTTATCGAGGTGTATAAGATCCTGAGCGGCATGGATAGGGTGAATACACCCAGTCTTTTCCCAGGATTGGGAAATCAAGGATGAGAGGGTATCAGTTTAACATTAGAGGGGAAAGAATAAAAGGGAACCTGAGGGGAAACAGTTTTTACACAGAGGGTGGTACGCATGTGGAATGTGCTGCCGCAGAAGTGGTTGAGGGGTGTATATTAATAACATTTAAAAGGCATTTGGACAAATACATGGGTAGGAAAAGATTAGAAGGATATGGGACAAGTGTAGCGAAATGGGGTTAATGTGGATGGACATTTTTAGTCGGCATAGACCAGTTTGGGCCAAAGGCCTGTCTCAATGCTGTAGGACTCTCTGGCTCAATGACTTACACCCAACTTGTCAGTGAGTGTATGGGATCAGTAATGATTCCACACGTCTCTGCAAGCAAGTTGTATTCTTCCTTTCAAGCTTTTCAAGGGAACGCACTGCCATTCGAGGCTGGGAGATACATAATGGGAATTTCCATTTCATTCTCCTTCGCAGCCCCAGTGACCCGCTGAGGGAAGCTACACACAGTGCTAGCCCTCTCAGGTTGAGGGCTCAGAATGCTTGAGCATGTCCAGATCGTTTGGGAGTCACTCATCACAAACTCTGAAATGTTGATAACTAATTAATAATGGAAAGGTGTAAAGGAGGAAGTTGTGATTGTCTCAGCCCGTTGCCTGTCATGAGAGGCTGCACTTCACAACACTATACAATGACTGAAGCTTTAAAACCTATCTAACCTCAGTGCCATACAATGTTACTGCCCAATGTTACTGACTGCTGCTTTCTCCCTGAAGGCAAGTAGAAATTCAAGTCTCGATACTTTAAGTTGCGATCAACTATTGGTACTATGCATACAACCATATGGATAAGAACACATTTATTCAATGACAGAAGATTTTAAGGAGAGCAGAAACAACCAAGTGCCTCACATATGTGACTGTCAATGAACTCCTTGCCTTATAACCAACAGGAAATCACGCAATGAAAGGAAGTTTTAATTCAAATCTTTCACCTGTGAAGAAGATCTTCAGTTAGGTTCGTCTGATTTCTCATGCTCAACCATACATTGCTCCATCATGCTCTCTTGGATGTTCTTTCTCATTTAATATCCAGATCCTGATCCTCATCTTCATCTTTCGAAGATTTCTGTTCATCTGCCAATTTCCTGACATTCAGGATGTCCCTCTTTCATTGCTTCCAGTTGTGAAGGGCACAACATGCCAGAAAGATGACCCATCCTGTTTAGGTGACAGTGTGATGCTCCACTGGAGTGGTCCAGTCATTGAAACTTCACCTTGGGGAGATGTGTGATCTATTCGATTATGGTCTTGTTGGAAACATGGTCAATGATGTACCTCTGTTCTGCATCACTCTGAGGGTTTAAAGGTTATCACCCTGATTGATGTACTCTCAACCCTGGACTATTTGACTTGACCTGCAGGACTGACTGTGGCCCAATTCCTGGAATGAAAGATCATGGATTTCTGGACTCTGCTAGTGGTCAATCTTTTGGGCTGGAATTGGCTGATCCTCTTGACTGAGAGTGGAGTCATCCTATGAGTAATGATAGTCCCCTGTAGGCACATCAAGGACTGGCCCTCTTTGATTTTCAGAGATGGCTGTGTGGTTGAAGAACATGCAGTGTGTTTGCCTTGTGAGCTGTTGGACTGACATACTATGATGCTATCAAGAACACAGCCACCACCTTTGACTATTCAATATTCCCAACCACAACAAACCGCCTGCCACTCCCTCTGAACTAGCAAGCAATGTAGACCACAGAAGCTGGAAACCTCCAAGTAAAGACAAAGTGAGTGACTACTAAGAAAATAAGTGAACATCCATGCGAAATATCTTGTGCATAAGATGCATGCGTGAATGCAAAGTGACTAGGCAAAGATATGCAAGTCATAAAGGCCCCTGAGCTCCAATATGAAGACGTGAGAGGTGAACTTGTTTGTGAGTTGTTTCAGGAGCAGCATTTTGGGAATCGAGGCCATCTAGTTTGTTAGGAAAGGAGACAAATTGTGATCTGCACAGGAATGAGGGGAAGTTAGCTAATAATGTGTTAAAGTTGCTGCTCAATAGCAGAATATATTTATAAAATAATATAATAATATTATAAATGCACTATTATTATAGTATAGCAATGATACAATAAATAATGTAATTATGAAATAAATGATCATAAAGATAAAGAAGAGTAGACACTCTCTTGCAAACCTAGCAGGACTTATGCAGGTCTTAAGGTCCTAGAGAGTGTTGCTGAACAAAGAAACCTTGGAGTGCAGATTCATAACTTCTTGAAAGTGGAGTCGCAGGTAGATAGGATAGTGAAGAAGGCTTTTGGTATACTTTCCTTTATTGGTCAGAGTATTGAGTACAGGAGTTGGGAGGTCATGTTGCGGCTGTACAGGTCATTGCTGAGGCCACTGTTGGAATATTGCGTTCAATTCTGGTCTCATTCCTGTTGGAAAGAAGATATGAAACTTGAAAGGGTTCAGAAAAGATTTACAAGGATGTTGCCAAGGTTGGAGGGTTTGAGCTATGGGGAGAGGTTGAATAGGCTAGAACTGTTTTCCCTCGAGCGTCAGAGGCTATGGGGTGACCTTATAGAGATGTGTGGATAGGATAAATAGACAAAGTCTTTTCCCTGGTGTGGGGGAGTCCAGACCTAGAGGGCATAGGTTTAGGGTGAGAGGGGCAAGATAGAAAAGAGACATGAGGGGTAATTCTTTTACTTAGATGGTGGTACGTGTCTGGAATGAGCTGCCAGAGGAAGTGGTGGGGACTGGTATCATTGCAAAATTAAAAAGGCATCTGGATGGGTATATGAATAGGAAGGATTTGGAGGGATATGGGCCGGGTGATGGCAGGTGGGACTAGATTGTGTTGGGATATCTGGTCGGCATGGACGAGTTGGACCGAAGGGTCTGTTTCCGTGCTGTACATCTCTATGACTCTATGACATCGAGGGAATGGAAAATTGCACCCAAAATATTTGGTCATACTCTTCAGTCTTCACCATCAGCTCAGTGTGGATGAAGTACAACTGTAGAAATTCAACCCAGATGTATACTTTCACCCATCAAGCAGCTCTCACTGAGAACATGCAGAGGCACATCGTCATCTCCTAATTCTTCACCAACTCACATGTTATTTTATTTGAATACAGGTCAATGTCATGTTGTTGCTCGTCAAAATTCTGGAAAACCATTTTGGAAGGAGAATCACCACAAGAACTGTTACAGTTGAAGTAAAAAGACTGACCAACGTCTTCACAGCTAATGATGCACAATTATTCAATCTTGTCTGCATCATTCATATCCAGTTAATAAAAATAGAGTGGCTGCTGATGTAACGTGTTGTATTCTTGACTTCTTTGATTCAGCAGTGCACCCTCCAGTGAGTCTAACCATTTCCTGCTTCAAGGGGTTTCCTTTGTTCTAAAGATAAAATTCAATGGAAGCAGCAAGTACTAAGGAACAAACAGCCATTACCCATTGTGTCTGTGAACACTTTTTTTTCTGAGCCATTCCATTCCCTTTAATGTGAAAAAGAATGGGGAAGAAATCCTCTGGCTGTGAGATGTCTATGGAGACAAATGTTGCGAAAAATAAAGTTTAAACTCCACAAAGGTTCCATGTAAGTTCATCAAAAATTTAACACTAAGGAGATGCAAGATGGCAGTGATCCAGTAGGTCTGCCCAAGAACCCAGACAAAGTGATGCATTCACCCTCCCTTTCGACCCATTGTGGTGCAATTCGCTGATTCTAGACCCCTAGAACTGCTATTTATTAGTTTCAGGAGTTTTCTTTTCATAAGGAAAAAAAAATGACTAAGGGCAAAGGACCATGATGATTGCAACAAGCAGAGCATTCCCCTGCAGTACAGGGCACACCATGTGGCTGAGGCATCGGTCTCCACGAATGCTCCCGAGGACTTACCTGTTGAGCAGAGCCTGGTCTCAGAGTTCGTAAAACTCCGAGAGGAGATCAATTCAGCAATGGAGGAGACCCGGGTCAGGTTGGAACCGATCTCGGCCATGCTGCAGAAGCATGACCTGGAGAGCCAGCATCTCGGGCGGCGCTTTGTGGAGGTGGAGCAGCGGGCCATGTCTTCCGAAACTGCGGTGGAATCCAGGTCCAGGCCCTGGAATGGCAAGTATGGGCCTTAGTTAAGCAGGTCAATGACCTCAAAATTTGAGGCTGTCGACAGAATATTTACGTTAATCTTTCTGGGTTCTTATGCCTGACCCCACCCCTTCCCGGGGCAATAATATTGGGGTCCCTCCGGATATCCTCCGCCAATGGCTCAATCACCAATGTAAATAGCAGCGATGAGAGGGGGCACCCTTGTCGGCTGCCTCTGTCAGTACTAAAATTGTCAGACCTTATACCATGAGTGGGAACCATTGCTTTAGGGTCACTATATAACACTGTCATCCACCTGGTAAAGACCCCTCCAAGACAAACCATTCCAGGACAAAGAAGAGATATGGCCACTCTCCTTGGTCAAATGCTTTCTCTGCATCCAGGGAGAATACCAAGCCCAGCATTTACCCTTACTGGCACATCTGGACCATATTTAGCATTCTCCTAATATTATTCAAGGACCTGCAACCCCTAATAAAACCTGTCTAGTCCTCCTTTACGATGGAGGGCAAGACATTCTCCAGCCTCAACGCCAACATTTTCGACAAAGTTTTAAAGTCCAAGTTTAATAACGATATGGGCATATATGAAGTGCAATCCTCTGGGGTATTCCCTCTCTTGAGAATAAGAGAAATATTTGCTTCTCTCAGAGAGGATGGGAGGCAATCCTGATTGTATGAGTAATTGTACTTATCCAACATTGGACGGGCCAGCATGTCTATAAAATCCTTATAAAACTCACTCCAAACTCCATCTGGGCTGGACGCTTTACCGCTCTGGAACTGCCTCACCACCTCTTGTATTTCTTGGATTGTTACCTGGTTTAATTTAGTTTCTTTTTGCTTTGATTTAGTTATTTATTGATTTGTAGTCGGTGTAGAGTTTTTTTCTCCTAAATTGTTTGTGGAGTACAGTAGTAGTTTATTTACTGTTATTGTTGTTATATTGCAAGATTGTTCTATTCTTTTGTAGTAATTTTATATTTTTTGTAAAAAATTCAAAATCTTCTTCTCAATAAAAATATTCACTCAAAAATTAACACTGGTTGGATCAGATAAATTAAGCATTTTGTGGTTGATTTGTACGGGTTTAGATAAAGGACAGATTGCAAACTTGTTGTTGCAACTGAATCAGAGCATCAGCAGGAATACAAATGACACTTTGATGTAACCAGGATTTTACTGGTTAAATCTTAGTGACTGTTTTGGAATCTTGTTCTCTCGTTTTCAAGTCATCGTACACCATCTGAACGTGAACATCTGGTCTTGTCTGGAGAGAGGCAAACAGACAAGCTGCTCATTTGTTTCCATCTGCCCATGAAGAAGTAGCTCATCTTAACTCACTCATCATCTATCCATTCACAAAGTTACAGGCTGAAATCTGTGAATTCCATTTTCACTTTCAAGATCAAATTTTTTATGTTGGCCATTTAAAAAAAGTGAGATGATGTGATGAGGCAGACATCCAACAATCCCGAGTGTAATGCCCCAGAGCAACTAAATAGAATTACTTCCGTTAATTGTTTGAAGTTTTAATTTAATGACTTTTGAATTGAGAAGCCAAGTTAATGAGCAAAGGCCAAAAGTATCAAAACCAATCTATAAATTAATTAAAATGTGAAAATAATTTTTAAAAAATTATTTCAGTAATTGCTATAAACAGATCTTCTTCCACAGTTTCTTGGGATGAAAAATGACTTGCTTCCAATCCAATTTGATTAATTCAGTTATGACTGATACATTCAGTGTGTGATTTGCAAACTCTATCACATGTGGGCTGTTTGAACAGTTGGGTAAAACGGTCATTTGGATGTTTGTTCGTACCCTCTGAAACCTCTAATTCATCTCTGCCTTTCCCAACAAAGTCTCTCAGTGCTCAAGGTTCCCACCACATCTTCCAGGTGAGGCAGCCATTTACCTGCACTTCACTCAATCTAATCTACAGTATTCACTGCTCACAATGTGGTCTCCTCTGCACTGGGAAAGTGAAACGCAGACTGGACACTTTGTAGAATGACCCTGAATTTCCCTGTTGTCGGCCATTTCAACACACCACCTTAGTCAACATTTCTGTCTCAAGTCCACTGCAACACTTTTAGATTAGATTACTTACAGTGTGAAAAAAGGCCCTTCGGCCCAACAAGTCCACACCGACCCTCCGAAGAGCAACCCACCCAGACCCATTCCCCTACATTTACCCCATCACCTAACACTACGGGCAATTTTGCATGGCCAATTCACCTAACCTACACAGTTTTTGGACTGTGGGAGGAAACCAGAGAAAACCCATGCAGACTTGGGGAAGAATGTGCAAACTCCACACAGATAGTTGCCTGAGACGGGAATTGAACTTGGGTCTCTGGCACTGTGAGGCAGCAGTGCTAACTGCTGTGCCATCATGCTGCCCAACACTCTAGTGAAGCTCAGTGCAAACTGGAAGAACAGCATCTCATTTTCCAATTGGCCACCCTACAGCCTTCAGGAGTCAATATCAAGTTCAATAATATTTGAATCTGAACATCTCCTTTCATGTCCCTTATCTACCCCCACACCCCTGGCTCTGTCATTGCACGGGCTGCTTTCAGCACAGCCAGCCATTTTCATCTTCTAATGGTCACCGTTAGCAATTTCTCTTTCTTCCTAGCTTACCATTATCCACCTCTTTGTCTGCTTAATTGGCTTTATATCCCTTTGGGCTCCATTTCTACCTGTTGTTTATGCCTCAACACCTTCACCCTTTGTCTTCAGCATGTATACCATCTTTTCCTAGCCACGACAAGTTCGGAAAAAGGGTCACTGGATCCTACACTTTAGAACGTTACAGCACAGTACAGGTCCTTCAGCCCTCGATGTTGCGGCGACCAGTGAAAATAATCTGATGCCCATCTAACCTACACCATTCCATTATTATCTATATGTATGTCCAGTACGCATTTAAATGCCCTTAATGTTGGCAAGTCTACTGTTGCAGACCGTTCCACACCCCATACTACTCTCTGAGTGAAGAAACTATCCCTAGTATCTGTCCTAAATCTATCACCCCTCAATGTAAAGCTATGTCCCCTAGTATTAGCCTTTGTTATTCGAGGAAAAATGCTCTTGCTGTCCCCCAGATCTAATTGTCTGATTATCTTATAAGTCTTGATTAAGTCCCCTCTCAACCTACTTCTCTCCACAAAACAGTCTCAGTTCCCAATTCTGTTTTCTCTGCACAAATGCTGCAAGGTGTGCTGAGTTGCTCTAGCGATATCTGTTTTTGTATCCTCTCAGAATGTTTGGCACCTTCACAGATGCAGCTTCTCTATTTTCAAAAGTCAGCTGGTACCCTTGATCTCTTCAGGGATGCTTTGAGAACATCCTTGAAATGTTTCTGCCATTCTCCTGGAAGTCTCCTTTGTATTAAAAGGTAATAATGCCTTTATTTGTGAGACTACACAGAAGATGATAATAATAGATAAAAGCAAATTACTGCAGATGCTGGAATCTGAAACCAAAAGAGAAACTGCTGGAAAATCTCAGCAGGTCTGGCAGCAGCTGCATGATAATAATAGCACTTGATGGATGAATAGACATATGTTTGAGCGAACGTAGAACAAAAACAGATGTAAAAATTCAAGGAAGTCTGGAACTTAAGTTTTGGATCGTTTGTTCATGTCACATTGTTTAGCTGTACTGTAAACAACCATCAAAACATCCCCCAAATTCCACTTCAGGAAAGTAAATTTGGCTTTAGCCTATTTAAGCTTTTAAGACACTGAATCAATAAAACTTATTATAGAGCTTGTAGTTGGCTGGGGAGGCCTCTGCCCCCTCTACGTTCAACAATCACAAAATATTTCAAGATCGAATCAATGATTGCCTCTTGATTGCAATGATGTAAGGACAAAAATGAACAATGGTAATATTTTGGATGTGCTGGTGCTGTCTTTAAACATGTGAATAACAGAGTTAGTTTTAGAAAAAAAACCTGAACCGTAAGAACTGAGATAAATTTGTGGATAAAAGTGGAATTGACAATTAGAATGCTGGGGCCAGTCTATGAGATGAAGGAATTATTGAAATTATTCCCTTCCTCTGTCATCACAAATTTTGTGAATAATGATAACTGTCCCCTTTGAATTATGAAACCTCTTACCTGAACAAATCATGTCCAGTTGGACAGCAAAAAGGTAAAGTTGCACCAGATCATGGGATGTTTTACTAATTATTTCTGTCCTGAAAGCATAAGAAATAAACTGACAGAAATTCTTATGAAGAGAAGTGAATGCTGTAACTGAAAACTCTGACCTCACAGACGCTGGAAAAAATTACATTTCTCCATCAAATTTTCTTAATATGTACAAGGGCTATGTTTGTTCACATGGTGTCGGAGTAAAGGACTAGTAGTGGAAATTGTTATTTGTCCCCTCAATGATGAACCTTCATTCTGAAAGATAATTGAGCTCTTTAATCTCAATCAAATAAGTTTTTCCCAACAAGTTTTGTACAAATAATTGTTCTAGTTATTCATAACCAAAGATCCAGAACATTGTTTTTTAAAAAGAGTCATAACAGACTGGAAATAGTAACTTTATTTCTCTATTCACACATGCTGCCAGACCTATTGTATCTCTCCAGCACTTTATATATTCATTTCAGGAATTGTACCCTCAGGAGTTATAGCCTGTGCACTTTTAATCTAATCTGAGACCTGACTGAAGCCTGCAGTCAAAAGGGATATGGAATACTTCAGGTAGCCCCATGGTTCAGTAATACCTTCATGCAGACTCTCCTCTGGGCTCTAGGACAAGGCTAGAAGTGCTGTTCTCCTCAATGGGAGGATAAGACTGACCTGCTTGACAAAGCAAGAAGCCTAAGTTGAGTTTTTCAAGGAAGTCAGCAGCCATAGTATTACCCGATGAACCTGGATCCAGCACCATGATTGGGTGTTAGCTTACACCACCTGAAACAGGACTGCATCTCAATGCGAGGCACCCAATTGTCATTTCTGACCGAGACAACATCAGTTGAGGGCAGCCATATTTATATATCCCAATCTTGACTTTTGGGTCCTCATCAGTTTGTGTTTTTCATGTGGGGAAACTAACTTCTTTTTTGGTGGCTTGCAAGGGAAGAAGTCACATCTAGTAAAAGAAAGAAGCAATACAAGGATTGAAGATAGCACGCATCCACATCCTGAGCTTCATGTAGGGGAGGTGTTGTGGAAGTGGCAGAGAACAGAGGTGGTTACTTCATTCTGAATGATGAAGCCATAGTGTCAACACAAGTGAATGAATGAGCAAATGGAGGGAAAAAAGATGTGCTTCTGGTGCATACAAGGCAGAGTGCCAATATGTTCATTGGACACACAGAGCTTCACAGTAGGGATCCTTCAAATTATATGTTGTCTCATGCAGGTCAGGGTCACATTGAGGATCATAGACATGGGGAGACCAGGAGCTTATGGACCAATCAAAGGTGAACATGAGAATGAGCAGATTGGAAACAGAACAATGCCAAGGAGGTGAAAGAGAGATCCTCTGAAAGTGTGATGTCACTTCATTCTTTCACACTTTCCACCAGTGCAAGGACTCTCAGGTCAGTGGGCATGTGTTTGATGTCAAACTCAAGTCCCCAAACTGGTGAGCACATCATGGAGGCACACAAGCAACTGACCAAGGTTGTGACAGCTGAGATCATTGACTACAGGTTGTGGAATGATTAGCCCATGTTGAATTCCAGGATGATGACGGGGTTATCTACAATGAAACTATAGGTGTAGTGAAAAATATGAGAACATCTGGCAAAGGTGTCAGAGGTGATATGTGGATCATGGAAGAATGCACTCAGGTGATAAATATTGTCATATCTCTGTCCCTTACACGCACGGCTCCCTCCAACATAAAGTTGACGAATTTCATACAGAATCTGATCCAGCAGACCACTCAATGGATCTCGGGTCTGAGTGTAGACCTGCATTCCATTACCATGCTTTGTCTTTCATATCGGTTGAAATGTAAGTAGTGTGCAAATTCACTGTTTGAGTGCTATATAAAATTGACTAACATCAATATTTCACAACTAAGTTGTATACAATTTTATTACACTGTGACAATGGAATGATTTGTAACATTGGGCAGATATCAGGCAATGTTAGCCTGGTATCCACTGGATGAGGTTTAAGCCATTTTAGAGGCTGTGCATCATTTCCATATTTCCAGTTGTTATAAATTTTAGTTCCACCACTCATAGGGAATTTACAAATGTGGATAAGAAGTGGTAAATATTCAGATTTTTTCTGATGCAAATCAAAGGCATTCATTTTCTCATTGTGGATGGAGAATTCTTCTGAGAGGCAGGTGGGGAGGAGTGGTATCCCAGTATGTGGGTGGAGGGAGAATGGTCTGCATAGGGTATGTAGAAGGCTTGGCAGCAAGCTGGAAAATATTCAGAAGATTATTTTTTAAAACTCAAGCCTTTTTAGGAATGACCTGCAGAACTAATGTCACACATCAATGGAACAGGCTTGTGGGAGAGGGCAATACACACCTCATCAGCATCCTAACGTTGTGTGGGTGTCTTATTTATGTAATAGGAACTCATTAATACAGGGATTAGATTAGATTAGATTAGATTACTTACAGTGTGGAAACAGGCCCTTCAGCCCAACAAGTCCACACCGACCCGCCGAAGTGCAACCCACCCTTCCCCTACATTTACCTCTTATCTAACACTACGGGCAATTTAGCATGGCCAATTCACCTGACCCGCACATCTTTGGACTGTGGGAGGAAACCGGAGCACCCGGAGGAAACCCACTCAGACACGGGGAGAACGTGCAAACTCCACACAGTCAGTCGCCTGAGTCTGGAATTGAACCCGGGTCTCAGGTGCTGTGAGGCAGCAGTGCTAACCACTGTGCCACCGTGCCGCCCACTATTATTACAAATATTTTTTTTCAAAATGCACAATCCAGTGGGACAGTAAGTGGAGAGATCACTTTCCTCAGTCTTTTTCTGTCTCCATTGCTTGCCTTCCACTGCTACATTATCAATGTTCAGAGAGCAACTGGTATATAAAACAAGACAATTCCTGATGAAGGGCTTATGCCCAAAACATCGATTCTTCTGCTCCTCGAATGCTGCCTGACCGACTATGCTTTTCCAGCACCACACTCTCGACTATAAAACAAAACAGCAAGTTTTGGCAAGACAGCCATTTTACAGAACTTATTATTTGGCCCAAGTATGACCAACACAACAAAAATCTTTTTTTCAAATACTCGGTCACATCCAAAACAAAGAAGATCCATTCCAAAAACTGATTCAGACTTTAAACTAATGCAAGTCAGTAGTCTGAGTAACCTAAGGTGGACAATTGGCACCAGCAAAGACCTGTCTTAATGCTTCAGCTTACTGCCACCATGTTTTAACTGCATTGAAATACAAATTAGCTCTTTAATCCTCACCCCTCACCACACATACTCTCCATGCCTCATCCATGCCTATTCCTTCCACTTCGTGCACCCACCCACCCTCCCACAGCTAACGTCCCCCATGATAACCTGTGTCTCTGTACCCAATCTCTTTGACATTTTAAAATCCATGTCTATCACGGCACTATCCAACATACATGGTCTTTTAAACCACCACCACACCAACTTAGTATTACTTCATGTTAACATATGCACCTTAACTACCACCCTTACATCTACCATGCCAAGTTAACATTCGGATACTTTAGGACTTATGCAGGGAAGAAATAAAATGAAACTTTTATGTTTTATTTTGAAGAACTTATTATTTACCAAAAAATATTCTAATTGATAAAATCCACTTCCTAAACATAATTTCTTTTTAGTATTTTATAAAAACAAACATTGGGATTCATATATTAGAGAAGGAGTTGTGGTTGGGGGCCAGAATAGTCAGTTGTCATTTCCTGTCTAATTTATTCTGTTTTTACATCAGCAGTATTATCATCCATATTTTTTGGTTTCAACCATCAATACTTGAAATTCCAAATCTCAAATGATTTACAAATTACTATATGGTCTTACCTTCAATTCATTATCTTGTTCTGAGCCAATGTGTGCCCTCTACTCTGGATAAAAGCAAATTACTGCGGATGCTGGAATTTGAAACCAAAAAAGAAAATGCTGGAAAATCTCAGCAGGTCTGGCAGCATCTGTAAGTAGAGAAAAGAGCTGACGTTTTGAGTCGAACTGACCCTTTGTCAAAGCTTAAAAAAAAAGAAGTAATAGGGAGATATTTATACTCGGCTGAGAGAAGGTGAGTCATGGCTCCAGAAACAAAGGTAGCAATAAAGAGGTGATAATGACAGTGCATAGAGAGATTATAGGGAGATGAGGAGCTGTGAATGACCAAGGCTGAAGCCAGTGCGATGTGACAAAATTTGTGGGGGATGGGGGGATGGGTGAAGCAGAGGCAAAATGGAAAACAGGGGAGAAGGGTAGCAAAGGGGGAAGAGGAGAGGAAAACAATGATGAGAGAGTGGGGATTCATAGATTCAGTGAGTATGGTGGCTCAATGATTAGCACTGCTACCTCACAGTGCCAGGGACCCAGGTTCGAGTCCAGCCTCAGGTAACTCTGTGTGGAGCGTACGCATTCTCCCCATGTGTGCGTGGGTTTCCTCCCACAATCCAAAAAATGTGCCACTTAAGTGAACTGGCTGTGCTAAATTGCCCATAGTGTTCAGGGATGCGTAGGTTAGGTGCATTAGTCAGAAGTAAGTATAGGGTAGGGGGAGTGGGTCTGGGTGGGTTACTCTTCAGAGGGTCAATGTGAACTTGTTGGGCAAAGGGCTTGTTTCCACTATCAAGTTCAACAATTTTAGGGCTTGTGATATTTCCTAATCCCCTCATACCAGGCCTTGTTATCACATGGTTTGCTATTGACACAACCCATAATTAACCACTGACACACCCATTGGCAGCTATTCATTCTCCTAGTCTGACCGTTATCCTCTCCTTTGTCTGACTAACTGTTTTTCTCTCTCTTTGGATTCTATCTCCACCTATTGTTTACTTCCTACCCTCTCTCCCTACCCCATCTTCTGCATAAAAGCTGACATTTTCCTCACTACCATCAGTTCTGAAAAAGGTCACTGGACCCAAAATGCTAACTCGGATTTCTCTCCACAGATACTGCCAGACCTTTCCAGCAATTTCTATTCTGTTTCTGATTTCAGGATCCGCCGTTCTTAATAGTTTTTTAAAATAGAAATCAAATCTGGAGATAATAAACACATGGTTGACAATGTCAGTAAGGTGTTAATGATGCAAATGATTGAAACAGAACATTGATGAGAGGAAATAGGGGTCTCAGTTTGGATGTAGAATTGAAGTTCAGCAATTACTTATCGATTCTTTGACTTTTGTGAAATGTTGTTTGAAGTTAGTGAAGGCAATTTAGTCTACTTTGATGCTGGTAGTCACATTGTGAGAACAGTTAAAATGTCAGCTTGTAAAATCATATACTTTGAACAGTCTATTTTGTTCCAGGCTAGGATAGAATTGGGTACTTCCACCTGAAACCTGACCGATATGATTTACATTGGCATGAGAAGGGTGTAGAGGAAATCATTGTAACAATCAGAGTTACAGCTTTTCCTCAAAACACACTGATTAAATAGACTTTGCCAGTTTCCTTCCAGATGAAGGGCTCTTGCCCGAAACGTCAATTCTCCTGCACCTCAGATGCTGCCTGACCTGCTGTGCTATTCCAGCACCCCACTCTCGACTCTGATCTCCAGCATCTGCAGTCCTCACTTTCTCCTGGCTTTGCCAGTGTCAGGGAGAAAGAAGGAGTAGCTTGAGATTAAAGGTTTCTGTCATTCTGGAGTCAGAATGTAGGTGAACGCTCACATTCAGATTGAAAAGGCTCAGTTCATATGGAGTTAAAACAAGACTGCAAGATTTGCCTAGCTTGTGCTCAAGAGAGAAACTTCAGTAATATTGTCAAACTTCCAGGTTGAGAACAGAAAAGGAGAGGGTTAAGCCTTGGGAGCTAAAAATCAGTTTGGATTCATTGAATGTTTGCATGAAGGACAATGTAATGCATTTGTGATATTTAATACATCATGATAATGTTTAATCAATAACCTTTTGTAACAGTAAACATTTCAAGACAAAACATTTTGTTGTGACTTCCTTGCAGCTGCCAACAGGAAGTTCAACTTTCTTTTAAAGGTTATTGGTCTTTATGGGGATCATAAAACAATTGCCTGTCTGTTCTTGATGTTTCAAATGTAGCATCCTCATTATTTGCCACTCCTTCAGGTTTGGCATCATCAGCAATTCTTTTGAAGTTCTAGTCTGTGTTCCAAGAACCAAGTTACTTATATATGGAAAAAAAAGGTAGTCCAAGAACTCATCCTTGGGAAACACCATTGCCATCTTATTCCAGTCTGAAATATAGTTATTTACTATCACACAATGTTTTTTGTCCTTGAGCCAATTTTTAAAAATTCAATTGAACAGTGACTATCCTATTTAATGATCCTCAAATTCGTTAATCAGCCTCTTCTTTGTCAAACACTTTATTAAAAATCAATGGAGATAATGTCTACCATTTTCCTTCAAATTTATTTGTTATTTCTGCAAAGTGAGAAAATTAAAAGATGCAAGTATCTTGAAAATAATTTTAGATACACTTAGTGATTGTTTTCTCTAAATATTCACAAGGCAAGACCTAAAGTGTCCCTAATGCCCCTAATGAAACACATTTTGTCTGTTGTGTGATGTGGAAGGCTTAAAGCAAATAAATCCTCAGCATTAGGTCATATTTATTCTAAACTGATGAGAAAGATTCATGTAAAAAATGAGGTCTGCAGATGCTGGAGATCACAGCTGCAAATGTGTTGCTGGTCAAAGCACAGCAGGTTAGGCAGCATCTCAGGAATAGAGAATTCGACGTTTCGAGCATAAGCCCTTCATCAGATGAAGGGCTTATGCTCGAAACGTCGAATTCTCTATTCCTGAGATGCTGCCTAACCTGCTGTGCTTTGACCAGCAACACATTTGCAGCTGAGAAAGATTCATGAGAAGACTCGCATCATCATCATCATTAGCATGTGAAATGACCCAAGAAAGAATAGATAAGTAGGCACAGCAATTACAGACCTATTCAATTTACTTCAATCCCATGTGAAATAAAAAATATCAAGACTAGTTTAATAGGCTTTAGATGAGAATAATCTGAAGTGACAAGTCTGATTTGAGGAAATGACAAACCAACCTGATTGTGATAAACCTGACGATACTGTTTGCTTAAACTTGCAAAAGGCATTTGATTACTGATTAAGTTTAAAGGTGGGGATGATTCAACACATACCTTGGTCAAAGAAATGAGATAAAATGTAGAAAATAATGGAGCAGAGGGCTGTTAAAGTCTTTAGATCTAGCACTGATATAAATCTAAATTCGTAAAGCCTTATGTTCTGGAAATCAATGGAAATAAGTCAAGTTTGCAGATAATCGAGAGATACATGGAATTGAAGGAAAGAGCTTAGAAGTTATAGAATTATTTCAACAAAATATGTTTCACCAAGAGGAAATTGAATTCAACACTGACAGACATTATATGTGAAAAGAAGAAATGGACAAGATTTATACTTTCTGAATGGTGTTGAAATGAGATAAAGCTGAAGTTGAAAGAGACACAAGAGTCTTCATGTGCTCAACCCTTAAATACACTGAAATTATCCAAAAGGGCAATCAAAGGAACAAACACAACATTGAATTTTACAGCAAAGAAAGTACAAAAAAAGGGCAAAAGAAGTTATATTTGAAGTGCCGGGTGTTCGGGACAGGCTAAAGCTTGAATAGTTGTCAAGAATCAAGAGAAACATTGAAGTGCTGGAAGCAGACTGAGAAGAGCAATGAAGCTGATCCCTTGAATATAGTGTCTCAGTTATTAGGGAAAACTGGAGAAACATGAGATCAACAGCCTGAAAATAATTATTCGGGAGATTATCTCATTGAAGTGCACAAGTGGATTGGAAAAGGTTAATTTGGAAACAACTCTGTTAGATTGAATCATAGGAGCAGGCCAATAGAAAATATGATTAGATACAATGTAAGGAGGCTCCTCTTCATCAAAAGGATTGATGAGCACATGGAAATAAAAGAACGGTGATGAATAGCCATCAACAACAATGTCTTGTATAATATTCTAATATTATGACGACATTTAAAGACATAAATACCTTTCTGTCTTTTCACTGTTGAGATTACTACAAGAAGGTTTTGAATGTTTAAAAAGATGCACTTTGCTCAATCCAGTAGGTATTTGACCATTTGTAATGTTTTGAAGGACCGAGCTAGACAGATGTCATGAGTTAATCAGAATTAAGAAGTTGGTTTTATTGTAAAGTCACTTAGCAATAAAGATATTTATTATTAAAAAAAGGTAAAACGCACCATGAATTCCATTACATATGTACACACACTGACATACAAGAAAACAGAATTTGTTACATGGTATGGGGAGGAGCTATTTAAGAATTGTAATTTAGTTTAAGCTGAAGAATTAAACATTTCAATGTTGGATCCTGAATTTCTTGAGGGTTTTGGAAAACTGACTGTCCACCTAGAGACAATATTTTAAAGTGTGATCAGTCCTATTTCCAGTGTGAGTGTTGTGGTACTTGAAATTGCTTTTTACTTTTAAATGATTCATCTCTGTGATGTCTTCTAAATTGTAACATGGGCGGGGATCCAACTGGAGAATTACAGAGTGACAGGGATACAGGTGTTTTATTCAATAGGTTTTCTTGTCATTTTACTGCTTTTCTGTGGGAGTGTGCAGACTCGCCTGCCTGTTTCTCCCTTCTGTAGCAAAACCAAACTTGTAATCATTGCTTCTCACAGGAAGGCGCTGGCGAGAGTTGCTGCGCGAATACTAGCTCACGACCCATGGTGGGCAAATTCAAAATTAACGAAGAGTTTTCTTGATAGTCCATTGTCAGTATTCGAGTAAAAAATGAGGTCTGCAGATGCTGGAGATCACAGCTGCAAATGTGTTGCTGGTCAAAGCACAGCAGGCCAGGCAGCATCTCAGGAATAGATAATTCGACGTTTCGAGCATAAGCCCTTCATCAGGAATAAAGCTTTATTCCTGATGAAGGGCTTATGCTCGAAACGTCGAATTATCTATTCCTGAGATGCTGCCTGGCCTGCTGTGCTTTGACCAGCAACACATTTGCAGCATTGTCAGTATTCCCCCGTTATTCTTTAATATATAAAGGACTGCAATGGTTTCAATCTCCATCTTTGCATAACCAATTTTTGAGCAATTTCTTTATACCAGCAACACCTCTAGTCAAAAGGTGTCATCCTCAGGATGTTTGTAGATCGCATTGTGAGGAATATATTGCAGAAGAACCATTGTAATATCTGGGTGATCACCTTTACATAGTCTTTTCACTGTATAATAGACAGTTTCACTGTAGTAGACAGTCTTAGCCATTTGCCTGCAATTGTAATTCTATGGCAGTGCTAGCTAGACCTGTAAATTCCAGCTGGATTTGGTAACTTTCAGGTTAAGTGACATTAGCAGCCATTTTCAAATGTCTCAGCTCAATTTCAACTGTTTTCTCACAAGACTCACCTCAATACTTTTGACAAAAACAGAACTTGATGGAAAAGCTCAGCAGGTCTGGCAGCATCAGAGAAGAGAAATCAGAGTTAACATTTCAGGTCCACTGACTCTTCCTCTGATTTCTCTCATAGATGCTGCCAGGCCTGCTGAGCTTTTTCAGTGTTATGAAGATATGGGTGTACTGTACCTTTAAGAGAGTTAAAAGCTAGCAATGGCAGCACCAAGTGTTCTCAGTAAGATACAATGTATTATGTACTCTAGCTACTGAGGTAGCTAGGGTAGCTGGTTGCCTGGAAATTGATTCAAATTAGACTAATCAGTTTAAATTATACACCAAAAATACCAAATTCCAATCCAGTTTGAATTTAGTATATTGACAATCTTAAAAGCTAATGACACAATCTGATGCTTTCAGGGTTATAAGACTGGGGAAAATTGATCAGTTGAGAGGACAAATGCCAAGACACCAGCATGGGAAAAGTCTGCCCAAAAAAAAGCTCTTTTGTAGGTACCTGTATCGATCAGTAAACTGTGAAGCAAAATCCCCAAGAAGAAAGAAAGACAGGAATACAGAGAAAACTGAAAGCTGCCTGGTTTTGAGATAAAACATTTTTTTTTGTAAGTCTTAATCTGGGGTTTTATCAGACTAGTATTGCACAGGGGAAGGTAAAAGATAGGTCAGAGGAAGGAGTTGTAAATACTTGTTAGTTGATTATTCTCTGGTAGACTTTAAGAAATAAAGATAATAATTTTTACTTTAAATAGTTCTTGACCTCTGAAATTTTCACAGATTACAGCACAGGATAAATCTTTTCTGTGTTGCTGGTTAAATAAGCAGGAGAGTTTACCCTGTGTCATAACAGCTTGGGGGCTCGTAGTTGGGATTTGAACTGATTTGGACAGATTTGAATAGATTTGACGGTTCGGAAATTCCAAGCAGATTTAAACCTTTGTAAATTAGTGTCCTAAATCTTTAAATAAAATGTAGGTGAGGCAGTTTGATTACTTTTAGTGACTTTTGGGTGAGTAAATTAAAAGTGAGAGAAATGGCTCTTAAAATTGCTAAAGAGGTTCTGGGATTTGAAAATGGTTCTCAAATTTGCCAAGAAAGTTTAGAAGGAAAGAAAAATACCATACTTTTAGTATTAGCAAATAAGATAGATTTGGGTATAATCAAGGACAAAAGTAAAGCTGAAGTTGTAATTGAGTTACTCAAACACTTAGGTGTGTCAGAGAAACAGACAAGTGCAGTAGAGGTAGAAAAACTGAAGTTACAATTGAGGAAAATATAGTTAGAAGATAAACAATGGCAGAGAGAAAGGGAAAGAGAGAGAGAAGAGATGGAGAGAGAGGAAAGAGAGAGAGAGATAGCTGAGTAAAAAGAGAAAATTTGAACTTGAGAAGTTGTGAATTAGTCAGCAAGGTCAAGTTAACAGGATGGAGATTAAAAGAGAAGGTAGATATATATATATATATATGTTAACACTCTGTCATATTTTGATGAGATATAGGTTGAAGCCTTCTTTATTTCATTTGAAAAATTTTATCAAGGCAGATGGAGTGGTCCAAGGACTTATGGGTAATGCTAGTTCAGACTAAACAGATGTATTTGCCACACTGTCAGATAAGGGCTCAAGAGATTATGTAGAGGATAAACAGGTTATTTTAGGTGCTTATGAATTGGTACCAGAAGCATATGGACAGTGGGTCAGAAATACAAAGAAGGACCCTGGTCACACTTATGCTGAGTTCAAAATTAAACATTGTCATTTTGATTGTTTGGTATACGCTTGGAAAATACATAAGACTTTTGAGGTGCTAAGAGAGATTATTCTGCTGGAGGAGTTTAAAAACTCACTTCCAGAGATGGTAAGAATTCACATGGAGGAACAGAAAGTTCAGGAAGTGAGAAAGGCAGCAGAATTAGCAGATGAGTACATGTTGGTGCATCAGACAAGCTTCCGGCCAGAATTTCATCCTGTGAGGGATAGAAGTTGGGAGAAGGGGAGATCCTGCACTATGAAACCAAGAGTAGAGAGCACTGGTAAGAATTTATCATAGGATAAAAAAGGAAGCCCAAGTGGGTGGAAAGGAAGTGTTTCCACTGTGGTAAAGTGGGACACATAAAGTCACAGTGCTGATTGTTAAAGAAAGGCGCTGTGGGAAAAGATGTGGTAAAAGAGGCTAAGCCAGTGGCATTAGTGAAGGTCATAGAGGAGACCACAAGAAGAGCCGAGGGGCTGCAGGAGAGTGCAAAGCCTAGGTAGGGGCTAGTAAGCAGTTAGTACCTGATCACAACAAGGAGTTCACTGCCCTGGGTAAAGTTTACTCAGAAAGAACAGGGGGAGAAGGACAAGAAGTTATCATTTTGAGAGATACAGGAACTAACCAGTTGTTAATAGTAAGAGATAAGTGAATGTGCACTCTTTCTGATCTGTTACCTGAGAGTGTGGTAATTTGTGGGATAGATGGACAGAAATTTAACATTCTCTTATGTAAGATCAGGTTGGAGTACCAACTCAAGACTGGGGAAGTTGCAGTAGGAGTGATTGACAGAATGTCAGTTCTTGGAATTCAGTTTGTTCTTGGAAATGATTTGGCAGGATCCAAGGTGGTAGTGAACCCCTTGCTGTGGAGAAGCCCAAGGAAGACCAAGAAACTGAGGAGCTAGGACAGAAACATCCTGGTGTTTTCCCAGACTGTGTAGAACCAGAGCCTACTATCATAAATCGCAGCACAAAGAGAAAAGTAAAGAGAAAGATGAAGGAGTTAAGGTTTAGTTAGTGAATACCTTGTTTGACATAATGTTGCAAGAAAAACCTGATAAGGCAGAGGGTCAGACAGAAGTGTTTAGTCCTGAAAGGCTAAGGGACTTGCAACAGCAAGAGAAGACAATATAAGATATACAAGTGGATGAATACTCTGAAAAGAAGGCAGAGAATATTCTGGAGGGTTTTCATCTGAAAGGTAGAATCCTAAGGTGGAAATGGAGACCATGACAGGTTAGTGCAGAGGAGGAATAGGCCAAAATGCACCAGATTATGTTGCCGGTAGCATACAAACAGGAAGTGTTATGGGTAGCACATGAACTATTTGTAGGAGATCACCTCGGAGTATGAAAGACTCAGGCTAAGATACAAAAACATTTTAATTGGCCTGGAATACACAACGATGGGGTAAACTTTTGTGTATGTGTCATACATGCCAAAGGGTAGGTAAGCCACAGGCAGTAATAAAACCAGCACTTTTGTTGCTAATTCCTGCATTTGAAGAACCTTTCACGTGGGTTATAATTGATTGTGTTGGTCCCCTCCTGGGAACCAGTACTTGTTAACCATAATAGATGTGTCTACCATATTTCCGGAGGCAATTCCATAACGGAGAATCAAGGCGAAAAAGATGGTAGAGGAGTTAGGAGCTTTCTTCACCCAGTATAAGCTACCCGTAGTGATTCAGTCGGACCAAGGGTCAAATTTTACTGTTAGGCTGTTTAAAGAGGCTATGGATGGTTTAGGCATACAGCACTTAAATCCAGTGCAAATCATCCTGAATCCCCAGAGAGCGTTAGAAAGGTCACATCAGATCTTGAAGACCATGTTGAGAGCTTACTGTGAGGATTACCCGAATGATTGGGATAAAGATATCCCATTTGTATTGTTTGCCATTAAAGATGCCCCAAATGAATTGACACAGTCCACTCTCTTCGAGTTAATATTCGGGCATGAAGTGAGAGGCCCTTTGAAATTAAATAATGAAAAATTGACAGGACCAAAGTTCCCAAACTGGACTGGACACAACGATTCTGTGTGGATTATCAGAAGGTCAATGCTGTTTCAAAACCAGACTCGCATCCGATTCCTAGGTTGGAGGACTGTATTGAGAAAGTTGGACAAGCCAGTCACATCACTAAGTTGGACTTAATGTGTGGTTACTGGTAGGTATCTTTATCACAGATGGCGAAATGAATTTCTGCATTTGTAACCCTAAATAGGCGGTATCAGTTTAAAGTGATGCCGTTTGGAATGAAGATTGTACTCACCACATTCCGAAGATTCATGAACAGAGTTGTGGTTGGGTTAACAAACTGTGCAGTCTATTTGGATGATGTAGTGATCTTTAGTAGGTCCTGGAATGATCACACGGTACAGTTGGCAGAGCTCTTTGAACAACTATGAGAAGCAAAACTGGTGATAAACTTAAATAAAAGGGAATTTGCGAAAGCAGAGTGACGTTCTTGGGACATAACATTGGTCATGGAAGGTTGAGCCTGCGGAACACAAAGACGAAGACCATCAAGGAATTTCCATCACCAACCTTGAAGAAAGAGGAGTTTTATTTCTTCGGACTCAGCAGATTCTTTCGGAAGTTTGTTCCAAACTTCAGCGGTGTCGTAGCATCATTAACTGATTTGCTGAAGGAAAACACAAAGTTTCGGTGGACAGAACCATGCCTCGAGGCATTCAACCATTTGAAATCGACATTAACCATCAAACCACTTGCGGCTTCACCAAACTTTTCAAAACCCTTTAAAGTCGCCATCGATGCTCGTGACATTGGAATTGAAGCTGTACTCCTACAGGAAGATGAGGATGGGATGGAACTGGCAATGGGTAACTTTTTAAAGAAGATCAACATCCACCAGAGGAAATACTCCACAATCAAAAAGGAACTATAGAGTTTGGTACTGGCCTTACAACATTTTAATGTGTATGTCACAAACAATGTGCCGGAAACGGTTGTGTACATGAATCATAATTTGCTTACATTCTTAGAATGCTTTAAAGACAAGAATATGAGACTATTTTGTTGGAGACTTATGTTACAGACTTTTAATTTAAAAATCATGCACGTTGCAGGATGGAAGAATGTAATCACAGATGTGTTATTGCGGATTTAACTGATAGAGTTAAATAAGATTTGTATTTATTTAATGCTATATGTATACAGATATATGGGAAGAAGTCAAGATTAACTTAAGTTATACTAGGGTAATGTGTTTAACAAAAAGTGAAAAGTAAGAAGCCATTGTTTTATTACGATGGTTAATTATTTCTTAAAGGGGGAGATGTTATGAAGATGTGGGTGTACTGTACCTTTAAGAGAGTTAAAAGCTAGCAGTGAAAGCACCAAGTGTTCTCAATAAGATACAATGTAACATGTGCTGCAGCTACTGGCACAGCGAGGGTAGTTAGTTGCCTGGAAATGACAAAACAGATTCAAATTAAACCAATCAGTTTAAATTATACCCCAAAAAAATACCAAACTCTAATCCAGTTTGAATATAGTATAATGACAATTTTAAAAGCCAACAAGACAGTCCAATGCTGGGAGTATAAGATCGGGAAAATTGAACAGTTGAGAGGAGTACTGTCAAGCCAAGAGCATGTAATGACTGCCCAAAAATAGCTCTTTTAAAGGTACCTTTATCAATCATTAACTGTGAAGCAGAATCCCCAAGAAAAATCCCCAAGAAGAAGAAAAGAAGACAGGAATACAGAGAAAACTGAAAGCTGCCTGGTTTTGAGATAAGAAGTTTTGTTTTGTAAATCTTAATCTGGGATTTTATTATAGAGGGGAGGGTAAAGGATAGTTTAGAGGAAGGAGTTGTAAATAGATGTTAGTTAATTATTCTTTATTAAGAGGAAACTCGATTATTCGAATACCAATTATCCGAAAATCGGATTATCCGAAGGAGATCTCGAGGTCCCGATAGAAATATTACATCAAAAACGTGTTTCCAAAAGTGATCGCATCTTTTGTTTACAATGATTAAACAAGCACCGTTTCCAAATGACTGTCTGCCCGCCCTCTCTCTCTCCCCACACTTTCCCTGGAGTTCTACACATGGGTGTACCCTAATCCCCATCATCCGGATAATCTTTCCAACATGGTCCTGTAGAGGGCAAAGGTGGAACTGTCAAAAAGTTGCAGTAAAAAGGTGTGTGTGTGTCCGTGTGTGCTATTTTGAGACTTAACTCGCAAAGGCAACTGCAGCAGTCTTGTTGTTGGTGTCCAGTCCAGCTGCCCCAGAGAGGGGGCGAGTGACTTCGGGGTTGGGGGATGTACAGGGGGCAGTGTTGGACAGGGTTGGGGGAGGGGTTTTTGCACAGGGTCAGGAGCAGGGGGGCAGTGTTGCACGGGGTTGGAGCAGGGCGGTATGGGGGGGGCAGGGAATGGTGTTGCATGGGGTTAGGGGCAGGGGACGGTGTTGCATGGGGTCGGGAGCAGGGAGCGGTGTTGCACTGGTTTGGGGGCTGGGGGTGTTGGGGGCAGGGATGGTGTTGGACGGGATTGTGTTTGCGGGGTGTGTTGGGGGTGGGGAGCATGTTGCACTGAACGGGGGCAGTGTTGGGGCTGCGGGGAGCAGTGTGGAACGGGGGTTGAGGGGTGGGGCATGTGTTGCACAGGAGCGGGGAGGCAGGGTTCGGGGGCGGGGGGTGGGAGGAACACGGCTCACACACTGTGTGCTGCTGCTAGTCTCCTGAAAGGGAAGTGGACTTTAAAAGCTCCAAGCCCCAGAGGAAAGTCATTTGATCAATTAACCAAATAATCGATTATCCGAACAAAATAGTGCCCGCACATTGAGTTCGGATAATTGAGGTTCCCCTGTATACTTTAAGAAATAAAGGTATTAATTTTTACTTTAAATAGTTCTTGACCTCTCGAACTTTCACAGATTACTGCACGGATTAAATCTTTTCTGTGTTGCTGGTTAAATAAACAGGAGGGTTTACCCCCTGTCGTAACACCAGCAACTTTTGTTTGTGGGTTGACTCACAGCATCCGCAATTCTCTATAATATTATTTAGTATTCAATGCGATTAAGTTAGTTGACAAGATGTAAGATTAATGGTCCGTATTCTACATTATCATGACATTGTAAAATGTCCCAAGGTGATTCGCAGAAGAACTTTCAAACAAAATTTGACGCCACGACAGAGACTGAAGAACAGGTGACCACAGGTATCTGTAAGTATTTTGGTGGGAGTGGTCTCTGAGTTTACCAATCCATCACTGTGTCTTCAATGGAACATCAGCTGTGGGAATTTGCTGACTCTGCTGGAGAAATCCTGCAAAAATTCCAGGCAATTGTGAAATTAATGTAAGCTTTTCATGCAAATGACATGAGACCAGAAGATGGTGCTCTTGCAACTCGGAGCATTGTGTGGTCTTACAGCTCACAGAAAGTATCGATTCTATATTGTATTTCTTTCTGATGTTACATCTTGCGTTTTTTTTGATGGTTTGACTGTCAAATATATTTCCTCCATTTAAATTTTAAAGTGCCAAGATGATACAGAATTTATTTTCTGCCAATTACAGAGTAACACGAAAGATTTGAAAATGTAAAAAAGACAAAGTAAATTGTTTCTTTATTATGGACTAGACATTAAATAAAATTTGATTTAGATGCAGAAAAGCTCTTGAGAAAAAAGCTTCTTGAATCAGATGACTTCTGTTTGGGATTATACAAGACACAGCACAGGAGATGGCTGCTCAGACAATCATCCAAGGAGCAGCGAAATCGACATTTCGGGCAAAAGCCCTTCATCAGGAATAAGGGCAGCGAGCCTGAAGGGTGGAGAAATAAGTTAGAGGAGGGTGGGGGTGGGGAGAAAGTAGCATAGAGTACAATAGGTGAGTGGGGGAGGGGATGAAGGTGATAGGTCAGGCGTCTGATGGTGAAGGAGAGGCAGTGAAGGAGGCCCAGGACCTCCATGTCTTCAGCAGAGCGGGAGGGAGAGTTGAAATGTTGGGCCACGGGGTGGTGTGGTTGATTGATGCGGGTGTCCCGGTCCCTAAAACGCTCTGCTAGGAGGCGCCCTCATCTTCCGCCTCGGAACACTTCAACCCCAGGGCATTAATGTGGACTTCAACAGTTTCCTTATTTCCCCTTCCCCCACCTCACACTAGTTCCAAACTTCCAGCTCAGCACTGTCCCCATGACTTGTCCGGACTTGTCCTAACTGCCTATCTCCTTTTCCACCTATCCACTCCACCTTCTCCTCCCTGACCTATCACCTTCATCCCCTCCCCCACTCACCCGTTGTACTCTATGCTACTTTCTCCCCACCCCCACCCTCCTCTAGCTTATCTCTCCATGCTTCAGGCTCTCTGCCCTTATTCCTGATGAAGGGCTTTTGCCCGAAACATCGATTTCGCTGCTCCTTGGATGCTGCCTGAACTGCTGTGCTCTTCCAGCACCACTAATCCAGAATCTGGTTTCCAGCATCTGCAGTCATTGTTTTTACCCTGCTCAGACAATCATGCTGATACTAGTTTTTAGTGGATTTATCTGATTGTATGTAATCCACATATAACTTTGTCACGTTAACGTTATTTTGCTTGAATGTTACTTTTTTGTTGAACCTGTTTTCATGATATACATTTGTCATTGTGCCTTGACTGTCACTACATCATTCTACGGAGTTAATTATCGTCAGGTCTCAATAATCACCATGACTTTTTTTAAAAGGAGAGTGTGAGCAACCAAGTAGCAAATGAGAATCTGAGAGAGAAAGAGGGAAAGGAGAAGAGGAAAAAGGAGGAGGCATGGAGGGAAAGGAAAGAAAGAGTGAGTGAGAGAGAAATACACAAACAGCAGAAAAGGAGACAGACATTGAACTCAACGCTACTCAGGGCTTTAATTATGAGTGAGAAACACCCAGCAATGAGCCTGCTTTGACAAAGAGATCAAAGAAAGTAGTCAATCTGACAATGAAGTTGGAGGTATCTTCACATACAGAGTCTTTTCCCCTTTGGGCAAGAGTGGAAAGGTGGTGGCAGGATTCCTGGGCTGTAAGGATGTCATCAAAAGGGTGTTCGACCTGATATTTCCGTTATCTGCCATCATTTAAGAAACTGGGCATGGATATTTTGGCTATGGAAATTCCGAAAGAAATTTAACACAACTAACTACCATGTACAAACATTATATTCTACCGACAAATAAGTGATGGGGTTCACATTAAGTTGTTAGTTCACAACAAAGGATCATGCTCCCAGTAGAGTGAACTGAAGTGAGATGGAATACAAGATCTGCTCCTATGATGCAGTAATATTATCGTGAACATGTCTCCAAAGGGCTTACTGACTATTAAACATAACACAGTAGGATGTGAACTTGCAGAATAAGCAGGTGAGAGTTTTCAGTCAGATAGTTACAATGCTAATTGTGGATTATTTGAGCACTTCTCCAGCTTTAACATTGATTCCTGAGGTAACTCTCAATTTATGTCAAATATTTTCTCATAAACTAGTAATTCACAGGAATGGAAGAACAACTTTAAGTGAGGACTACTGTCTGTCCAAAAGAGCTGTGATCCTAACAGTGATTCCTGGGAATGCTGCTCTCCAACTTGCCTCAAGTTTGAATAAAATAAATGTTCACTATCATACTTTGCTTCCCATTACTTAGTCAATTTTAAGCCCTTTGAATTTTTGTTCTAGAGTTGGACATGCAATTCGCGCTGACAAAATGTGCATTATAACAGAATGACTTGTAGAAGCTAATAATACCGACACCTTGGAAAGGCCTTCATCGGTGATCAATGTTGCTCATGCGAGGAGATTAAAGAGACAGTACCCGAACAAATTTTAATTTGATGTTAAACATGCTGTAATTCTCCACTGTATGGTCAGCAGACACAGCTGTCGTGCAGGCCATATCGGATGCAGGGATGGAGATTCATAATTAGATGGACCATTGGTCTTCTCCAATCTATTGGAGAATTTGACCCCTCTATCCCATGGCTGTGTTTCAAGCCTCTGTGGTGGCCAAGCATGCCAACTGGAAAATTGTCACTTGGAGACTGGCCTCATAGATCTTTTAACTGGCCTAATAAGCCACAAAACACCTGAAAACACAATTCTGTTATCTCCCAGTCCTCTTGGAATGAAATTGGCAGCCCACTTATCACTAAAACCACCCCATGATCATTTGAAAATTTGACCCTATACCTCCATTCCCCTTTTAATTCCACAGGCTTTAATTTTGTCAGAAATTACTTAATGTGGAACATTGTCAAATGTATTCTGAGAGTCGATCTAAACAATGCCAAATGCACTATCCTCAACAATCCTCTCCACACTTCTTCAAAACACCCAAATCAAGTTTCTCAAATACAATTTAGCTTTAATACATCCTTGTTGAATTTTATATGTTGACTATCCTATCTCTAAACATAAGAATCTCTCAGTGTCTAGCCATCAGTATACCATGTGTCTTAATGTGATCAACTTTTCATTTGTTTAAATACCAGAGACAGTAGGTCCCATTCAGTCAACTTCTCACCATTAGATGGTCATCTCACCCCTGAAATCAAAGGATTGAATCTTCACTGCACTGCTTCCTTTTCAAGAAATATGAAAGCATTAACTATAGAACTAACATTAATTCCAGGTCTGGTTTCACCATGGCCTGTACATTACTTGCAAGACTTCCTTATTCTTAACTCGAGACCATGTGCAACAAAGACCAGTATTATGTTGACTGGATCTACATGCTGGCATTCTAAGATCCTTGTATTGTACATCCAAGTCCCTCTGAACATCAACATTTAAATGTTTCACATCCTTTAAAAATATTCTTTTCTATTTTATTGTGACTGAATGCCTCATATATACCTAGACCATACTTTATCAGCTGTGACATTGCCTGTTCAGTTAATTTGTACACTTCCTTGTGCAGGGAACCTCTTTCTCTGCTCCTCCTACTTTATATACTCACCTAGCTTTATGTTGTCAGAAAACCTCAATAATTTACTCTTGGTCTCTTCACCGAAGTTATGTATATGTAATTAACATTAATTATAAACAATTCATGCAGATTGTAAGTAGTAGAGTGCCTAGCACTGATTATTGTGACGTTTCAGTTGATATGCCAACTTGAAAAGGATTTAATCCTATTTTATGTCTACTCTCCCCTCGCTGTCCCTTAAACAATTCTTCTTCCTAAATCATAGAATTTTACAGTACAGAAGGACATCTTTCAATTCTGTCCCAATACTTGAAAGTACTTCCCAGCTGCGCACTAATCTTCTTGTGTCATATTTCATGGAAATCGAAATACTGTGTACCACAGCTGCTGGCTCATTTCTACTTATCTAATCGACTGGTTACATCTGAAAAGCACTAAGAAATTTGACAAACACGATTCCCTTTTCTTAAAGCGATGCTGACATAAATATGCCATAATTGTCTCAGTGCACCGTTAAGACTGCCTTCAAAATAGATTGCAGCCCTCTTCTAGTTGATATCGAGCGAACAGGCTTGTGGTTACTTGGTTACTCTCTTCTTGGCCTACAGAATGTCTGAAAGTTTCTTCACAGTGACGTGAAGCAGAATGGTGGGTGACATTTTCAACTTTCTAGTCCTCTGGTACAATCCTCAAATCCATCATAGATTAAAAATTGCAGTTGAAGATCCCACACTTACTTTTGTGCATTTCTGAGGAATAATGCCTCAAGTGGGTGACTTCTATTTTGGGGAATGCCGAACTTTGGAATGCCTGCACTTTATCCTTTATTATTCTGTCCAGTGTTGCCACTGCATCAACCTTTATTACTGCATTGGCAATATACCCTCTCTATTGAAAACAGATGCAATGGGCACATTTAGCCTTGCATATCTTCAAATAATATCTTTATTTTAGACTCTAAATGACTTCTACATCTGTATCAGAGGACATGAGGACTGCAGATACTGGAGAGTCAGACTCGAAAAGTGTGGCACTGGAAAAGCACAGCAGGTCAGGCAGATTCTGAGGAGCAGGAGACTCGATGTTTCAGGCATAAGCCTTTCATCAGGAATCTTGTTTCAATTTCTTATAAGGCCTATTAACAATAATGACATGGACAAGTTGTACGGAAGTGTCTGTTTCAGTGCAGTACCGCTCTATGACTCAATGACTCTATGTCTTGTGTTTATTTAGCGCCTTCACAATAGTCAAATGAGCTTAGGTACTTCACAGTCACATTATTAGACAAAATTTGACATAAGCCAATTAAAGAGACATTTTAGGAGAGGCAAAGAAGGTTGGTCAAAGTGATATGTTGTATTAAACACCATAAAGAAAGCAAACAGATACAGAGAGAGAAACATACAGAGAGAGATACAAAGAGAGAGAGAGACAAACCTAAAGCTCAGGGCAGCTGAAGGCAACATGTCCAATGGTGGAGGAATTCAAATTATTAATGCGTAAAAGTCTAGATTTGGGGAAGTATGGAAATTTCAAAGGATTGTGGAGTAGCAAGAGGTGTAGAGATAGGGACTGGGAGCAGAAGGATTTGTAAACAAGCCCCTGAGAACTTTATATCAGAGGAACTGATGAACCTCAGTGCTCAATGAGCATCAGGGCGATTGCTGAAAACAGTTCTATGCAGGTTAGAACATGGAGAGCAGAGTTTGGGATAAGTTCAAGTTTATGGAGTGTGAAATATGGGGAGGCCAGCCAATAAAGCACTGGAAGTCAGCCTGAGAGATAGCAAAGTCATGGATAAATGCTCCCCCAGCAGATATGCTGAGGCAGGGACATAAACGAGAGATATTACGGAAGTGAAATAGGTGATCTTTGTGATGGAATGGATGTTGCTTGGAAGTTCATCTCAGAGTCCATTGAAATGACAACTTTGTGAATGGTCTTGTTCACAGGCATGATGGTGGGATGGGATGGTTTTAATGACTAGGGAACAGATTTTGTGGCAGGGATGAAAGATTGTGGTCTCTATCCTGGTTTGGAGTTTGCAATTATGAGAGGAATTAACTGATTTAAGTAAGTGGAAGTAAAATTGGGTTGCCCGTTTTCAGACATGTTCTCAAATCCAACAACTTTCTGATATTCATTGCACATCGGTGAATTATTGTGCCTGTGAACAGATGCAGGATTCTTTCCTGGAGTTGACCATCTGAACTGAAGTTTAAAGAATTATTTAAATTTATGATTGGTATTCTTATATATGTATGTGCAAGGTTTTATCTGAGAACAAACAAAGTTCCTCTAGTTCTTTTAAGATGGTAAGGATTAACCATATTTCTCAAATGCTAGTAGTCGTGATTTCTGCAATGCTGTCGAACCAGCATGAAGCAAGCACCTTCCAGGTTATTCTTGCAAAACAGATGTCTTTTCAAAAACAGCCAGCATGTGGAGCTATTTAGCTATTTTCTTGCAGCAAAGACAATTATTCATCACAGTTCTTATGTCTGTTTATTTTTATTGGCATTGTGGGGGGGGGGTGGTGGAATCAAGGGTATGAACATGCTGATTGAAAAAAAAATCCTCTGCAATGCAAGGAAGAGTTTTGAGCATTTCACTCAGTATTGTTGTTGTTCAATTATTCTTTATGATGATACACTTTATTGGTGAATGAACAATGTCAGTTAAAATGTTAATTATCTTGGTAGTTGTGTACTGTGGATGATTTGCGATTTGATTTTACAGGTAACCCATTACAATTTCCTTGGAATTTTTCTGCAATTGTTTTAAATTTGTGGCATCTACTTTAAGAATGGGACTTGCCTGCTTTTACAAGATAAAACAAGGTCAAATTAAGGCAAGGAAAATACTGTTTTGCACTAGATGTCTATTTTACAAATGCCTCCAGATTTTTGCATTTGGAAGAATACTGGAGGCACTTGAAAATGGTATGTGTGACCTGATTTTCGGATTTAAGCCTTTACCCTGGCAAACCCAATGCTTGCTGGCACAGCTTTGGGTGTGGTTGTTAATCACACACCCTGCACTAAAGAGTCATAAACATAGGGATGTACAGCACGGAAACAGACCCTTCAGTCCAACTCATCCATGCCAAGTTTGAATTTACCTTTTTGCCAAGGGGTGTGTTTGTGGGACGTCATTGAACTGGAAGTTAATTGGCAATAATTATTGTGTTGGGTCGGTTAAGTTTTCCAATAGCTAACTTATTCTAAATTCCACTTTCCTAGATACATTTAGTCCCATTTGCCAACATTTGGCCTTTATCCTTCTAAAGCCATTCTATTCATATACCCATCCAGATGCTTTTTAAATGTTAACATTATACCAGCCTCCACCACTTCCTCTGGCAGCTCATTCCACACACACACCACACTCTGCATGAAAATGTTGCTCCTCAGGTGCTATTTTTGACTTTCCCCTCCCACTTTAAACCCATGCCCTTTAGATTTGGACTTCCCCATCCCAGGGAAAAGACATTGCTTATTTACCCCATCTCTGCCCCTTGTGGTTTTATAAACCTCTTTGATAGACCAGGCCAGACCTCCCCCCCTCAAAATATTTCAAGAAAGTAGCCTCGACCCTAAATTTTTCTTATCTTGAAGGCAGATGTGAAATGAGTGTTCCAGGTGTGATGCAGCTGGTCAAACACCCGGCTTTCAATAAAACAAAATTTATTTAAACTCTACATGGGAAACATGAAGAAAAGAAATCAGAATTTAGCATAATTTAATGATTGGAAAACTTAACTGACCCAACACAGTAATTATCACCAATTAACTGTTCCAATACAGGAATGTCCCATAAACACACTTCTTGGCAAAAAGGTAAATTCAACACAGATTCTTACAGGCAGGAGGGAACAACATCCAGAGAGAAATTTCAGAGAATGTCAGAAGAATCTTTTACTTAAACTTCCAACTCGCCTGGACTCACACATCTTGTGACTGCTGCAGCTAAAAACAAACTAGAAAGCCTGAATTGGGAGAACTGGCCATTCCCTTTCCTTTGTTAAACTGTTTTTAAAAGAAAACCCCAAGGCTTCTTAAGAG
The DNA here is from genome assembly GCF_020745735.1 of Hemiscyllium ocellatum. Lineage (NCBI taxonomy): Eukaryota > Metazoa > Chordata > Chondrichthyes > Orectolobiformes > Hemiscylliidae > Hemiscyllium > Hemiscyllium ocellatum. Next base: position 19,037,518 of record NC_083404.1, read on the forward strand.
CTAGACTCTTTGGTACCTCTGCCTTTACAACCTCGGTTCAAAATAAAACTAAGGACAAAATAAGCTTTTTAATGTAACAGCATCGTCACACCTCTCTAAGGTCACCCCTCAGCCTTTGACACTCCAGGGAAAATAGTTCCAGCCTATTCACCCTCTCACTTTAACACAAACTCTCCAACCCTGGCAACATCCTCATAAATCTTTTCTGAACCCATTCAAGTTTCACAACACCTTTTCGATAGGAAGGAGACCAGAATTGCACACAGTACTCCAAAAGTAGCCGAACCAAAGTCCATACAGCCGCAATATGACCTCCCAACTCCTATACTCAATGCATTGACGAATAAAGGCAAGCATACCTAATACCTTCTTCACTATCCTATCTACCAGAAAAAATTCACTTTCAATAAACTATAAACTCTCCCCAGGAACTTGCCATCAAATGTATAAGTCCTGCCCTGATTTGCCTTTCCAAGATGCAGCACCTCACATCAAAAAGTCCATCTGCTACTCCTCGGTCCATCATCTCATCTGATCAAGATCCCGTTGTGCTCTGAGGTAACCTTCTTCGCTGTCCACTACACCTCCAATTTTGGTGTCATCTGCAAACTTACTAACCATACTCCAATGTTCACATCCAAATCATTTATATAAATGGTCTTGGGGGCTCCATTAAAGGGGTAGGCATCTTCCAGCTTTCAATAATTTTAATGGATTGAGGTCTGCTTCTCCAAAGGCTTATGTTTCATGGATCTCAGAGAAGTCCCTGTGGTGCACCTCTCATTCAAACCTAGCTCAGTTTTCTCACTGGCTGTACACAGAGGTATTCACCACTGTCAGGATATCCTGGGATGTCTGCTACTCCTACTAAAATACCATTGTGCAGCCAGTCAAGCATTGAGAGGCCAGACCTGCCCTCATGTCATTTAGCCGGATATGGTAGATAAGGGGAAATTGTCACCCCACTTTACAGACAGAAACCCTGAGTGACTGACCTTACACTAACCTCACACACCCCAAACTGCACCTTTTCCAAACAACTTATACCCCTCTCCGAGACCTAACCCTGATTCCCTCTCATTGGCAAGATGTGACCCAATACCTCACATGCACATACCGCTCACCTATACTGCCAAGGCCACTGCTATGAAAGGACTGTCAGATTGGAAATAATCCTGATCAGAATCTCTTCTTAGAAGTGCAGAGCTCTCTTTCAGAGAAATGGCTGGTGAGGCAATCTGCCTGAAATTGCCACTCCTGGAAAATTTGGGGCTTATCATTTCTTAACCTAGATCCAGGTTAGCAGCATAGAAATAGGAAAAGGCAAATCAGGTTCCATTTGGACCGTGTCTAATCCATATCCTAATTCCAAAGAGCTCTCATACTTTGAAAATGCAGCTCCAATAAAAGTACATAGAATGCAACATAGATAGCTTACTATCAAGGAACTCAGATAGTGAATTTTGATCATAATTGATCAGTATCTCAAATACTCTGCCTTCAAGCAATATTTCTTGATAAACTTCGGAAAGTGCAGAAAAGGCAGTCAACCATTCAACTCCAATGTTGAATTATATACTAGCTGATTTGTATCTGCCTAGCCACCGTGCTTTAATAGCTCACAATACATAATTAACATGTAATTAAGAATTTAGATAGATTTTTCACTTTACCTCACCAAAAACTGCTTTCCCAGATTTTTCTCTCTACCCAATTTACTATTTTTTTCTGTGTCTGTAGGGAAAATTTATAAGGGGGCGGGGTTAGAGTTTTAACCAGTAGTTATTTTTTGATGGTTATTTATCTCTTGCTATGAAACGTAGTCATTGCGAAGTTCAGAAAGCATGATGACCAGGCGGATACAAATCAGCAAGTATCTAGCCACAGTCCAAATGTCAACTTGGGTCTAAAAGATAGGCAAATTGTGAAATTTTGAATACTTTGATAAAATTGTTAACTTTTGTGATGATTCTGGGAATAACAGGAGTTAATTTCCATTGTGCTACCCCAGTGAGGCGTAGCAGAGTTAAGAGTGAATTCTTTGACATCAAGGTAACATTCATATAAAACTAAGAGCAAGAGAAAGTTATTTAGCCTAACGAGCTGCTCCACCATTTGATATGATCATGGTTGATCTCACCTTGGCACCAAATCCACTTTCCATAACCATTCAACCTGTTGTTAATTAAAAATCTCTCTGTCTCCTTCTTAAGTTTATTCAATGTCCCAGCGTCCATCACACTCTGGAGCAGTGAATTGCACAGATTCACAATTCTTTGACAGAAGCAATTTCTCCTCATCGCTGTTTTGCAACTGCTGTCCCTTATCCCAAAACTATGACCTCTCATTCTAGATTGCCCCACACATGGAAACATCCTTTCCACAGCAACTTTATTGATCCCCTTTAGCACCTTAAATACTTCATTAGAGCTCCTCACATTCTTCTAAACTCCAAACAGTATGGGTCGCAACTGCTCAATCTCTCTGCATAAGACAAACCCTGCATTAGGAAGGCAGAGTTAATAAGGCCAGGCCAAGAGAGGAGACTAGAAACAAAGAGAAAATTCACTGCAGGTCATTTCCAGAGGAATAAGGTTGAAAAGCAGAGAAGTTGTGGTCAAGGGTGGATGGAACGTCAATGGGATTCCACCTAAGGTTGTGAAGAAGCTCTTGATCAAGAATGAAGACCATCCTTAGCAAACAGATTGTTGACATTCTTGACAGTGTGGATGTGACTTTGAAAGCCGTACAATTATTGTAATAGGGCCTCAAGGAACATATAGCATAGGGAATTTAACCACTGTAAACATTGCCTTCTTGGCTTGAAGAAAAAGAAACTTCAAGTCGACAAATGGTAGGGTAACATAAAAGAGCTGAGTGGGGGTGGAGGAGCAGGTGCTGCTGCCTTTGTCCACATGAAAGATGTGGAGTGCCAGTGTTGGACTGGGGTGGACAAAGTCACAAGTCACACAACACCAGAATATGGTCCAAAGGTTTATTTGAAATCACAAGGTTTTGCACCGTACCCCCTTCACCTGATGAAAGGAGCAGTTGTCCAAAAGCTTGTGATTTCAAATAAACCTGTTGGAACAAATTACTGCAGACGCTGGAATCTGTACTGAAAACAGCAAAGAATTGAAATCACAGTGGGTGAGGCAGCAATTATGGAGAAAGAGCAAGCTAACATTTTGATTCTGTGACCTGGAGGTGTCAGTGTTCAACTGAGGTGGGCAAAGTTAAAAACCACACAACACCAGGTTATAGTCCAACAGGTTTATTTGGAAGTACAAGCTTTTGGAGCGCTGCCCCTTCAGACCAGCTACCTGATGAAGGGGCAGTGCTCTGTAAGCTTGTAAATCCAAATAAACCTGTTGGGACTCTGATCTCCAGCATCGACAGTCCTCACTTTGTCCCTTTTGGAATATAATCGGGTGTTGTATCATTTAGGTTCTACAGTCACCTGGACCCGAAACATTGGGTTGCTGTCTCTGTGAATGCTGCCTGGCCCACTGTGATTCTCTACCACCTGTTGCTTTCAGGACTTTAAACTGGCTTCTTGTGACTTCTGACCACATCAAAGATGGCGGAGGGGGACTGCCCGCATCAAAGATGGCGGCGAGGGGCTTGCCCGCATCAAAGATGGCGGCGACATCCCACCCCCTCCAGTTGAGGGGCCCCTAATGCACATGCGTCGTTCCGCTCTCCTCCCTCCCCCCACCTCCAGTAGTTCCCGGATCGTGAACAACACACCGAGAGAGAGGGAAAAAAAACTCCGGTTTGATCAAATCTCCCCGGTACCGGCGGATTTCTGCCCCCTCCAGGCGCCCGCCATGAGCGGCTCGAGGAATAACCGGGTGATGATGGAGGGGGTCGGGGCGCGAGTGGTGCGGGGCCCCGACTGGAAGTGGGGCAAACAGGACGGCGGCGAGGGGCATGTGGGCACCGTGCGGAGCTTCGAGAGCCCCGAGGAGGTGGTGGTCGTCTGGGACAACGGCACAGCCGCCAACTACCGCTGCTCCGGGGCCTACGACCTGCGCATCCTGGACAGCGCGCCGACAGGTAAAGCGGAGGGCGAGGCCCAGGCCAGAGCCGGGGCCTGGGCCCAGACCAGACCAAACAGAAGGCTGGCCGCCTCCCATTGTGTTCCTTGAGGCCTGTCTGAGGCGCTGGGCTGGGGAGGGAGGGGGTAAAGCTGGGTGCAGGCCCCCTCAATCCCGGGAAGGCAATCACCATCCAAGAGCGATACCGCCGCTTGGGAATAAATCCGCTCATTCGGGAAAACGCCTCCCTGTTAACAGCGATGCAATTGACGCCTGGGCAATTGGATCATTGTTGGAGGGGCTGAGTGATGGGCACTGGAGGGGCTGAGTGATGGGCACTGGAGGGGCATCATCGTGTGAAGGGAGACCAGCGCCTTATTAAAATGTGACCTGGCTCATGGAATTGATTTGTCCCAAATTATACGCGAGTTTTTGGCGATTAATTCAGTCACACGCAACGGTTTCCTATTCCCGCTGCAGCTTTGTGCTGCTTCAACCTCATCCACTTCCTCCGTTAATCGTTTTCATCATATCGTTACCGACAAATTGTTCATTTTTGTGTTGTGTGTGTAGCATAGGTTCATTCACGTGTGTTGTGCTGATGTGTTTACAGGCGTGATTAGTTGCATCACTTGATGTAAACAACAGTTTCAATATGGAAAACAAGGTGTGATTGAACGTTATCATTTACTGATAGAAACGTACTCAAGGAAGATGCTTTCACTTACAGTTGTTACGGTTTATTGATCTTGGAATGTAGTGCATGCATGAGTTGAATATCTTGCACGTAATTTAAGCAGACGTTCAATTTTTCTGGGCCATGCTACGGTTCTCATCTATATTCGTCTTGTGATTTACAGCAATGCTTGGTTATTCTGGATCAGATGTAATAACTGTCTAAGAAAGTCGTTATCTAGAGAATGTATTTAGTGATCATTGTTGTTTACCTAAAGGTCAGTGCAACACATTAAATATCCATACTACTTGTATGTTATTACTAGAATCTGATACAATAAGAACTCTCTGCAAATAACTTGTAATCACTTGAACCCATTGGAAATGAAACCATTTCTACAATAAATTGTGGTCTCTGTTTGAATTGAAGATTGGAAACAACATTTTATTTTTTAAATTGTTTTTAATAATCAGTACTTATGAGCACACTTTTTGTTTGAAATTTATTCATCTTTTTTCTATCAATTATATTTTACTTTGAATATATAGCACAGGAATAATGTGCATTAAATTACTATGTATTGTTAAGATAATATGCAAAGAAAATCACAAACCTTGTTCCTAGTTTCCTAAGTAAAATTTAATTTAGCTTTTAAACAAAACTTGAGATTAATTTTTGAGTGTTTAGTTAATTTGATAAATAAACCTAAGCAAGACTGTTTCCGAGATTTGACTGTCTGGGAACAGCTGCTATTCTGATTCATGAATATATTGCTGAGACAATAGAAGTCATCTTGAACTTAAACTGCTGTCTGCACTGCTACTTCTAATAACTGCAATGATACTTAAACCTTTACGCCAGTGGAAGTCTGACAGTTTAGTAATGTACTTTTACCTTAGTTAGCTTGAATAGATTTCTGTTAAAACTAGGAGCTGTCAAAGTCACTTCAGAAGTTGCATATGTCTGAGATACATTTACAGCTTTCTGCATTTGGCTTTCCAGTATTCTAATTGTTGCTGAAAACAAACTGCATTATAAACAGGCAAGAAGCATTTAGTTGAGCCGAGTATGCTTTGAACAGTGACATCCATACTGGGAATTGATTATATTTCGCCTTCCCTTAACAAAGTGTGCACACTATAGACATTTGGAAAGTCAAATGGCTCAATCACGTCAACATTGGTAGCACAAGCAGAGGAAATACTAGGTGTTCTGTGCTGAGTGGCTCACCTGCTGAACTCTGAAAGCCTCTCCTCTATCTTGCAGTCAAAAGATGAAAGTGTTCTTGCCAGTTGCATGTAAAGCTGCATCACTTGAATCTCAGTAGAACGTTTATCATTATTGCACAATCCGGTCCCGGGATTCGAACCATCTCTTCCACCACTTGTACACAAAGATTGCAATATATAACATTTGTAGGATGCATATCATTAACTGGCCGAGGTTTCTGTAAAAAAGTTTCTTTTCCCTCATGACCCTTTCCAGTTAGCAAGTGAGAAACTCTATGACATAGCAACACCATTTGCTCCAAGCTGTATATTAGAAGCACGCTTTCTAAGGCAAGACATTGTCAGAGGACAATAAATCTTTGAATTTATTACCTGACATTATGGAAAAACTATAATCTCAAGAACAACAAGGTGGCACAACACCAGAACACCTTGGGAAGAGTGGAAAATTAGGCATTTCCCGTCACTGATCTTCTCAGAATAAAGGGTTTGTTACAGTTTTGCATGATATTTTGTAACTATCATTTACAAAATACCGTGGAAGAACTGTGACAAATTGGCAGAAAGCTAGCCCCCAGGATACATGAACATCAACTAGTCACAGTCTCACTAGTATCCTTACGTACAGATTAGGAAGGACACCACTGACTGGGACAACACATTCATTCTAGGACAAACCAAACAGAGACATGCATAGAATTACTAGAAGCATGGTATTCCAACAAACACATCAAGTTAGACCCCGTCTACCACCCCCTGAGAAAAGGAACAGGAAATAACATCACCAATCCAACGCAACCCAAACATATAAATAGATAGCAGGGAACACCAGCAGTGCTTCGTCCGAAGGCTCACTGAAGATGTTACCTAGTATGGTGACGAAACATCTGAAAATGAACCTTCCAGCTCAGCAAGCAAACCTATATCTAGAACCTCAATCTGAGCTACAAATCTTCTCAAAACTTACTTGCGATTCTTCAAATTAAGAACGTACATTTCTGAAATGTCTTTTTGAAAATCTAGTCTGGCTACAGTATGTTTTGCGTTATTGTTGAAAGCGATCTCTGATGTTGCAGACGGCTTGATATTGGCCATGGTTTATATGATGTGGATTTTTATGTGTTTATGACGAGTTTAAATTGAGACACCACAGATCACTGAGAACCACAGCTTCAATTCTGCAATATAAAGTGGCTTTAGCAAATTTACAATGCCTGTTCTAAAGATTAAATGGTGCTGGAGATGCAGTTTGCATCTTGTAAAGCAGAATGGTGGATGCTGCTTCATACCTACTTTGGGGAATAGCTCATGCCAGCAATAATGCTGTGCCTGAAGGCCAGGAAAACTGAAAACAGATGCAGGATTACTCTCTGACGTGTCCTATCAATTGGTCATGAGAAGCTCTGAAATCAGTGATAATTTAGTCTTATTTCCCTAACTGTTTCCATATTTATGATGGTTAGTTATACTAGGACAACCAGAAAAGACTTGATAGTTGAATGGCTAATTGTTTTGTTAAATTTGCAATTGAGTGGTACGTTGGACAATTTGGGAGAGGTGTATTTGAGTCCAAAAAATTTCAGGAACTAAATTACCTTAAAGTTATAATGAACTCACATTGTTAAATGGTTTAGTCTTGAACTCATCAGGACAAATGCAAGAATGCCAAATTTCAAAACGAGCAACAACTTACGCTGCCTGAAAAAAGGGTGCTGATTTGTTGCCAAGTCAAACTTGGTGAATTGTTTCCATGGCGAGTGCACCAGGGAATATTTTTTCCACGTAGCTTTTAATTCAAAAGTGATGTGCCATCTCCCAATTGAACACCTTCACTCACAAAGTCTATCCTTGTCCTTATCCATAAATAATCAAAACATGCGGAATTATGGCCACTATTCCCAAATTGCTCCCGCACTGAAACTTTGATCACCTGACTGATTTCATTTCCAAATAGCAGCTCCAGTCTGGCCCTTTCTGTCGTTGGACTATCCACATACAGTTTCAAAAAAGCCCTTCTGGACACACAACAAATTGCTCCCCGTCCAAACCCTTGACACAAAGGGAGTTCCAGTCCATGGTGGGGGGGAGGGGGGAAAGAGTTAAAATCGCGCACCAGAACAATCCTGTTATTTTCACATCTTTCCAGAATCTAATTATATATACCAGGGGAACCTCGATTATCTGAATACCAATTATCCGAAAATCAGATTATCCGAAGGAGCTCTCTAGGTCCCGATGGAACCGTTACATCAAAGATGTGTTTCCAACAGTGATTGCGTCTTTTGTCTACAGTGATTAAACAGGCACTGTCTCCAAATGACTGGACTCCCGCCCACACTTTCCCTGAAGTTCGACAGAGGGGTGTACCCTAAACCCCCCTTCCCCTGATAATCTCTCCAACATTGTTTTGTACATGGCGAAGGTGGAAACTGTCAAAAAGTTGTGTGTGGCTGTGTGTGACTTACCCCACAAACACCAGGGGCAGTAGTCTTGTTGGTGTCCAGTCCAGCTGCCCTGGAGAGGGGACGGGGGTGTACTGGGTTGGGGGGTGGAGGTGTTGGATGGGGTTGGGAGTGGGGGGAGCAATGTTGGAGGGGTAGGAGGTGGGAGCAGTGTTGGACATGGTTGGGGAGCTGAGGGGGTGGTGTTGGAGGGGTTGGGGTGGGAGTTGGTGTTGGATGGAGTTGGGGTGGAGGGGGGCAGTGTTGGGAGTGGGGCCTTACACGCTGTGTGCTGCTGCGGTCTACTGAATTAGGAGCCCCAGAGGAAAGGCATTTAATCGATTAACTGAATCGCCCATCACATTTGGATAATCAAGGTTCCCCGTATTGTCTTCTATCTCCCGCTGGGAGGCGTGTTGTCCGATCCCAGTGTAATGATTGCACTATCTTGAGCTCTACCCGTAATGCCTTGCTGCAAGATCCCTCCAGGGTATCCTCCCTCATCACAGTTGTGATACGCTCCCTTGCGTGTAATGCAATTCCTGCACCTCTTTTGCTTCCTTCTCTGTCTCATCTAAAACATTGATATCCTTGAACATTAAGCTGACAATACTGTCCCTCTTTCAACCATGTCTGTGTGAGAGCAACAGCAACATAATTGCAAGCATTAAACCAGGCTGACCAGTTATACCTTTTGCATTGAAGCAAATATCGTCCAAGCTTCCAGTTCTGCTGAGCTCAACATTCTCTGCCTGACCGCTCTTCCTCTTAACTACATTTGTTTCAGTCTCAAGCTCTTCCCCAGTCTTTATACTTAGTGACCTCCAGTTTCCATCCCCCCCCGCCACACTAGTTTAAACCCTCTTGAATTGTGGTGTCAAACCTCCCTGCCAGGATATTGGTGCTCCTCCAGTTTAGCTGCAAGCCGCATTCTGCTACAGGTCCCACCTTCCCTGGAAGGCATCCTATTACCGGAGGTCCTTCCCCCTACACCAGCTGTTTAGCCACATGTTCAATTACACAATGCCTCTGTTCCTTAAGTCAGTAGCAGATGGCACAGAAAGCAAATTCTGAGATTGCTAGCCTAGAGGCCCTACTTTTTTGTTTACTGCCTAACTCCCTGAATTGTTATTGCAGGACCTTGTTACTCTTCCTACCTCTATCATTTGTCCTAAAGTGGATAATGCCTTCCTTCTGTTTACCCTCCCGCTTTAGGATGCCCTCTACCAGCTTAGAGACATCCATGACCATCTACCCAGGAGGCAACATGCCATTCTGGAGTCTTTCTTGCTGCCACAGAAGTGCCTATATGTGCCCCTGACTATCGCCTCTCCAATTACTGGTGGCCGATGCTTTGGTGGTCCCTTCCCTCTGTACAGCAGGGCTAGCTGTGAGACCACTGCTCTACCTGATAGGAGTTCCCCCCCCCCCAAAATATTCAGTAACCAAAATGGAAAAGTTAGAGCAGGCATTTAATCTTCAGTTTTCCTGAGTAATCAACTGAAATGAATTGCACCTTGCTGACTTTGAGCTATTTTGGAGGGTTCCAGACTCGGGGTATTGCTCATCAAAATTTTGAGTTTCCTGGGCAACTCCCATGTAGTTAACTGAATCAAGATTTACAAATGGTCCTGACGTGCAACTCAAGTCTAACATCGTTGGAATATCTGGGCCAACAATTCATTTCATTTTTCATGAATGTGCAGTTTTAATAGTTAGATTAAACTGCTTTGTAATGTTGACTTCAGTAGTTGCTGTCATACAGTATTCTCCAATTTTGCCCTACTCCATTAAATTGGATATCTAGTGTGAACAATCTCAAAATAAAAGTGTGACTACAAATAATTAGTGTTTGCATTAATTTTAGAAGTTTTGGTTCCTAAGACTGTAGACTTTCTTGTTCAGCTGAGGTGTGGTTATTTCTTTGGTATTATGTGTCTTGATTTGCCTTGTGCTTCAGAAATTGCTAGTGGCCCTGAGTTTCAGCTGTGGCAGATGTGACATGGAAATTTGATTATAACTGAAGTTAATACATTTGCAGCAGTAGTTGTGGTGTGGCAATGTCTTTTTTTTCCCCTTAGGACATCTGGATCTTTTTTATTTTGGAAGGGAATGTATTAACGCCAAGTCTAGTTCATGATCTGAAGAAATAAAGACAGTGTAGTCATATTGTTAAACTGAAGAACTTTCGTTTAGTGTAGGAATTTCAGTTGATTCCATTCTCATAGAACTTGAAAAAAAATATTCAGCCATGTAGCGTTTCAAGCCTTCTCATTCCAAGTTTAGTTTTGTAATTACTTTCTTCAACAAAGTCAATATCTGCAGATTAAGTTTGTAAGACAGGTGAAATTTCTTCACCCTTCCATCTGAATAATTGAGTGTGAAGTCCAGAATTTGCATCTAACTTTACTCTTCCATTACTCTACCTGAAGATATGTTTTCCTGATCTTTTATCGTTACTGACTTCCAATTCATCAAAAGCTTTTGTAAAGCACTTCATTGCCATGATATTATGGATGGTATCAATGCAAAGAACTGCTTCCTGGAAAACCTACTTATAAAGTTTTGCATATTATGGGAAACTTAGTCTGAGTTAGGATTTTCAAACTGCAATATTGTGCCTTGGTTGAAACTCTGTCCTTGGATGATGTTTTCATTGGCTTCCTACCTAGATTGAGCAGGCTTTATGTTAATATCAATCCTCCACACAGGGGAAAAAAAACGTTAATACTGATTCTTGACTTGACATGAGAGATATCAAACTTGCTTTTAGGAGGAGTTAACAAGAAATGCACTTGTGACTCCAGAAACGCATCCAATTTTAGTAATCTCTTATTACGAAAGCTAAATTTATTTAAGGTTAAAAATCACACAACACCAGGTTATAGTCCAACAGGTTTAATTGGAAGCACACTAGCTTTCAGAGCGACTCTCCTTCATCAGGTGATAGTTGGAAGTGCAAAATTGTTTATTCCTCCATCCTCCCAAAGTTTCTTCTCATCTCCAACTTACCTATTGTATTAATCAATTTGTTTGCTTTGCAATTAGAATTTAACTTAAATGAATTGCTTAATTTTTCATTATTCAAGTGTGTTTTACAAAAATCTGGACAGTTCTTTGTAAATAACATCTGAAAGAACTGGGTTGAGTTTCTGCAGTGGAAACAAACCCAGTTCACCACCACACTTTTCGTCGGATTCTGCATAACTAACCAATGTCTCAAATGGTATAACATCAAACATGATTGGGCCTAAATCTGTGCTTTCTTATATTTCTCTTTTTTTTGTTTGTGCAATCTTTGTGAAATGTAGCTTCACATAAGCAAGTGCTGTAATATATGGCTTAAGATTTAAATTCTACTTTTACTAGTTGGAGGGATTGGATAGTAATAGAAATAGAAATCCTGGGAACTGATATTCCCATGAGTTCTTTCTGCTTAATTTCCTTTCCATTCCATTCCTGGACTTGGTAAATGTTTTCAGTACAGACACCACTATTTAAGAAGCATAAGAGATAAACTAATAAATTTATGGGTCTGTTTGATGAGGAAAAAATTGTGGGAAAGTTGCTAAGATGTTTTTATTTGGGGCACTGTTACTGAACAGACCATGACTACTTTTTTTGAGGAGCTCAGCTGGTAAATGATAAAAGTACATTTGTCTGGATGCTGGAGATCTGAAACAAACAAGGAGAATGCTGGAGGAACTCAGCAGGTCTGGCTGAATCTATGGAGAGAAATAGTTACTATTTTGAAGTGTTCTTCAGAACTGTTTACACGGTTAACACTACTGTTGTGACCCTGTTAACAAACAGTAGAGTATGTTGATCTGGGGCAACCTTTTGGTTCGGGGTTGGGGGTTCAGCTGATCGAGTCGCAATAATGGGTATGTACTCAAATTATAGGATACGACTAATCATCCCCCTAGTGGTATATTTTGGGACCAATGTTTTTTCTTATATTTGATGACTAAATGTGTTTAGTTAGTTGTGTGGTACAGTCAATAATGTACCAAGTATTGGAACATTCCATGGTGTGGTTGATAGATTAAGTGGACTGGCAGATGCAATTCAGTGCAAGCAAAATGTGTGATCAGTCACTTTGGACACATCCTGACCAGTACTTCTAAATAATGAGCACATGTGAATTGAGGGTCCTTGAGATTGAGATGTTCATGTATAAAAGACACTAAAAGCTATTGGACAGATTCCAAAACAAAGTTTAAAATGCTTTTGGACTGTTTGTGCTCATTTCATGAGGATCAGAATAAAAAAGGGATAGATATTATGCTACAATGGTACTAGTCTCAGATCTTATCTGGAGTATTGTATTGCATTCTGGGTACTGCACCTCATAAAAGATATACAAGTCTGTGTTGTGCAGAATGCAGTTGTGACAAGAAGGGTTAAGTTATGAGCATTGTCTTGTGTTCCTTGCGTATTGATGGTGGAAGGATGATGAGCACAATTCTAATTGAATTGAAACCAATTCCTAGATTCTTTTTAGTTGAGGATGCTAAGGGTTGCAAAACATTTGAGATCCTTTCAGACCTTATTGAGTGGCTTGAAGGGCTCATGGACTGTTTATTTTACTGTCTTCCTATTCATGAGGAGAACCATCAGGTCCAATAAAGTGTTTCTGGAAACGTGGACATAGGACGAGACAAATTTTCTTAATTTACACTGAAATTTTGCTAACCTCCTTTTATTTTTTTTAAACGAAAGGGATCAAACATGATGGGACAATGTGTGATACGTGTCGTCAGCAACCAATTATTGGCATTCGTTGGAAGTGTGCAGAGTGTACTAATTATGACCTTTGTACAGTTTGCTACCATGGCGATAAGCACCATCTGAGGCACAGGTTCTATAGGATCACCATTCCTGGTAGTGAGAGGTAAGTTTACAGAAGGATTATGGGTCCTTTACTGTAGGAACCTTTACTGTTTACACTGATAATTTTCTTGCCATGCAAGTTCAGCATTCTGTAAACATGCTTTGATGGTTAGATCATGGCATTATTTTTGTACTGAAATGGGTGAAATAGTCTGCTTATTACTTGATGAGTTTATTTAGTGGGTAACTATTGTACACCAGTGTCCAAGGTTTGATTGCTGACGTGTTAAGTTGGCAGATCTTAGTTGGTGTTGAAGTTGGTGATTTGGCCCTTATATTCAGCTTTAGTGACCTTTGGTTAAAGGAGAGGAATATTGACCAAATATTTGTACACCTTGTTAACATTTATCCACTATATTTGCAGTATGCACATGTTGGATGAGACAGGTTTGAGGTCAACTCTGATGTGATCTTCCATTTCTTGTTGCATAAGTTGTCAATACTCATTAATTATGTTTGCATACAGATAATGTCTACTTAGGTATCTGATTCATTGAGGTATGGAGATGCCATTTATTGCCTATCCCTAATTACTGTTGAGAAAGTGATAGTAAGCTACATTCTTGAACTGAAGTCCATTTGCAATGGGTAAACCTGCAACACCATTTGGGAGGGAATTCCAGGATTTTGACCCAGCAACTGCATCTGATGTGATGATGCTTAATGTGAAAGCTGTTGTACTGTTGGTCAGAGTTATTAATGCAACTACTTTTCACCCAGGTGATGATCTGAAATGTCAGCAGTAATTCATTTTTAAAAAAAAATTTGTCCTTTTTCAGAAATTACTTGCATAAATTGTCATTGTCGATCTTGGTATGTTGCTATCCTATTGTGGCATTCACTCTAAAATATATTGGTAATCCAACTGAAGTTTCATTTTAGTTGACATTATTGCTAAAAATGTGTGATATACTGAGTTAAATTAACTTACCTAGTATCCATATAGAAGTTCTTTGTAATGAAATGGGTACCTGCTTTTTAAATGAATTGTTATTGTCCCTGGCTAAGACTTAAAATTGGCCTGTCAACCTGTTCTGTGTACAAGAGTCCAGGATTAATGCATCCAGTCCATCACTTGTTGAAGAAATATGGTCCACTTGAGCACGTCATTTTCTATGAATTCAGGGGATCAGAGTTAATTCACCTTTTAAGCACATTTTCATATTACAAATTGATATGAACTTATAGAACAACTGTCACCAAAAAGATCTGTTTTAATCTGCATGCGTAAGATTTAATGTATGCTTATGCCTGAGCAGTAAAAATAAAAAGCATTATCATTGCACCCCGGGTAAATGTAGTTACGATCTATATATTGTTTTGTCAGTGAATGCAATATATAATACAATTCCTGTGGTTGGACAATTCCCACTTCTTTGATACCCAGCAAAGCCTTTGGAATCTGATTTCACCCATTTGTTACCTTGCTATTATTTGAATGACACATTGACAAAATACACAATTCAATCTTAATGCCCGAGCTAGGTCAAATTTTCAATCTGTAGCTTCCCATGATCCAACTCTGATCAGCTCTGAGTTGTTTTGCTGCTGATGACTGGCCAAATCAAGGAAAGCACGGTGACCTTGGTATTCAGTTATTTTGTCTTAGCTCATATTTGCGCGAGGTCTTTGAGATGTGTCTGTCATGATGTCAGTATTTCCTAGTTTTTATGCAACACATCTGTTTTGACATCATGTTAATTTTTGCTGGATGACTTTTTTTTAAATGATGTGATGCCTTTCTAAACCAACTAGTTGATGTACGTGGTTTGTAAAGGCCTCAACTCTAATTTCCTTCAAGTTGCACCTCAACCACTGGAAAGTTTAAACTTCCAATGGGCAATTACCCAGCATCTGAAATCCTCTGAAACACCCTCTCACCTGACTTCAGAGGGTTTATACTCACCTATGCTGGAAATGTTAGAGATTAAAACCTGTTGTAACTTCTGGCAACGATAAAACTAACCTTCCTGACTCGCTACTGACACGTGCATATGCACATCCCTTCCTGTAGTGTATAGTTATGCAGTCTGACCCATCCTTCTGCTCCCTGAACCCACCTGCCATATAACCCAACTGATTACTGACTCACTCAACTTCTGTCTGTAGTTTGTGAAAATGCTTCTGCTACCTTTAAACCCTGGAATACAGCAGCTACTGCTCTGAAAATAGAAAGGCTTCCAATGATGAATCTATACTGTGATAGAAAAATTGCACATAAAGTGCACTCCTCATTAATGGAGACACCTGGGTTGGAACTCCTACCTGCAAAAGCAGAGCTTCTGGGCAGGGTAAGAAACAAGTAATAAAGTGTCAGTCCAAATGTAAATGTCATTCCTTGAAATATTTGGCTGTTGGAGATACCAGAGGACTCGAACATGACTGCAGCATTTGATCTTTCTTCTCTTTCAATCAATGACTTTTAGGAAGCTGTGAAATAGCAAATTGCAAAGTAGTGTCAAAAAGGAAGGAAGTTTCTGTATTCACGGAAAAAATATCCTAGTTATAATATAGAACAGACAGTAGAGAAACAGGCCCTGAAGCCATTCTAAACTAATTCCATCTGCCTGCACCTGGTCCACATCCCTCCATTTCCTTCCGGTTCATGTGTCTGTGTAAATGCCTCTAAACATTGCTATAGTCTTTGCTTCTCCCTCCTCCCCTGGCAGCACATTCCAAGCGGCTGCCCACCTCCACGTGAAAAAGCTTTCCATGTACATCTCTTTGGGAATTTGTGTGTCTCAGACTTGATTGAGGTTTCTGAGGACCTGTGCTGGGAGATAAATGAGGGCAGAGCAGTAGGTGTTTGACAAGATTGTGCACAGGAGACTGGTTAGTAAAGTTGGTTCACATAGTCTCAAGGGAGAGCTTGCCAATTGGATACAAAATTGGCTTGATGGTAGGAGGCTGGTGGTGGAATGTTAGTTTTTGCACCGGAGGTCTGTGACTCGCGATGTTCCACAGAGGTGCACTGTTGTTTGACATTTATATAAACGATTTGGATGAGAATATAGAAAGCATGTGGATGACACCAAGATTGGTGGTGTGATGGACCATGAAGAAGGTTATCTGAGAGTACAAGAGGATCTTGATCACCTGCGCCAGTGAGCCAAGGAATGGCAGATGCAGTTTACTATAGATAAATGTGAGATGTTGCATTTTGGTAAGACAAACCAGGACAGGACTTAGTTAGTGGCAGGGCCCTAGGGAGTGTTTTTGTGTAGAGAGGCCTAGAGGTTCAGGTATATAGTTCCTTGAAAGTGGTGTCACAGGTAGACAGGGTGATGAAGAAAGCGTTTGACATGCTGCCTTCATTGGTCAGAGCATTGAGTGTAAGAGTTGGAATGTCATACTGCAGATGTACAGAATGTTCGTGAGGTTGAGGGGGTAACGTTATAGAATTTTATAAAATCACGAGGGACCATAAGGTGAATAGTGAAGACTTTTTCCCTAGGGTACACGAGTTCAAAACTAGAGGGCATAACTTTAAGATGAGAAGAGAAAGATTTAAAAGGGACCTCAGGCAGCTTTTACTCTCTCTGTGGTTTGTATGTGGAATGAATTGCCAGAGGAAGTGCTAGATGCAAGTATAGTTACCCCGTGGAAATGACATTGGCCAGATGTATGCGTAGTGTAGTGCATAGCAGGTCAGGCAGCATCCGAGGAGCAGGAGAATCGATGTTTTGGGCATACGCCCTCCATCAGGAGTCTGAATCTTACTCTCAGCTCCAGCATCTGCAGACCTCACTTTCTCCAAGATGTAAGCAGAGGTAAGGCTTACAGGGATATGGGCCAGACACAGGCAGATGGAACTAAATAGTTTGGAAAACTTGATCGGCATGGATGAGTTGGACCAAAGGGTCTGATTCATGCTGTATAACTCTGACTCCTTTAAATCTGTCAACTTAAACCTATGCCACCTAGTATTTGACATTTCCAATCTCGGAAAATGTCCCAACTATCCACCCTATCCATGCCCCTCATAATTTTACATACTACTGTCAGGTCACCTGCAGCCTCTGATGCTCAAGGGAAAGCAATCCAAGTTTGTTCAAACTCTCCTTTAAAGCAAATACACTCCAATCCAGGCAACAGCTTGATAAACCTCTTTTGCACCTTAATCAAATTCTCCACGCTCTTCCTGCATTGTGGCAACCAGAACCGCACACGACTCAAAATGTGCCCTAACTAAAGCCTTATACAGCTGCAGCATGACTTGCCCCGACTAATGAAACCAAGAGTGTCATACTCCTTCACCTTATCTACTTGTCTTGCCACTTTTAGGGAGATAAGGAGTTGAGCCCCTAGATCCATTTGTATATCAATACTCCACAGGTCCTGCCACTTACAGAATACTTTCTTCTTGCATTTGACTTCCTAAAATGCATAACCTCACGTTTGTCTAAATTAAGCTGCATCTGCAGTTTTTCTGCCCAACTTTACAGTAGATGTATATCCTGCTGCATCCTTTGATAATCTGCCTCACGGACCATAACTCCACAAACTTTTACGTCATCTGCAAACTTGCTATTGGGGATTTTCTGCATGGCAATTGCGGGGGAAGTCTTGTCTCATACTTGATTAAATGTTTTGAGGAAGTGACAAACTGATTGATGAGGATAGGAGAGTGGATGTTGTTTACATAGACTTTGCAAAGCATTTGATATGGTAGGCTCGTCCAGAAGATTGAGTTGTATAGAATCCATGGTGAGATGGCAAGTTAAATATAAAATTGGTTTGGACATACACAGGCGGTAGTAAAGGGGCCTTTTTCTGACTTGTTTGAAAAAGGCATAGCTTAAGATGCCAAAGAAAGCTAAAATTAAGAGCCAGATATGACATTAATTTGGATTTGACCTCATTGAACAGCATTTTAATTATGTTTGTGATCTCTGGAAACCTAAAGAGAAGACCTTGATAAATAATGGGATGGGTTAGTAAGGCGAGTGGAGTAAGAAGGGATGGGTTGTATGGAGATCTGTTTACATTTTCTTAATATGTAAATTTCTTAAGCATTTAATCTTCATTTTCCTTTTGATTAGAGTTTTGCTGGAATCTCGACGCAAGTCAAAGAAGATAACTGCAAGAGGGATTTTTGCAGGTGCACGAGTGGTACGTGGAGTGGACTGGCAGTGGGAGGACCAGGATGGGGGCAACGGACGTAGGGGCAAGGTGAGTGTTTGGATTGGGTGACTGCTCAACAGTTTGGATTAGATCAGTGTTGCAAGAATTATGTGCTTATTTGAAAGCGGTGTCATTTTTCTTGGAGTTAGTACTCGAGTTGGAGCAGGATGATTGTGGATATATCAGTTTGCTTGGTGCTCTGACATATTTTTCACATGTGGAAATCAGTTGTAATGTAACTGATGAGAGCAGTTAAGATTTATGGTGGTACAGCAAGCATTGCACGAATATGAATTGACTGAATATTTTGGGATGCATTCTCCTTGAACAGTTCTTGAAAAAAGAAACTAAGATATATAAGTCAGGTTATGATTTGCTTTGTACCTTTTTATTGTTTGATTTCAGCGAGGTTCGAGGTAGTGACCGATAGGGGTTGTGATGTTACTCTTGAGAAATCAAACTGAAAATTTTCTTTACATTTCAAAATATAATTGTCTTAAAACTTATCCAGAATATACCTGTCATGTGCCTGTGAATAGTAGTAGTTCACAGAATCTCACCTCAGATGTCACATTTCTGGGGCTAAAATATTACCTTTTTTATCATCCTGTTCAGAAATGTTGTTATGCACCTCTGGAGCAATTGGGACCTGAACCCAGGTGTCTCGGGTTAGGAATAGGGACACTACCAATGCACCACAAGAGCCCTTTCAAGTTATTTTCAGTTACTTAAGAGTAAAGCAAAGTTAGGCTGAAAGTTGTTTTCTCAGAGGATGAATCTTCAAGTGCCTGACAGTTAATTTGGTGTATTTGCTTGAGCTTTATCTGTTGAATTGGCTATTGCCTTTTACTTTAAATGATTTTCACTCTTTTACATTTGTGTAATATAAGTAGTACCCATCTGCTATTCTTTTGCTGCATGTACCATCTCAGACTGGGGGGGGTTTCTGGCTTGACTTGACCTCTAAATGTTTTGGCCTCAGGTGTTTTGGAATCCTTTAAACTTTGACCAACCATGGCACTTGCTTGTGCTGAGCTTCTGTTTGTGTTGCATCTATTTGTGGTTTTCTCCTCAGAGCAGAATACGTGGATCTGGAGTACTTGTGATTAGGCTGAAAGTGTAATAGCTGATCAATTTACAGGTAAAGAAATAATTTGTTGTGAGATGTTTGGGTTGAATCCAGGTGTGTCATTGTAAAGATCTCCTGGTGTCAATTTTTCTGGCCTCACTGCTTTCATTACCTGCAGGCTTGCCATGTGCAGCCATTGCAAGTATTTCATGACTCATCTATTTAACTTCCTCTTTGTCCAAATAGTTTTTCTGTTTGTTGCCTCAAGTGAATTTTGACGGTTCTCTTTTCTTCTTTGTTAGTGAGATGAGTGTTTGCTGGTGAAGCTGATGTTTATTGCCCATTTCTAATTGCTCAAGAAGATGGTGGAAAGCCACCGTCCTGAACAGATGCACCATGTGTCGGGTACATGCTGGTTGATTGCACAGTCTGGGCTGGTGAGGTGGAGGAAGGAGAGAGCAGAGAGAGTGTTTTAGCATTGTAAGACCATCAGAAATAGGGAGAGGTGTAGGATATAAGATTCCTTATCTGCTCTACTTTTCAGTAAGATCATGGTTAATCTTGGTTTCACGTACATTTTCCATGTCTTCCTGACAACTTTTGAGTCTCTTCATAAGTCATAGATTTGTGATGCACAGTGAAAAGTTCCTCCTCAACACTGTCATAATTGGGCAGTCCCTTACTCTAAAACTATGTCCTCTAAGTCTAGAGTGTCCCAGGAGGGGGAACAACCTCTCCCCATCTAGCTCTCTCAACAGCATTCTTTTTAAACTTCAAATGATGATGAGCTCAGCCTTTTCTCATAAGGGAGCTCTTTCTTCCTCTGAATCGGATCAGCGATCCTTTTCTGAACAATGTTTTATGTGATAACTCAGAGTTATAAGGGTTGCAAGTTTCATGATAAGAGTGGTGCTGGAAAAGCACAGCAGATCAGGCAGCATAGGTAGGGGTCCCCAAGTGCATTTCCCCTTCCAGCTGGTTTTCAGTTCTTAAGAAAATGATTTGATATGGTAAAATTGATCAAATAATAGCTCCTCAGGAAAATGCAATCAGAGCCAAGTCAGCAGCATAGTATAAAGTGGGGAGAGGAAGGTCAACAAAACAGCTATGTTATGGGATTGAGTAGTGATGGAAATGAACGTGACTTGAGCATGGTGCGTTCACTCCCTGATGTCAGGGCTGTCACGGAACGTATGCTGAATTTTCTTGGATTAAGGGCAGAGAAAACACAAGGTCGTAGTTCTTGTGGTACTAATGACATGGCTTGAAAGTGGGGTAAGGCCTTCCCTGCAGATTTCAAGGAGCTAGGAAAGAAATTGAAAATTAGCATCTCAAAGGCAGTATCTCTGAATTACACTTAGTGTCATGTGCAAATGAATACAACACAGGAGGACAGTGTGTGTGACCTGAGTGGCATGATGCTGCGGGAAGATCTTTAGATTTGAGGGACTTTAAAACTCATTTCAGCAAAGGTAGAACCTAACTGTACAGTTGTACTATTTGGAGTCCTATTCAGTAATTTGTGGTATGCCTTGCAAGACAAGGAGTATAGTGAGAAAGGCAGGTAAGCTGAGGGCACAGAGGAATGTTATCAAGCAATCACAGCAAATTGACTGAAAGAAAAAGAAAGACATCTCAATATTACTGCTTACTGGGTTCCAGGTGGGATAGGTAGAATTCAATTTTACAAAGACGGGTGTGAGATTCTTACAACCTCGGTTGCATGAACAATTCCCAGTTGTAAGGGGAGTGGTCAGCTGGAAGCAGCACCAAATGAAGCCTTAAATATTGAACTGAGGAACCGGGGATAATCCTGTTGTTGGATACTGATGTATCTTTTAGGACCTCTGAACAGTTTGAGAAAGACAAAGAAAATATGATGGATAATTGCTGAGGCACAGAAAAAGGAGGGCAATAATTGAGGCTTTTTAACTAATCTAACAACTGTTCATAAAAGGTAATGAGCTCACAGAATTCTTCATGTATTCAGAACATTTATGGCCAGTAGGTGCTAAGTATAATAAATGGAGGGACTGTTTTGGCTTTAGATTCAGGGAATTAATCAAAATTATAAATCAGTCCTTTGCCTATGACAAAGGTAAATGTTCTCTCCTTGTATTGCTCAATCTGTCTGCAGACTTTAATGTGATTGACCACATCATCCTCCTGCAGCCTATCTAGAGGAGCTAGGAGTATCATCGTTGGTCTGTAGACCACACTACAGGTTTAGATGAAGTGAATAGAAAAAAACAATTTGTTATTAGAGGGGGTCAGTAACTGAAGTATAGGTGTATGAGATGAAAGTAAAGGGTTTTTTTCAGTCGAGGTGGTGAAGTTCTGGATTCCTAGATTCTGTGGAAACAGGCTGTTTGGCCCAACACTGTCCAAACCAACCATCTGAAGAGTATCCCACCCAGACCCATTCTGCTATTACTCTACATTTACCCCTGACTAATGCAATTAATCTACACATCCCTAAGCACTATGGCCAATTCACCTAACCTGCACATCTTTGGATTGTGGGAAGAAACCAGAGCATCCTGAGGAAACCCATGCAGATACGGAGACAATGTGCAAACTCCACACTGACAATTGCCTGAGGCTAGAATCGTGCCCGGGTCTTTGGTGCTGTGAGGCAGTAGTACTAACCACTGAACCGTCCTGCTGCATTTTCAATGTGCCTTTGTTTATGAGAAATGAAAATCCCCAGAAATTATTTTTTTAAAAATGGATATGCTGCTTTAACTGAGAGAACTATGGATGAAGTGCTGGAAGATGCGATTAAACTGATACACTTTTGTGACCATAGAAACTGTAAACATGTTACAGCACAGAAGGGGGCAGGTTGGCCCACCTTGTCCATGCTAACCCAAAGGCAGCTAGATGCCCTTTCTAATCCCATCTTGCTACATATGGACCATAGCTCTGCAGCTTACAGCTCTGAGGGCACAATTCCAGGTACGATCTTTTTGAAAGAGTAGGGTCATTAACACTGCTTTGATTGGCTAACTGTTCTCATTCTGCATGCTTAATTATTCTGTGCTTCTGATTATAGTATTGTTTTAAGCCTGAGTGCATTAATTTCTTGAGGGAAAAGTTCCTGTCTTATAAAGCATTGTGCCTGGATTTTCTCCACAGTTCTCTAGCAATTTACCACTTGCCTCTTTAGATTACTGTCAGGATTTTGCCCCTTCTATAGTCAGACTGTAAAATCTGATCTCTAGAATTTAGGTCCAACTTCAAAAAATTGTTTTCTCCTGAATTCTTCTGCTTAAACTTTATTTTGTTGTTATTAATTATAGCCAGAAGATGGAAGTGGATTTTGCACTGTTGGAGGAGCAGAGTGATTTATATTCTTGAGAAAGTATGAGGATAATCGTCACAGTTAATTTGTTTTAGACTATTGTGCTATCATTGCACATGAATGTAATGTGATGATACTGTGGTTTTAACATGTGCATTCTGTCTTTTTTCTAACAATGCAAGGTTGAGTGATATTAAGCAATCTGTTCAGAGCCAATAAAATAAACAACTTGTGAGGCCTTGGCTATTTTTTTAAAGTTGGAACATAAGAAGCAGCCTGAATGGGCCAGCTCAAACTCCCACAGAACCAGGATTTTTAGTTTTACTATTTCCAGCAGTAGTTGCTGCTAGGGTTTTGATGCTTGATTTGGAAGCTGTCTTTCCTTTGTCTTTTATGGCTAAAAGCAGGAGTTCTCTTCCTGATGCTTAAATTGTATGTGAGACAAGCTCATTTACTGAATTTCCTTTTGCCAAGCATGTGGTCATAGTGTTACTATATTGGAACAGTTACTGTTTAATGGTTAAATAATCTTGTTATTCTGATAAGTTTTCCAATAGAATTAAGTTATTCCAATTTCTTTCTTCCTTTTGTTGTCTTTTAACTAAACATGTGAATAAAGTGTGTTTTGCTTCAAGAAGGGTCGTTTGACCAATCAAATTACATCTGGAATGTGATGCCTGGCACTTTCCTTAGGAGCATAGTAAGCCATTTGGCTCCTCTAGTCTGTTGAACTGCTTTATAAGGTAATGGCTGATCTGATTGTCGTAGGCAGGAATGCGGAATTGAAGCCAAAATGAAGTAGAAACCTTATTGTGGTTTTGACAATTAAGATTCCTTTCAATAAACTCAGACCCTTGTGAGCTAATTTTATATGAACATGTTAAGCTCTTGCATATCCTTCACCATCACTCTCAACCATCAGCAATCTTCTTGCCATAAAGCATTTGAGCATAAGTATTATACATCTTTACTTCTGGCAACAGCAGAAAGGACATTACATTAATAACTATATGCTTCAGTTGTGCAAATTTGTCTGATGTGCATGTCTGAAGTGTGTCACAAACAGCAAATTTATCTTATTGTGCCTCAGGGTTGAAATTATTAACTTCGTGCAAATTTAATGAATGTATATTTCCATGAACAAAAAGACTGGCTTTTCTCAATTCTTATGGTATACGGGTATCCACATTTTTGAATGAAGATTTACAAAACCTCAGAATTGTTATATATACCATTGTCAGTATATTGAATTAGGCATGAAAAGACATTCATGAGATTTATAAAGGTTTTATTCATTTTGCCCTCTAATTTTATTGTTTGCTGTGTGTGGAGCAACTTCTGAAAGCAGATGTCACTATGTTGTACACGAGCAGTGAATGAGAAACCTTTGAGTGGCTGCTTGACTGTGCAGTTTAGAGGGAGCATTGGATTTTATAAATCTGTAGTCTCGAGCAAACATTAATTTCAGTCTTTCTCTTTCCCTATCCAGAAGCACTCTGGGTTAAAATGCACTTTTAAATAGACTACATATCTCCAGCTCTGTAAACTCTGTAGCTGATCTATTTGACCCTTACAACTCTCACAGGCTCCCTTTCTTTTAAGAAAACAAGTTGTATTCAAAAAATCCATCGGTAGAAAAATCTCAAGGTGCAAGTTAATGTTTGTTCTAGACTACAGATTTATTAAAAAAAACAGTCCTCTCTCTGAGCTGCGCAGTTAGGCAGCCATTCAAAGGTTCCCCACACACTGGCGTGCACAACATATTCCCATCGGGACATGATGAAACATCTTTCTTCGTGAACCTTCAGCAATTTTTCTGTTGAGACATTCCTCTTATTGAAGTGATCTGACAGCTGATGACTAGTGATGACCCACCCAACCTTCGTGGTTTTTCTCCCTCAAGCATCTGCTTTTTAAAAATATAAATTTATTGAAAAAATAGATTTTTTAATATTACAAAAAGTACAAAACGGTACAATTCTAAACAGTGCAAAAATACCCCCCAAAAAATCCCCAAGCCACCCTCATGTACAAATGTGTAAACATAAATAGAAAAGTTTAGAATAAAAAAACCCAAACTGGCTATTTAACTAAATAAATAACCAAGAACAAACTAATAAATAGTAATAACTTAGCCCAGCCAAACAAAACACTCATACGTTCACAGTTCCTCCTCCCTAGATATTGGACTCATAAAACACAATCGTTATGGCTTCATAAAAGCCGTTTTTAGTGTGGCAGATAAATTTGAATCAAGGCATTCCAAAAAGTTTGGCTATGTCTTGTAAAAATTCTCAGTTTTGTGGTGTACCATATTTGTGAGGAAATCCAAAGGAATATGCTCCATAACAATCTTCCGCCAACCCAACAGCCGGAGAATTTTTGGATATTCAAGACATTCTTTCTTGCACAGCATGCGAGGATATTGGAATGTTTTTTCTTATGCGTGTCTGCAGGAAATACGGTGGGCAAGCCTTCTCCACCCTTAAACCCAAAATCCTTTCCATCGCGCCCACCACAGCACTCCAATATGTTTGAAGCCTATCGCAAGACCAGAGACAATGGGTAAGAGTGCAAGTGCAGACCTTGCATTTGGGACATGCTGAAGATACCCCTGGTTTAAATTTTGACAAACGGTCCAGAGCCAAGTGGACCCTGTGGAGAATCTTCAACTGTAATGCAAATTGATATCTTCTTTGCATTATCTCAAATATTCTTCCATTCCTCTGAGGAGACTTCAACACCCAGCTCTCTCACCCACATCCTGCAGAATCGATCAAACTCATCTAAGGTGACACCCCTCAATTGATTATATAAAGTACTGACAGAAAGTGTACTCTTAGCACTTAGCACCCCTCTCTCTATGTCGGATTTGTAGCAATCAGTCAAAAGTGTGACTTTTTTTGAATAAGATCCCTAACTTGAAAAAAAATGAAAGCGGTCTCTGATAGATAACTCGTACTTCTACTAACTGTTCGAAAGACATCATTACATCTCCCTCAAGTAAATCACCTGTGCAAGGCACATCCGTAGCTGCCCAATGTTTAAATCCTGAATCTATCATACCCGGTTGAAAACCCAGCATTCCCACTAAAGGTGGAAACAAAGATGTTTTGGCAATATTCCTTAACTTTCTTCGTTTTGTCCAAAAACAGCAAAGTGGTAAGGGGGCACCTTGCCTGGGAGACTTTGATATTTAACCATATTGAAAGAGGATGTCCATAAACCCAATCGCTCGCGTAGGTCAAAAGTAAGCCTAATTGGTAATTCTTAATGTCCGGAAGATCCACTTGTTCCAAGCTGTGAGGCAATTGCAGTTGGGCATATTTAATGAGGAGCTGCTTACGATGCCAAATAAAGGAGCTGAACCAGCCATTCAGCCTCCTGAGTTTTTGCTTATTGCAAATCAGGGGGAGCATCTGTATAGGGTATAGCAAACAGGGGAGAATATTCATCTTAAGTGCTTTCAGACCCAACCATGAGACTGGAAGTGCTTCCTATCTTTGAAGATCTTGTTTAATTGGCTTTGAACAGCCGATCCAGAACTGGAATAATGAATATGCCCAAATACACAAAATCCCCCTGTGACCACCTAAATGGGAATCGATAGTCTCCCTCAAGAGTTAGCTCCTTCATAAGACCACCCATAGGCATGGCCTCTGATTTCACAAAATTAATCTTGTACCCCACAAAAGCACCAAACTTGCGAATGCATAGTATCTGGCGAGGCACTGAAACTGCTGGATTTGTCAAAAAAAATTAGGACATCGTCTGCGTACAACGAAATCTTATGTAATTTTGATCCCACTTCTGGAGCGGTATATAGCGATCTTCGCCAATGGTTCAAGCACAGACGTTAAAAGCAATGGTGAAATGGGCTGCCCCTAAAAATATTAAAATTAATCATACCCCGTTGGTGATGACTGCCGCGAGAGGGCCACCATAGAGAACCGTTACCCATCCTATGAAAACTTCGCCCAAACCAAACCGCTCTCGAGTAAAGAAAATGTACGGCAACTCAGCTCAGTCAGATGCCTTCTCTGCGTCTAGAGAAATCACCAATCCCTGTATTGAATTACATTAAGCAGCCGTCTAAAATTACTGGATGATCTGCGATCCTTGATGAAGCCTGTCTGGTCCTCTTTAACAATAGAAGGTAACACCATCTCCAGCCTTAACGCGAGAGTCTTAGAGAGGATTTTAAAGTCCACATTTAAGAGTGAGATGGACTTTTACGAAGTACACTCTTCTGGGTCCTTCCCTTTTTTTAGGATTAGTGAAATATTGGCCCGTCTCAGAAATGGTGGGCGACCCGGTCAGCCCTCTCTATCTTCAATCCTCTCATGCCAACCTCCAACCCAAGGAATTTCGGAAGCCAGTCCTCAACAAATTCTGCAGGCCGCTCACCTTCCTTACCCTCAGGTAAACCAATGATCCAAATGTCTTTTCTCCTGTCCCTGTTCTCAAGATCATCCATTTGGTCACGCAAATTATGGACCTTCATCTCCAGGGCTTGGATCCTATCTTTGGATGAACTGGCAAGAGCTTCCACCACTGTGACCCTGTGCTCCACCTCAACCGTCCTCTTCTCCACGTCTCCCACATGCTGCTCATGCCTCTGCAGCATGAGAGAGACTGGAGCCAGCTTCTCTTCAATCTGTATTCTCAGCATCTCACATGATTTCGCGACTTGTTCACCAGGGCCTGGAAAATAATCGACTCTGAGGATCCTGCAGGCTGAACTGCAGGCCCGGCCTCGGATGTTCCTTTCCCCTTTTTCGGCATGTCAGGACGGCTGGAAACACAGGTAAGTTAATTTTTAGATGTTTCTTGGAACTCCAAGATATCGCGATGGCCTGAGTTTGGCGGGTTAGAGGTTCGTCCCGCTTGTGCTGCGATGTGGAGCTCTGCTTAAATTGCTGCCATCTTGGATCCCCCCCGAAGTGTCTGCTTTAAACTTATTATATCCATTGCATTTTCGTGGAATGTACATTATCCGCAAAGACTATTGATGTGTGTACATTCTATTGTGTTGTTGTTGTTGAGACCCTTTTACACAGACCATTTCTTGTAAGATCTCAAACAAATAAGATACCATGTCAAAAGCATCAATGAGAGAGCCTGAGTTTCAGCAGCTAATGTGCTTTCTACCACTAATTTCCTTCATCTCTCTTGTCAAGGAGCAACATGTCCCCCACTTCATCCCAAAGCAGTATTACACATCTTTCTGCATTGGAAAACCCAAGAGTTTCATCTGACCATTATTATAATTCACAAAAGCAGAAATTACTGGACAAATTCATTAGATCTGGCAGAATCTGTGGAGATAGAAACAGAGTTAACATTTTGAGTCCAGTGATCTGAAGGTGGATCTTCAGAACTCTTCTGAAGGGGAGTCATATCGAACTCAAAATGTTAACTATTTTTCTGTTCCCATAGACACTGTCAGATGTGTTGGGTTCCTCCAGCCTTCTATGTTTGTTTCACATTTCTAGCATCTGCAGTATTTTGAAGTTAATCTAGTTTGTCACAATTTCATGAATCAGTAACTAGCATACCCATGAAACGATTTCAACCATAAACACAATATCACTTCATGTGAATCCAAATCATATTTACCCTCTGACCTATCTGTTTCGTAACCTGCTTTAAATACTTGACTCCTTATTTACAGATAATTCCTGACATAGTGATGTTGAGTCACGTGAGAAACATCTATTTTCTATTCCCCATTTGATTTCTAGGAGCACCTCTTAATAGAAATGAATCGAGTGAAAATCAAATATTGTGAATGCTGGAGATCTGAAATTAAAAGTAGTGTTGGAGGAGCCGAGCAGGTCTGTGACAGCAAATGTGGAAAAAGAAACAGAATTAAAGTTTTGAGATGAACAGTTATATCAGCTTTCGTGTTAGCTGTTTCTCTCTCCATGTGACTTCTTCCAGCATTTTCTCTTTTACTTATAATGAGAGTCTGAGTTATGGCTAACTTTCATGATGTTCTTTCATGTATGTTTAAAATGTTATTTTGATTTCTGATTTTTATTTAAGATTCATTCACAAGATGTGGGTGTTGCCTTTGTGAAGGTGATGCTGAGCTATGTGGAGGCTTGACAAAATGTCAGAAACTGTGACTGGATTTAAGGTTGAATGAAGTTGCTGCAGTTGTGGATCTAGAAGAATTTGCAGTTGGGTTTGTAGGGGATTATGCACTGAGTAGGTGCTACCTCGCCATTGCGAATGGAATATCGAAGTAGTTGAATAATTAAAATAGTGGTCTGAAATGAATTTTATGTTCAACAAGTATTCTCATTTTGAGTAGGTTAAATAGTTAGAGTAAACTGTTCAGTGACTTGCTCCATGGCATCACCTGGTGACCAAAGTCTGGAACAGCATAATGATCATCCTTGTAGAAAATGTTTTAAAGGTGTTGGGTATTGGAGAAACATGAAGAAGTACAGCCATAGATTTCCTAATTGGATCTAGATTCAGTTCTTATGTAGTTGTTTCATGTTGCATATGTGTAACCATGACCACCTGGAAATGCCTAAATGCATATTAGTGGTTAAATCTTAGTAGTGATTTTCAAAAAAAAATCAGTCTAGACAAAATTTTGTTGGCTTGGTATAAAGATTAATTTTGGGCTTGTGATCCTGTGTAACATATGGTTTTAGTATTTAAATCCATTCCAAATTAAAGGATGGCTGCACAAAGCATAATAATGTATAGTTACTCCCAGTACAAAGCTTTTCATAAAGTGTCTAATGTTGCTTAGTTTCGACAGATGCTAGTACCTTTTATTATCTCCCTCAAATGGACATACTTGAACCTTTCTCTTAATAATATCAATCATATTGGAAGAGTGTTTCAAAGATTTTCAAACTTGAACAGAAAACAATTCTGCTCCTCTCGTTCCCCCACCCCGCCCATTTTTAATCTGTCTGCTTTTGTTCTAGTCTGTTGAAAAGGGGAAGCATCCTTTCACCAACCACCCTGTCAGGTCTTGATACATTTCACTAAGATCATCTCTTATTCATCTAAACTTCAGTGGATTCAGGACCAGCCTATCCAACTTTTTCCCCACTACTTTAGATGTTTATTACTGTAAACTGAGCACTTAGGTTTGAAAACTGAACTTTAGAGTTAAAAATACATTGACCTTGATTTCATTGTGGCATTGTTAGTGTGTTTTTTAAACTATGGGACTTTGGATATGTCATGCCATTTTTGTATACCCGTATCAGTTGAAGCAAACACTCAGAAATACAGTATAGCTTGACATTCTTTACCTTTATTCCAAGCCATGGAGAGAGAGTGATCACCCACGTCCACAAAAACATGAGTTCTCAATCTTTCCTTGAACAGCAGATTCTTAAGGAATTACATCGTCACTGACGGGGAGTGGAATCCAAATAAGGCGACATCTATATTGATTAGATTAGATTACTTATAGAGTGGAAACAGGCTCTTCAGTCCAACAAGTCCACACCGACCTGCCGAAGCGCAACCCACCCAGACCCATTCCCCTACATGTATCCCTTCATCTAACTCTATGGGCAATTTAGCATGGCCAATTCACCTAACCTGCACATTTTTGGACTGTGGGAGGAAACCGGAGCACCCAGAGGAAACCCACGCAGACACGGGGAGAATGTGCAAACTCCACACAGTCATCGCTTGAGATAGGAATTGAAACCGGGTCTCTGGTACTGTGAGGCAACAGTGCTAACCACTGTGCCACCATGTGATTGGGTGACTGTTACAATCAGTGAGTACCAACAGTGAAGATTAAGTCATCTGGGATTACACAATGATATTTTTCACCTCATTAACCGGATGTTCTTCACCTCGATAAACCACTACCCTTGTTTCCAGCACCTCGTTATTTACTGTAAGTTCATATCTGGTCAAAGTGGTGCTAGCTGAGCCTTTGTCAAGCAACTCTAAACTTAACTCTTTCCCTATCTGATGAAGGGCTTTTGCTGGAAACGTTTTTCCTGCTCCTCGGATGCTGCCTGACCTGCTGTGCTTTTCCATCACCACTCTAACCTCTGGTTTCCAGCATCTGCAGTCCTCACGTTTGCCTCTTTTTCCGTACCTGCTCATACCTTATACACTTTCTCAGAACTGCGCAGAATAATATGAAAATTGAGAAGTTGTTAGTTTTTGCACCCCTGTACGAAGTTCCATAGAGTTTCCCAACAGATTGTAGTTTGCCCTTGCAATTGTTCCCTTTCCAAAAACTGGCTACTGGCACTGTAATTCTGTTGAACATCTGTATTGCCCTTGAGAAACTAAAGTGATATAAATTTGGTTTGCTAGTGATCAAAAATCTCTAGCTATTTTCAGCAGTTGTCAATAGAGTTTCTTCACTTGAAAATTTAAATCAAAGTTTTGATAATGATGTGATTTTAACTTTCTGTTTATGATACGAACAGTTCAGTTTATCTTGTGGCTTAAAAAACTGTTGTTTTTTAAAACATTCAGTACTGTTGATGCCAAGATATCTTTTGATTAACTGCCAGTGGGAGACCATATTGATTATAGGTATTTGTAGTCAGCAACTGCAGGTTATAGTCCAACAGGTTTATTTGAAATCATAAACTTTTGAAGTGCTGCCCCTTCGTCAGGTGAAGATGAAAGGCTGTGCTCCAAAAGCTTGTTATTTAAAATAAACATGTTGGACTATAACCTGGTTTCATGTGACTTTTGACTTGGTCTACTCCAGTCCAACACCAGCACCTCCACATCACTTGCTGACTTCAGCATCGAGTGTCCCTACTTTGTCCTGAATCTTCAAACTTGTGCAACCCACCTTCAGTGATTAGTGCAATGCAAGGAATTACAAAGATGATTGATCAGTCAAGAGAAGTGTGTACTGGCTCATGCAACTACTTGGCTAGAGATTGTCTAATTATATGCTGAAGGAGCGACTGTGATTGCTGGGAAAAGGTACACCTACATGCTGAGATAAAACCTGTTCTCATTTCCTCGAAGCCATAATTCCCAATTTGGCAAAGTCGCGTTAATATCAAGCCATGTGACTGAAATTGCCTAATGGGGTGAGTTGTTGAAAGAGAAGAGTTGAGTCCAATTTAAAACCCTTCAATTTGTTTATTCTAATGTCCCCAAAAAATTGTGAAAGGTTTGACTCAAGTTAGTCTCCTACGTGCATATGGTTGCAGCATTTAATGACCAGCCTGTTTGAGGGACTGATTGTCATGAGGATGTGGGAAGTACGTTCTTTTCCAGATTCCCTATCCTTCCTGTATGTTTATTGCATGGCTGGTATCTTAATTGCTTTAACCTTGGATTTCAAAACAGAGACACTGAGATGTGAGGAAAATAATGTAATGGTGGAAACTGTCAGTGAATAATAGAGGTGGTTGCTTGGTGTCAACACAGACAAGTTAGCACCTGACCAAAATGGTTTCAAAGCTTCCGCACCCAAGTTAAATGCAATATATTTCTTTTGAATGGCATTTCTTCTTGTTGTTAAAGACATTTTTACGCCTAATCTCTGAAGATGGATCTGTGGCTATGCCAAATTTCCTTATGACCCGTGCCTCTTGTCGGTATCCTCTGAAGACACACCATTAAAACCCGCAGCAATGTTTTGCCACTGCCACTCTCAGCTCTTCCACTCTTGCTAACTGATCACACTGCTGAGCTGACATCCAGTCCTTGATATGCTGAAATATTTTCCTGTTAAGTTGGCAAGACTGCCACTGTGGGCTTTGCTCCTCAGTCTAAACTCTGTTCTCGTAGCTATTAACTCTGTTGTTCTCTCTGGTCACACTGAGACTAAGACACTTTGTTAGTAATTTTGGTTGAAAATGTGTTGCTGGAAAAGCGCAGCAGGTCAGGCAGCATCCAAGGAGCAGAAGAATCGACATTTCGGGCATGAGCCCTTCTTCAGGAATCCTGTTAGTAATTTTGGTCATATTTAATCCTAAGATGAGTGTCAAATCACGTATTCATGTCATCATTCGAACCAACTAATCCACTTCGATAACATTACCTTACTTTGCCCTTGCTACTGAAACTCTCATTCATGCTTTTGTTTCCTCTATTTCAAGCTACTCTTAACTAATCTTCAAGATCCAATTCTGTCGAAAGATGAAGTCATCTAAAGCATTGCTGATTGTCTTTTAACTTGCACAAAGTCTCATTTCTCTATCACCATCATGCTCAGTGTACTGTATGTTGCTTCCTGGTCAAGGAATATTGAACATCTCATCTTTGTTTTTGAATCCTTATTCATCTCTAATCGCTTCCATCTCTCAATCCATCAAGGTGTTTGTGCTTTTTAAATTCTTGAGCATCTTTAATTGCTTCAGCACCTTCAGTTGCACAGAATCTTTTGAATACCTTCTCTTTATGTAGCATTAATATCAAGGCATGTGACTGAAATTGCCTAATGGGGTGAGTTGTTGAAAGAGAAGAGTTGTGTCCAATTTAAAACCCTTCAATTTGTTTATTCTAATGTCCCCAAAAAATTGTGGAAGGTTTGCCTCAAGTTAGAGTCTCCTACGTGCATATGGTTGCAGCATTTAAGGACCAGCCCGTTTGAGGGACTGATTGTCATGAGGATGTGGGAAGTACGTTCTTTTCCCGATTCCCTATCCTTCCTGTATGTTTATTGCATGACTGGTAGCTAAATTGCTCTAACCTTAGATATCAAAACAGAGACACTGAGATGTGAGGAAAATAATGTAATGGTGGAAACCTTCTCCTTCAGTTGATATCTTCATATGATACTTCATAATCTACCATTTTCACCAAACTTTTGGCAGCATTGGCGCCACACAAGTACCAATCAATGACCATCTCCAAAATAAAAGTGAATCTAATAATCGCTTCTTGACTTTTAATGGAATTATCATCACTGAATTCCCGACCTTGGTTCATCATCCTCAACATGACACTGACTAGAAAATGAATTAAAATAGTAATAGAAATCCTATGGTTATAAGATCATTGGAACTATTGAATAGGGCATTTTTTGGAAACCACATGGTTCAGGATAATATCTTTCTTGATTGCTTGAACCCATTTGGTGGCAAACACTGAGTTTGTGGTGATTCTGTTTGAACAGTGTTTTCGGTCTTGGATTTTGTGGTTGGATTTTCAGTTGAGGTAAGCCTGCTACAGAACAATCTGCTTGGTTTGTGTCTTCTGATTCTGAAATACCTTTGCGAAGAGATCAGATTAAAATGTGATTGTTCCTTTGAGTGACTCAGCGTGTTTGAAATAATTTCTCAATATTGTATTTCTGAGCAAGCTTTGTTTGGCAAGATCTAGAGTCAACAATGTGTTGTTATTGACTTGACCACTTCCACGGTTGTCATATTGTCCCACTTTGTTTCTTACTCTTTTTGCCTTCAAGAATAACCGTTACTGGCCAAAAGTGTTTTTTTAGTGAATCTCTGCAGAGAAAAAAAAAATCTGTTTTTCTCCTTTTATTTAAAGTTTGCTTTTTGGGTTATTTAGAGGGATAGACATATATATTTTCACATAACAGGTTGTGTTAATTAACTCTGCATCTTACTTGAATGGGTTTTTTTCATAAAGAAATGATGATCTTGCATTATTTAAAGAAACCTGGTTGTTTGCATACCTGAGCAGCTGGATAAAATATTTTTGTTTTTTGTTATGACCCACGGAGGAGTGGGTTTACAGTGATGGGGCACTCTCCCATCTTGATGCTAACTCATAGCATTTGTCCAATGTGAGTTAGAAAGGCAGAATAATGAACAACTCTGCCAAATCCAAATGATTATGGCCAGAAAATAGCCAAATGGAAGAATCAAAATGAGGGACAGTGTCAGGGTTTGGATTTGTTGAGGCTGAGTCCAGAAGGCTCGAAAGAAGGAAAGATGCATTTGGTAGTTAAATTATGCTCGGGTGTTGATAATAGTGGCAGATAATCGTTTGAATTGATGGAACAGCAAGTGAGGACAAGGGGAACCTTCCTACCATGTCTTCCCCTCCTATGTTCTGACAGCCTATTGATGAAACAATTCCTTCTGTAATACTCTTCTTCCATTTTGCAATGCCCCATCTCTTTCTAGTGTCACCTTTGGTGCAATTTGTGAAGGCATGGACGGGTTGGACCGAAGGGTCTGTTTCCATGCTCCACATCTCTGATTCTATGACTCTAAGTATCATTGGCCCCTTTACCACCTCTCTTCTCACTATCCAAGACCCAAAACTCTTCCACATAAAGCAATACTTTGTTTACCAGTATTCATTTGGCATATTGTATTCATTGCTCAAAATGCTGTCACCTGCAAATTGGAAGACCAAAAGTAGAATGGGTGACCTCTTTATGCAGCACTTCTGCTAAGTCATATCCCTGTCCCTGAATTTCTGGTTGTTTTGCCCATTTAATTCACTATCTTTATCTTGAGTTTCTGTCTGCTGCACTGTTCCAGTGAAGCTTAATGCATGCTCAGAGAACAGCATCTCATCTTCCTGTAAAAAGTTAACTTTGTTTTCCTCTCTCCCTATTTTCAGTATTCTGTTTTTAATTCAAGTTTACTGAGACACAGTTGGAACAATCTTTTGACATGGAATACAAGCATTTCATCTGTTAGCATTGGATATTTTCTCTTGTATATGAGCTGAGACGATAGAGTAAGGGTTAATAAGGTACTATCAGACATCATTCAGTGAAGAGGAATATATAGTATTGTTTCCAAAATTGCTGAATCTGTACACAGAACAAATATTCAGGGAATGGATCATTTTCCAGGGGTAAAATTTAGGGGCAAGAACATAATATTGCTGCACACTGATAAACAGCACTACTTGCAGATTCAGAAAGGATTGTAAAAAATATTGCAGATCAGGTAAAATGTAGGGAGCTTACACTATGGTTTGAGTATAAACACTGAGAGGACTAAACTAGTACAGGTAAAGGATTTCGAGGAGCTAGTACTTCCAGATAAACCTGTTGGACTATAACCTTGCATAGGTAAAAGAATACCTTGAAAGAGACTTGAGTGAAGATTGAAGTTGATAGCATTATACTGGAACAGATACAGAAGTTTGTCTACTGAGGCCAAATGATACCAGAAAATGGCAGATGTGATGGAGATGTTAAAAGAAGAATGGAGTTATGTTGGTTTAATTTTGTGAAAATGAAAAATGTAATCGCCAAGAAGAGCAATATGGTGGCTCAGTGGTCAGCACTGCTGCCTCACAGCGTCAGGGACCCAGGTTCGATTCTAGCCTCGAGCAACTGTCTGTGTGGAGTTTGCACATTCTACCGTATCTGCGTGGGTTTTCTCTGGGTGCTCCGGTTTCCTCCCACAATCCAAAGATGTGCAGGTCAGGTGAATTGGCCATGCTTAATTGCCCATAATGTTAGGTGCATTAGTCAGGAGTAAATCTAGTATAGTGGAATATTTCTGGGTGGGTTACTCTTTGGAGTGTCGCTGTGGACTTGTTGGGCCTAAGGGCCTGTTTCCATACTGTAGGGAATCTAATCTATTCTAATTTAAAACTCCAGCTTGTAAAAAGGCAAAACAAGAAAAAAATTCTACTTTCTATTCACTTTGCTGTGTGTGTCAAAAACCCAGAGAGTAAGTAAAGATCTACAGAGGAAAATAGAGGGCTTTGTGTAATGCCAAGCATTCCACATCTAGACTTTAAGATGAACAAAGAAGTCCTTGAAATTGTAAGAGCAAAAAGAGATAGCAAGAAACTAAAATGCCAGTATGTTGACTATTCAACTGAGATTTCTTCCAAAAGGCAGAGGACAGCAGAAAGAAGGGTCACCCCAGGTGTGGTTGCACGACAGATATCGCAAAGTGGTTGGACATGACGTATAGCGGCTGCATGAGAATTGAGTGTGATGTGCCATGAAAACAGACCTTGTGGCAGCAGTGACTGCAAGCAGCAGCAAAACAGTGTTGTAGCTCAAATTTGTAAATTTGGAGCTGTAAGTAACAGACTGTTAGTACTTGTGCAAATAGCAAGGTGGTACATGGTTAATCTCTTTCCAGGCAACATTTGATGATTGTTCCTTCAGCAGAACTAATATATGGTTAAAAAGTATAATTAGAGCCAAAACTCTGCATGAAATTGAGGTTTTCTGTTCATATATTGCATAAGTAAACTCTTCACACCTGACTGCATGCAAAACAGATGTGTTAATTTTCACATGCTACCTAGAATCTAGGCCAAATATTTGTAGATAATAGACTTCAGAAGGAATATTTTGTTTCTCTATTTGGTGAAACCTATTAGGTAGAGATGTGCAATGTCATTGGGAGTAGGCAGGGCCACACTGTACATGAAGATAGACCAAATCACCAATATATGTGGAAAACCAACCTTCAGGCTTTGGATTATTGCAGGAGAAATAACAATTCTTCAACTTCACAAACAAAAATACTTAACATATGAAGAATTTTTTCTGTCTAATATTTTTATACTGCTGTATATTTTCCATAATTCCCAAGAACACACTTGGGAATGTGTGCTTTTCTAGTTGTTGTTTTAGAATACAGTTTTTGGTTTTGGGCATTGAAGTCTTAACTGTAGAAAATTTGATCATTGAAATTAAGGAAAGGTTGGCGTTTCTTACATTAAAAATGGGGGCAATGTTGACTCAAGGTTAACACCTAAAAGGCTAACATCATGCAACTGCAGGTGCCTTAGGCTTCTTGGAAAATGGACCTGGGCAATAGTTATGCAGAACAGATAATTGTAGAGGAGTTACAGATATTTTGTATCGGTCTTTACAGTGGAAGATACTTTGAATATCTGATTATTACTAAAGAATACAGAGGAGAAACTAAGTCCAATCGCTATCACTGGAGAAGCAATATTAGTACCCTCAGACAAGCTAATGGGGCTAAATACAGCTAAGTTCCTTGGCTTGCATTGTAGGAGCCTAAAATAAGTTGCTGCAGAGATAGTGAATGCATTACTTGTAATTTTCCAAAACTCCTTGGTTTCTGGAGGAATAGAGAATTGGAGAAATGCTACTGTGACAACCCTGCTCAAAAAAGGAGGGAGGCAAAAAAACAGGTATCCATAGGCTGATTAATTTATTGCTGGAGTTAATTATTTAGGAAGTAATAGCAGTATGTTTGTACAATCATAATCTAATCGAGCCAAGTCAGCTTGGCTTCATGAAGGGCAAATCACATCTGACTAACTTATGAAGAGTATTTTGACGAAGTCTCAACCGGATTGGGTAGAAGGGAACCATAGATGGGTTTTAATTGGACTTCAAGGAGGCAATTCAACAAGGTATCTCAGAAAATTAAGTCCTAAGATAACAGGTGGTGTATTGGTGAGGATTCATGGGTGGGAAATAGTAAGTGGAGCGAAGGGATTCTTGTTCAGGTTGGCAACCTGTAACCGGTGGGGTTCCACAGAGATCAGTGCTGTGACTGCAACTGTTTACAATATATATTATTCTCTTAAACGAAAGAAATGAATATACTGTAGCCACATTTGCAAATGTCACAAAAATTGATGGAAAGGCAGATTGTGAGAGGAATGCAGTCAGTTTACTTGGAGAATTTGATATGTTAAATAATGGGCAAGTAGTTGGTAAATGGAGTTTAATGTGGCAAAATATGCTGTTGTTCATTTTTGGAGGACAAAAGAACAGTAATATTTCAATCGAGAAAAACTGCAGACAGCTGCTTTACAAAGAGACTTGTGGGCACTTATGCACAAAGCACAGAAAGTTAGCATACTGGTGCAGTTGGTCATCAGGAAGGCTAATGGCATGCTCGTCCTTAGTTTAAGGAGGTTGGAATATAAGAGAGGTTGAGTCTTATTATAACTGTACAAGTGCAGGTGAGGCCACATCTGGAGGTATTGTAAGCAATTTTGTTCCTTACTTAGGGGAAGATATTTCGTTTGAAACAGTTCAAAGAAGGTTCACTGGAATGAATTATCCCATGAATGTGGCAAGTATTTTTTCCATGGTGGTGTTGCCCCTGTACCCTAACAACGTCTGTATCCTGAACTTCTCCACTGATAGGAGATTTTGAAATTTGGTGAGGAATCGAAGCTGGGAGATTGCTGAGACAAGGAACTCGAACAAGGGACTGAAGCATCTGCAGTCAAGAGGTAGTAAATGAGAGTTTTGCCTCTGAGAAGAGCTGAGCTGAGGAGAATTCTCATTGACTGTGGCCCTTTGGGTTTCCCTACAGAAGTAAATAGCTTTGAGATTCAAGTGTCTTATAAAATAATTATTGTGGGAAGTAAGGAGTAGACATCAGTGCATAGCATAAATAGTTCAAACCATGTTGATGGTATTGTTTATTTTATTTTGTTTAGAGTCATGGAGTCATAGAGATGTACAGCACAGAAACAGATCCTTTGATCCAACTCGTCCATGCTGACCAGATATCCCAATCCAATCTAGTCCCACCTGCCAGTCCATATCCCTCCAAACCCTTCCTATTCATATATCCGTCCAGATGCTTTTTAAATGTTGCAATTGTACCAGCCTCCACCACTTCTGCTGGCAGCCCATTCTACACATGCACCACCCTCTGTGTGAAAAAGTTGCCCCTGAGGTCTCTTTTATAAGTTTCCCTTCTTGCTCTAAACCCTGTGCCCTCTAGTTCTGGACTCCCCCACCCCAGGGAAAAGACCTTGTCTATTTACCCTATCCATGCCCCTCATGATTTTATAAACCTCTATATGTGTCACCCTTCAGCCTCCGACGCTCCAGGGAAAACAGCCCCAGCCTGTTCAGCCTCTCCCTATAGCTCAAATCCTCCAACCTTGGCAACATCCTTGTAAATCTTTTCTGAACCCTTTCAAGTTTCACAACATCTTTCCAATAGGAAGAAGACCAGAATTGCACACAATATTCCAAAAGTGGCCTAACCAATGTCCTGTACAGCCACAACGTGACCTCCCAACTCCTGTACTCCATACTCTGACCAATAAAGGAAAGCATACCAAACGCTGCCTTCACTATCCTATCTACCTGCAACTCCACTTTCAAGGAGCTATGAACCTGCACTCCAAGGTCTCTTTGTTCAGCAACACTCTCTAGGACCTTACCATTTACTTTGTATGCAATGCAGTTTATTTTGTTTCAGTAAAGTGAAACCTTGTGGTATAGTTTTTTTGGTTAAAACAATGTGTTTAAGCTTTGCTTTAAATGTTGATAGTTCCTAACTGGATCGAAACATGATAAATGAAATTGTAAGCTTCTCATCATCTTATCATACAATTGTAATTATGACAATGAAACTATTTTGGATTGTCAAAAAAACTCATGGAGTTTAGCCGTGTCCTTTTAGGAAAGATATTTTCTTTCCTTTCCTGAACTGTCCACTGTCATGTCGGACAAAGCCCCTTAATTATACCAAGTTGCTAAAAAACTGAAAAAAGGAGTGAAAGCAGACCCACCACCTGACTTTGGACGATTTACTAAAAGTGATAATGGCAGTCTTGATTCAGATTCCATATAGTCTTATGGCATTGGGCCAAACATGGCGAAGGAAACCACCTGTTGGTTACTGCGTGCTGCTCTGCTCATGATTGTGTTGGAAGTAAATGAGCCTGTCTATTTTGGTCTAAATTTTCCATTGTGGGAAAGGGGCATAAATATTCGTCCACCTTTGTTTAGCCAGTGTGACAAATGCCTTTCCGTGGTGATTGCTGCTCCCCTGCCCCTCCCACTTGTGTGTAATCATTTCCATCACTGATAGGAGATATTCCTTGCATGTTGAAATTCTCCAGTGTACCACATCTCCCTTGTCCTCCCAGTAGCAGAGCCTAATGCTGCCTGTACCTATCCTTTGAGTTAGCATTGAAATTCTGCTTGTTTTTAATTTAGTAGTCTGATAATGTGAATCTTGCTGGTTTCTTAGGTGACTGAAATCCAAGATTGGAGTGCATCTAGTCCTCACAGTGCAGCATATGTTTTGTGGGACAATGGCGCCAAGAACCTATACAGAGTGGGGTTTGAAGGCATGGTAAGTAGGATCGGAATAATGTTGCAACGTCTGGGTACATGTTTGGACACTCAAAGTGCTGCAGTACGGTGATTGTGAAAATGAGAAAGGAGCTTTGTAAATGAAGATAGTCATGCATCTTTGTCAATGCAGAAATCATTCGTATGATCTGAGTTTGTCGGTACCACTGGTTGTTATTTAGAATAAAATGTTCCATATCTGCTAATTTGAAACAGCAAATACACTTGCCTTGGCATTTAAGTTGACTCTTATGTATTCAATTACATTTTTACAATTAATTATACAATGTAGATTGAAATACAACCAAAACGTTACATATGGGAACCACAAATATGATTTAAACATATAAAGGAAACATTGAGGGCCCTTCAGAACATCTGGTGTTACGAAATAATTCATAAGTGGGGAAGTGGCCTGAAACATACTTTCAAACAGATGTGTATTGTAAAATATAATGGCTGTATTTATGGTAGGTATCATAGTGGGCCTAACAGTGCTCAACATGATAATGGAAATTTATAATTATTAATAGGCACGTTTGCAATGTGCATGTCTGCTTAAACATGGAAATGCAGAATTTTAAAGTAAAACTACCTGTTTCAGTAGAAATTCCTCTGATTGAGCTGTTTCTTGCTGTGTTAACAAAACCCTTGTTGAAAGAGTTATATTGGAACATTTCTTAAGCAGCAAGGCAGGTTTCTGGAAAACAAGTGGTGAACGCTGTCAATTCACCACTGACTGCGAAATCCAGTCCGGTATAAATTTTGTAATGTTCTGTGGTTAATGAAACCAATGTCCTGTCCAGTCGCAACATGACCTCCCAACTCCTGTACTCAATACTCTGGCCAATAAAAGAAAGCATACCAAAGGCCGCCTTCACTATCCACCTGCAACTCCACTTTCAAGGAGCTTTGGACTTTGTTCAGCAACATTCTCTAGGACCTTACCATTAAGTGTATAAGTCCTGCTAAGACTTGCTTTCCCAAAATGCAGCACCTCACATTTAACTGGATTAAACTCCATTTGCCACTTCTCAGCCCATTGGCCTGTCTGATCAAGATCCTGTTGTAATCTAAAGTAACCTTCACTGTCCACTACACCTCCAATTTTGGTATTTTTTGCAAACTTCCTAACTATACCTCTTATGCTTGCATCTAAATAATTTATATAAATGGCAAAAAGTAGAGGACCCAGCACCGATCCTTGTGGCACTGCACTGGTCACAGGCCTCCACCAACACCTTCTGTCTTCTACCTTTGAGCCAGTTCTGTATCCAAATGGCGAGTTCTCCCTGTATTCTGTGATCTAACCTTGCTAATCAGTCTCCGATGGGAAACCTTGTCGAACACCTTACTGAAGTCCACATCTGCTTTGCCCTCATCAATCCTCTTTGTTACTCCTTCAAAAAACTCAGTCAAGTTTGTGAGACATGATTTCCCATGCACAAAACCATGTTGACTATCCTTAATCTGTCCTTGCCTTTCCAAATACATGTACATCCTGTCCCTCAGGATTCCCTCCAACAACGTGCCCACCACCGACGTCAGGCTCACTGGTCTATAGTTCCCTGGCTTGTCCTTATTACCTTTCTTAAAGAGTAGCAACATGTTAACCAACCTCCAGTCTTCCAGCACCTCATCTGTGTCTATTGATGATAGAAATTTCTCAGCAAGAGTCCCAGCGATCACTTCCCTAGTTTCCCACAGAGTTCCAGCATACACCTGATCAGGTCCTGGGGATTTTTCCACCTTTATGCGTTTCAAGACATCCAACACTTCCTCCTCTGTAATATGGACATTTTGCAAGGTGTCACTATCTATTTAGCTACTTTCTACATCTTTCATATCCTTTTCCACAGTAAATACTGATGCAAAATACTCGTGTACTCATTTTCTGCAGCTCCACACAAAGGTCGCCTTGCTGATCTTTGAGGGGCCCTCTTCTCTCCCTAGTTACCCTTTTGTCCTTAATGTATTTGTAAAAACCTTTTGAATTCTCCTTAATTCTGTTTGCCAAAGCTATTTCATGTCCCCTTTTTGCTCTCCTGATTTCACGCTTAAGTAAACTCCTACTGTCTTTATACTCTTCTAAGGATTCACTCGACCTATACTGTCTATATGCTTCCTTCTTTTTCTTTACCAAACCCTCAATTTCTTTAGTCATCCAGCATTCCGTATACCTACCAGCCTTTCTTTTCACCCTGACAGGGATATATTTTCTCTGGATTCTTATTATCTCATTTCTGAAGTCTGCCCATTTTCCAGCCATCCCTTTACCTGCGAACATCTGCCCCCAATCAGCTTTCAAAAGTCCTTGCTTAATATTGTCAAAATTGGCCTTTCTCCAATTTAGAACTTCAACTTTTAGATCAGGTCTGTCCTTTTCCATCACTACTTTAAATCTAATAGAATTATGGTCAGTGGCCCCAAAGTGCTCCCCCACTGATACCTCAGTCACCTGCCCTGTCTTATTTCCCAAGAGTAGGTCAAGTTTTGCACCTTCTCAAGTAGGTACATCCACATAATCAATCAGAAAATTTTCTTGTACACACTTAACAAATTATTCTCCATCTAAATCTTTAACACTATGGCAGTTCCAGTCTATGTTTGGAAAGTTAAAATTCCCTACCATAGTCAACCTATTATTCATATAGATAGCTGAGATCTCTTTACATGTTTGTTTCTCAATTTCCCTCTGACTATTAGTGGGTCTACAATACAGTCCCAATAAGGTGTTCATCCCATTTTTTTATTTCTCCGTTCCACCCAAATAACTTCTCTGGATGTATTTCTGGGAATATCCTCCCTAAGTCCAGCTGTAATGCTTTCCCTTATCAGAAATGCCACTCCCCCTCCTCTCTCATCTCCCTTTTTATCCTTCCTGTAGCATTTGCTTCTTGGAACATTAAGCTGCCAGTCCGGCCCATCCCTGAGCCATGTCTCTGTAATTGCTATGATACCCCAGTCCCATGTTCCTAACCATGCCCTGAGTTTCATATGTCTTGCCTTTTAGGCAAAAACTAGAGTCTAGATTAGAGTGGTGCTGGAAAAGCGCAGCAGTTCAGGCAGCATCTGAAGAGCAGTAAAATTGATGTTTCGGGCAAAAGCCCTTCATCAGGAATGATGAAGGGCTTTTGCCCGATACGTCGATTTTATTGCTTGGATGCTGCCTGAACTGCTGTGCTTTTCCAGCACCACTCTAATCTAGACTGTTGCCTTTTAGGCCCATTGCATTGAAATAAATGCAGTTAACTTATTAGTCCTACCTTGTCCCTGCTTGCTCTGATAGTTTGACTTGCTTCTGTTCTCAACTGTACCAGTCTCAGATTGATCTCTTTCTTCGCTATCTCCCTCAGTCCCCCCACCCCCGTGTAGTAGTTTAAATCCTCCCGAGCAGCTCTAACAAATCTCCCTGCCAGTATGTTAGTCCCCTTCCAATTTAGATTCAAACCATTCTTCTTGTACATGTCACTTCTCCCCCAAAAGAGATTCCAATGGTCCAAAAATGTGAATCCTTCTCCCTTACACCAGCTCCTCAGCATGCATTCACCTGCTCTATTCTCCTATTCCTGCCCTCACTAGCTCGTAGCACTGGGAGTTTTCAAGATATTACTACTCTTGAGGACCTCCTTTTTAAATTCCTGCCTAACACTGTATAATCTCCCTTCAGAGTCTCAACCTTTTCG
The DNA here is from genome assembly GCF_020745735.1 of Hemiscyllium ocellatum. Classification (NCBI taxonomy): domain Eukaryota; kingdom Metazoa; phylum Chordata; class Chondrichthyes; order Orectolobiformes; family Hemiscylliidae; genus Hemiscyllium; species Hemiscyllium ocellatum. Next base: position 19,081,945 of record NC_083404.1, read on the forward strand.
CTTTCCATGTTGTTGGTTCCAATGTGGACAATGACCTACTCTGGCCCCTCTCCTCCTTGAGTATATTCTGCACCCTCTCTGAGACATCCTTGATTTTGGTACCAGGAAAGTAGCACACCATTCTGATTTTTCTCTGCTGGCCGCAGCAATGTTTGTCTGTACCTCGTTCTGGAGAGTCCCCTAACACAATTGATCTCATGGAACGTGACGTATCCCTCGTTGCATTAGAGCCAGTCTCAATACCAGAAACATGGCTGTTTGTGCTGCGTTCCCCTGAGAATCCATCACCCCCTACATTTTCCAAAACAACATACTTGTTTGAATTGGGTATAGTCACAGAAGGCTCCTACACTACCTGCCAACTCTCTTACCTTTCCTGGAGTTACCCCATCTTTGTGATTGTATTTGAGACTTTCCCCCCTTCCTATAACTGCCATCCATCACATACTGTTGCGGTTGCAAATTCCTCATTGCTTCTAACTGTCTCTCCAACTGATCCATTCGATCTGATAAGATTCACAACCAACAGCATTTATTGCAGATATTATCCACAGTAACCCTTAAACTCTCTTTAAACTCCCACATCGGACAAGAAGCGCGTATTACTCTGCTAAAGGCCATTTTTGCTCCTTCACAATCTACAGACACCGTCCTATTCCTCTACAAAACACTGTCCAAGGTTAAATTAATAGTTATGGCTTATATTTTAAGTTTAATCAAGAGACATATCTCAAAAACTGTTGGAATATTGCGTGCAGTTCTGGTCTCCTTCCTATCGCAAAGATGCCGTGAAACTTGAAAGGGTTCAGAAAAGATATACAAGAATGTTACCAGGGTTGGAGGATTTGAGCTATAGGGAGAGGCTGAACAGGTTGGGGCTGTTTTCCCTGGAGCGTTGGAGGCTGAGGGGTGACCTTACAGAGGTTTATGAAGTTGTGAGGGGCATGGATAGGGTAAATAGACAAAGTCTTTTCCGTGGGGTGGGGGAGTCCAGAACTCGAGGGCATAGGTTTAGGGTGAGAGGGGAAAGATGTAAAAGAGACCTACTGCGCAAATATTTCACACAGAGGGTGGGACGTGTATGGAATGAGCTACCAGAGGAAGTGGTGGAGGCTGGTACAATTGCAACATTTAAAAGGCACTTGGATGGGTAAATGAATTGGAAGGGTTTGGAGGGATATGCGCCGGGTGCTGCCAGGTGGGACTAGATTGGGTTAGGATATCTGGTCAGCATGGGCAGGTTGGACCAAAGGATCTGTTTCCATGCTGTACATCTCCATGACTCTGTGACTCTAAGTGGATGTGGAATACAGTGAATCAGTAATCTGATTTATATTTTCTTGAGAAGAGAACAAAAGTAAAACATGTTTTCTTTTCCTCGAACGGACAACAGTTGTGAGAGTTTAAAGTTGAATATGGCACAGGCTTGATTGGCAAATTCTTAAGCAAATTAATACTCCCATTCATTCAGCCCATTCCTTGACAAATCTGAACTTGTACTCTTCCTGCAAGAGGTAAGGAATGTAACATAACATGCACATAATTTTAACGCTGGATTATTGTATTAATTGCACGGTGCCATCAAAATTTATACGTTCTGTTTCATTTAGCTCGCTGCAGGGCTCTTATTCTTGGAGTTTTTTTCCATGTCCAAGTGATAAGAAAAAAATTAAGAATGGACAGCTTTTATCATTTATGTCTTGTGGTAGATTAATGCATCTAAGAGGATTGGTAGTAAAATTAATTTGTGAATGCATGTCCAAGATGATGATACGTATATAATTTTCTGATTGATCAAATTGGTGACCCTCCACTCTGACCCTGGAGACCATTTTGCCTGAGGAATTAAGATTAGCTAAATCAGCTCTGAGTAGTATTTGGATATGGAATCTTTATATTTCATTGTACTTGGTCATTATTTTTTATTCACTCGTGGTGGAATCTAAGTCTTTCTGGCCTGGAGTCACATTTAGGCCAGACCATGTAAGGGCAGCACATTTTTCTTGCCTAAAGCACATTAGTGAACCAAATGGATTTTTCTGGCAGTCGACAGTGTTTTCATGTTCATTATTAGACCCTTAATTCCAGATTCTGTCATGGCAAGTTTTGAACCCAGGTCCCCAGAACATTAGCTGAGTTTCTACATTAATAGTTGAGTGATAATACGACTAGGTCATTGCCTCCTTTTTTTAATGTCATACTGGATGACATTGCTGAAACGTTTTGAAAATGCTCACCCACTGTTAACTGAAATGATCGAATGTATCCTTCAGTATTGACTTCGCTTTGTGTCAGTGTGAGGTAGATATTGTTTACGTGCGTAATGTTTAATCTGATCTTTTTCATCCTTTTCACCAGTCTGATTTGAAATGTGTCCAGGATGCAAAAGGAGGTTCTTTTTACCGAGATCATTGTCCTGTGTTGGGTACGTAAAGTCGCAATCATTGTTAAGCATTCAAAACACAAATTAGATGAATGTGGTGTCCACCATTGTTAGCTGATATGCTTCTGATCGCTTCACACATCCTGTCATCATTTGTGATTGCCAATCTTATTGTTCCCTTTGTCACTCCCCAAAGTTCTTCTTTCTTTGATGTTATGTTATGGCCTGGATGGATAATGCTGATTAATTACTCCTCTAAGGACAGTGAGAAGTTGTGATGCTAAGGGATTGACAGCTGTTTGGATGTTGAATTGGTCAATCAAGATAGGCTAGCAATTACAGAGACTGTTGAAAAAGAAAGAGAAAATAGCCTGAACTGGTCCTGACTGGGTTTTGGGTGGCAGAAAGTTTTCCTTCAGAAGCTGCTGGGCTGGCAAGCTTTTTTTTTTCATGGTTTTGTTGTCTGCAGTCATTCTCCAGTCATCAATTTGTTGAAAGTTGTTCAGTTGTAAGAATTAAGTAATAGTCAGCAGAGATCTGTGGAAGCTGTTTGTATTGAGCAGTGGCCTCTGAATTCAAGCAAGGTATCTGGTCCTTATGCATATAATACAACCCATCATCAAATGATTTCATGAAGGCCTGGTATTCATTGTTGAAACCATTATCAGACTGACAAGTTACAATCATTTTTCCTTTTTTTGTTAGTAAATCCCTTAACTTCAGTCAACACTGAACTGGGGTTTGTGTTCATAAAAAATTGGACTAAGATTGTCGATGTTAATTGTTTTCATCTGTGTTCTGCTACGTTACATGATAAATAATAAATTGTTAGTTTTTGTTTGTTATAAACTTGGTGTCCAAGAATTGTTATTTGTCAAATCTAGTTAGTGACAATTGAGCAATTGTTGAAGTCATTGAATGTTTTAATTTCACTTCACTGCAGATCCATTGGCAGGGAGGCTGATTTGATTTTGTTTGCTCTCCCTGTTGTAACGGAATTAATGCAGTATTTCCATATGAACTTTGAAAGTTGAGCAGCTTTCATTGTTCGAGGCCATTTGTTAAAAAATGTATTGATTTCAATGTAACTGTATTCAAACTTGTTTTGTATCATGAAGTGCCTATCGCCATTGCTGTATTTCTTGGTTGAAATGAAATTGTAACCACCAGGTGGTAGCATTGTAGACTTTATGGTTCAGACTTTCCATCAAACACCACAAGTCTGAGTTTTATTTCAAGAGTTTTCTGCTTTTTTAATATGCTAACCATTTCATTTTTCTCTTTACAACAAATGATACTAGGTGAACAAAATGGAAGTCGCAACCCTGGTGGTTTACAGATTGGTGATCTTGTAAATATTGACCTGGATCTAGAGATCGTTCAGTCATTACAGCATGGACATGGTGGTTGGACTGATGGTATGTTTGAGACATTAACAACCACTGGAACAGTCTGTGGCATTGATGAAGATCATGACATTGTAGTACAGTACCCAAGTGGCAACAGGTATGTAAAATAAAAGTCAGAAGAAAAAACTGCATAGTACTGAAGTATGGCAGAGTTAATTATTTCCAGTTTATAGAATTTTGTTTCTTGAAGTGAAACGTCTGAAAGATTTTTTAATGCCCCTAGGTGGACATTCAATCCTGCAGTACTGACTAAGGCTAATGTGGTTAGAAGCGGGGATGCAGTTCAGGGAGCAGAAGGTGGATCTTCACAGTTTAATGTTGGTGACTTGGTTCAAATCTGCTACGACTTGGAGAGAATCAAGCTTCTTCAGCGTGGCCATGGAGAATGGGCTGAAGCAATGCTCCCTGTATGTTGATATGAATTTTTATAGCTATGTTTTAACAGTGCATTTGCACTGGAATTTTCGTGTTTGTTGTACAATTTTTGTTTGCTTACACATGCTAAACCTGGCGATATAAACCCAGAGATAAGGAATAACCTGAATCTGGCTGACAAGGAAAGAGAGTTCTTTCAAGGAACGTGCTTTCACTGTTTGACACTCTGAATTTGGTCCCTTTAAAATAGAAGTGAACTCTGTCAGCTTCTCAAATGCTTTTTTTTTAGTTCCTTGCAGTTTTTGCCTTTGTCTTTACATCCTTTTTGCGATTTGAAATCAAAACTGAATTTGCCAATTACGAGAGCATTGCTTTATGTTCTGAGAGATGTGTGCATGTTAAATTTCAGTTAAGCTTTTTAAAGCTATCAAAATGTTTCAAGAATTTTGTCTGTCATCAAAACTGGAAGAAAGGAGAGACTTAAAAGTTGTTAAATCTGTAAGTTTTCATTCAGACGAAAATTCATTAACCTTAAAAGTTAATTCTGTCTTTCTCTCTTTCCATGGATGTTGCCAGACCCTGCTAAGTGTTTCCAGTATTTTATCTCTCTCTCTGTTTCTAGTTTCCAGCATATTCTTCTCATTTGTTTTAAATCTTCTTTAAGGTATACAGCACTGAAATGATAAAGATGTGGACCTTATAGCAACTTAAGCCAATGGTAGCATTAAAATCTTGTCATGTGATCGGAGAGCTTGAATGAGAGAATCAAAAAATTAATCTGACCAGGAATCTATGAAATTTACCTGCTATTAGTTATGGATGCAAATTAAATGCAATGTTGAAAATAGTGAATCGATCCACAACCCACTAACACCTGACCACACTAGCATATTGTCTAATCTGTGAAATGTTTTTGTTTTTAATGCAGACTTTGGGGAAAGTTGGGCGTGTTCAGCAGATTTACTCTGACAGTGATTTAAAAGTTGAGGTTTGTGGGACTTCATGGACGTACAACCCTACAGCTGTTACTAAAGTGGCATCAGCAGGATCTGCAGTGTGCAATGCATCTGGTGGTACATATCAGCCTCTGAAAAATGTTTCTTTTGTTGTTTTTATACTGCATACCACCAGTTATGCTGGATGTTGGTGTTTCTCACTGTCCTGAAAGGGCAATATATTTTTGTCCATATTATTTTGGCACATTTTTTATCTCTTTCAGTTTTACACTGGAAAGTTCTATTTATTATTATATGACTGAACGTTTGACTTTATCCATTTTGAATGTACTTGTGCATTTTGCCTACATAACATTTCACTCTGCCCTTCAGTGTTGCCAGCATACTAACAACCTCTGTAAATAAAGTGAGCTTTAGTCTTCAGAGTGTAAAATGCAGGCTTTGGGTGTAAAGAGAAAATAGTGGGACAAAAAACCAAAAATAATTAACGCAAGGAGGCTGACATCTGTATGGAGTAGACTGGCTGGGAGAGAGCTAATGGTTGGAATGGGCTGTGGAGAATGTTATGAAACTATTACTCGTGATCAAGGGTCAGAAGTGGCTGAACAGCCAACCAGTAAGACCAGAGGATGAGTGAAAGGAACTTGGAAGTAAAGAGTAAGCAAGATGTGAAAAGTTGATACTAAGACAGATGCGCATTTTGCCAGTCGCGCTCACAGTTAAATGTGAGTCGAATGTGAAAATTATTGGTCCCCTGAATAATATTTAAGGTAAGATGTCTTCCTGTAATATGAATGAAGTCATGTCCGTAACCAGTGTTCAACTTGTGTATCAATTTTGTAGATTTTTTTTAAGAACAAAACCATTGAAGCAGTCCCGTCATGGGCAGTAGAGACTGAGCTTTCGTTAGTGTTTGATTTGAATCCCTGTTTCTTTTTTAAGTAAACAAAATAATTAGTTCCGTATCGGCCACCATTACAGTAATCATGCGTGCTGACCAAGAATTCCTAACTTATCTCTAATAGCTGGTGCTATGCTCACCTTCTAAAAGGCTTCAAGCACTACTCTCTACACCTTGCTTCCTGATTTCTGGGACTCGAGTATGATGGTACCACTTTGTTACGACTTTTCTTCCCAACATAATTTCTTATTATTCTAGGCAAGTAGTGATCAAGCTTAATGGTGAGCCACTTTTGTTCTTAGTTTCGGGAAAATTGACAGATCTTAATCGCTGTTACTCAAATGAGATAGTCACACAAAAGTCACATTTGAACAACTTTTTCTTTTTAAATAAACTTACATAAAGTTAACTGTCACTTTCTTTTCTAAGAACAGGGTTGGCTTTTTGTTTGAAAAAAAAAGTCCCTGATGTATAGAATATGACAACCATCAAAATGGGTTTGAGCAATCAAGATTGGGAGGAGCATGAGTCCTTAATGAGCTGTAGATAGCCAGTCACCTGGTCTAGGTCCAGAATTAACATTGAATCAATTCTGTCTTGGTGCATTTTTTTTCCTTTTCTGGAATTTTGCTTCACAATTCATGAGCGATATTACAGAGTCGTGAAAAAAATCTTCTAAAAAAAATTAAGAAAATGCATTTTTTTGTTTCATTAGATTGGAGGGTGTACATTATTGTTCATTGTTCTGTTCACAATATTTTGTTTTATCAGAGCGTCTGTCCCAGTTGTTGAAAAAGCTATTTGAAACTCAAGAATCTGGAGACATCAATGAAGAGCTGGTTAAAGCTGCAGCCAATGGCGACGTTGCGAAAGTGGAAGAAATAATGGCACGACCCGATGTTGATGTGAGTCTTAAACATCTTATTCCATAGTGCCATTTTCATTGACAAATTACTTTTGTGGTAATTAGAACATGGTAGTAAAAGAAAACCCAAGTATTTCCGAAATTTTAAATCTTTACTGATACTTTGCAAAGTGTAGAATTTTTAAAAATTCATTCACAAGATGAGGGTGTTGTTGGTTAGACCAGCATTTATTGCCCTTCCCAAATGGCAGTTAAGAGTCAACCGCATTGCTGTGGGTCTGAAGTCATGTATGGTCCAGACCAAGTAAGGTTCACAGTTCCTTTCCCAAAAGAATGTTAGATAGGCTTTTCCTGACAATCAGCAATGTAAATCCCTAATTTAAGATTTTATTGAATTTAAATTTCAATATCTGCTGTGGCAGGATTTGAACCTGGGTCCCCAGAATGTTACTCGCTCTCTGAAGTAACATTTCCAACGAGAGTGTCACTAGATCATTGCCTTTCCTTGTCTCTGATCGATCAGGTGAACAGTGTGCAAACTGGCCTTTAATGTGGGTTACCTGAGCAAATTATTGGACACATTTGAGTTTTGTACAGCTAGGAAAAGAAATTGGATTTGTTTTACTTCCAAGCGAATGCTTTGCTTTTCATGTTTTTTTTAAGATTTTAAGAGCGATAGGTAGTTTACATATCACTATGTAAACAGAGGATGAGGTTGAATTACAAACTCTAAAATATTGTGAGATTTATTTTGTCTCAGCATTACCTAAACTGCTTTCTTTATTCTCACGACAATTTGAACAGGTTATTTTATTAGCCCTTTAGTAATTACAAATGCTTGTCTTTCACTATTGTCAGCTTCAACAAAACATGATGAGGTAATGGATTTTATATTCTTACATTAGGAAATGGGTTTAATTCTACAATATTGTGGCATGTATAAGCTGTTACAAGGATATTTTGAATTTATTCAACTCTGTCTATAACTTCAATTCAAATAATTCTGAGATAGTTTTGTGAGACGGAATTCAATTTTGGGACGTTGCAGCTGGTGTGTCATTTGGTCTGTCAAATGATATTCCAACATGCTACTTGTTGTTTGAAATTACTACTTGCTTTGGGTTTTATTAAGGAGCAAATGATTCAGCACTGTTTTATTTTAATTTTTATTGTATTTTTTACTAATTAAATTTATGACCATCTTTATGTTACCTATCTAGCGATAATGCCACTTGATCATTGCCTCCTCTTGTCTCTGATCTATGATATGATGTGCAAACTGCCTTTAATATGTTTGTTGAAGCAAATTTACTTGAAATATCAAAGAATGAAATGCTTAGTTTTCTTGTTTTGTTACATGATTGACGTACAGTATGTCACTAAAAGTATTGATTAGTTTTGGCTGAGTTGTGGAAGAGTATGATGAATGGCAGTGTCTGTTTCAAGCTAAGTAATTTTTTTTAGAAGTACGGATTTTTGTACTCAAGGTGAAGAATATTATGCAATAAACAATACCTTTTATGTTTCAAAGTTAAAAATCGCACAACATCAGGTTATAGTCCAACAAGTTTATTTGGAAGCACTAGCCTTTGGGAGTGCTGTCAGTTTCTTGTGTTTTGTCAGATCTAATTTTGTACAAAAAGATATAAAATCAAATTGCCTTATTCTGCTTTAAAGTTATGACTTTTGGTCGTGCCTTACCAGAAGACCAATTTTCCATTACTCATTCAGCCAACTTTTGGGTGCTGTTAACAGTGGATCCCATGTTTATTCAAACTGTTGGCCCACATATGATATGGAATGGAATAAGACTGTAGAAAACAATCTCATCTTATAGCCAGTGTAGCAAGTGGCATTAACTATCATTTTACCTCTCTGCCTCAACTTTTGCATAAGTTTTGATGTTTCCTTTGTTTTAAATTCCTTATGCACACTTCTGTCTAACTTATGAAATTTCTATCAGCCTGTTTTAGATAGCTGATGTACAGAACTTTTTTGTGCAGGAGCTGCTTTATTTGACTGGATCTGCACTAAATCAGCATTTTGTTTTTAAAAACGTAGATCCTTAATTGGCAAGGCTGTCTCTCAAGTTCCCAGCACAGTGAATTATTAAACAGTGACTTAGTAACATACGACTAAATTATTCATCCACACACAAGTGGACATGATACTGGTGTTTCTTGCGTGATTTTGTGAATATTCAAAAGCATGACCAGTTTCATTTAAGTCCCAACTGGATGTAGATAAGAGTTACATACTATTGCATACCATTATTTAAGTAAAAACATAACTAGCAATGACATGATATTGTGTGAAATTTATAATTTAAGCTGATTTTGTTTTGGGTGGTAAAAGTATGACATGATTAAGTTTGAGGGTCTCTGAAAATAATATGATTGATATATGTTTGTAAAAATCAAATTTTGAAGACCATTTTTTGAGTCAAATTTAAGGGGTCTACTTTTACATAAGTAGTGTTTTTGACTGGCTTGCCTTGAACTACTATAAAAAAAAACTGCCTGATATGTAGAGTATGGCTGTTAAAAAGAATCCCAAAGGTAATGGTTGAAGTGATAACACACCAGCCATTTATTCTGTTGTGTTCACTTGAGTGCATTTTCCCTCATGCTCCCTCACTTTGCTTTTTACTGTCTGTGTCTGGCTCCTTCTCAAAAGTTTGCTGTCAGAATGTGTAATACTGAAGATCCCATTCTTGGCCCAGCCCTTGGTGAAGTGTGATTGCATTTCGGCACTCGTGAGGCTCAAGCCTCCATATCCTTCCTCTTCCCAGAAGGCTGATTTTGATGATTTGATGAAGGCCTGAGATTTTGTTTATTTAATGTTTGCTGTGTAAGTTAGTCTTTGCACACTGTTTTCATATGCACTGTTTACTACTCTTCACTCACTTCTCCATCTCCCCTCCCCCCAAAAAAATTGATATATGTTCTTTCAGTCTTCATTAACCCTTAGAAACTGAAGCAGTTATGTTTAAAGTAACGTTCTTACTGAATTAAGCTTTTTGTCTTCACATCTGCTTGTGGCGTGTGGTAAATTATGATCTTGCAGACCTGAGCCAACCTTTACGTGAGATTATTTTTTAAGAGTATAACATAGGGTAGCTAAACCTACCATCTGTCAATGGGTAAATGCTGGAATTCATTATTAAGGAGGTAGGGTGTTTGAAAAATCATAACACAATAAAGTAGATTATCATGGTTATATGAACAGAACATGCTCCAGGGCCAGTACATCCTTCCTGAGATGTTGGGCCCAAAATTGCGCACAATACTTCAAATGTAGTCTGACCAGAGCCTTTTCGAGCCTCAGAAGTACATCCCTGCTTTTATATTCAAGTCCTCGCAAAATAAATGCCGTCATTGCATTTGCCTTCCTAACTACCGACTCAGCCTTCAAGTTTACTTTGAGAGAATCCTGGGCTAGAACTCCTAAGTCTCTTTGCTTTACAAACTTGTGAATTTTCTCCCCATTTAGGTAATAAAAATGTTGAGGTGCTGTCTGTTGGGCACCTTCTCACCTTTCAACGCTGTTGCAAGAGTCCATGGCACTATTGGAAGAAAAACAAAGGTTTAGCCTCTCTGCTAGCTACTATGATATTTTAAGCAAAACTAGACGACAGAAAAAAACAACTGGTCATTTGTATCATTGACTCAAAAACTGATGTTGCATTTGGTTTTGTGATAGTTGATGTCCATCAGAAATAATGTTGAGAACTTGTTTTAGGTGCTGCTTCTAAAGCAAATTTAGTGAATTTAAGGTAACCAAATGTAACACTAAAAATGCAATGAAGGGTGTTATTATTACATAAATTTTCCATATAGTCGTTTTATATTCTAGCACATTTCAAGTTTGCAATTTTATTTTTGGGTTGGGGTAGAGTAGTAGTTATGAACTTAAGTGGTGACAACCAATTGTTTTTATTGCAGGTGAATGGTCAGTGTGCAGGACACACTGCAATGCAGGCAGCCAGTCAGAATGGACATGTGGATGTTTTGAAGTTACTTCTCAAGCATAGTGTTGACTTAGAAGCTGAGGTAGGTTCTTGAAATGCTTTAAATTATGGACATTTGTACTAAATGGCTCCCTACTTCAATCTATCAAATCTGTTTTGATAGTAATGTAGAATTTTTGTTAATGTTTTAGTGGTGAGAAAGCATTGTTTATTCACCAACATACTTGTAAAGTAGTTTAAAATGTTATTTGTATATGTCTATTATTATGAGCATAAAATACAGAATTGTAGCATTTAAATTGCATTTTCAACAAAATTTTAAGAAATAGCAATTAATGTTATTGGCTAAATAGCTAAATATTATTAATACTGGCCACCTCTAGGTTAGGGCCTCTTGCCAAATTAAGAATTTTATACAGTATTGTGTATGTTATAAAAAAATAAAGATAGTAGCCCCCCCCTCCTTTCCTGCAGGGGATATGTTCCAGGACCTACTGCAGAAGGGTGAAAGTATGCATAAGAGCAAACCCATTCATTTAAATGGGAAACGTGCCTTCCCGGCAGCCTCCTGGCCCCTGGTTCTGCAACGTTCCCTTTTATATGATCAGACTGCTGGCAACTGAAACCACGGAAAATGATTCTGTGGATACGGGGGTGTCCCCCTGTATTTAAATATGGAATGCAATATATAAACTCGGTGTTTTGAAGCTCAAGTACTATTAGATGGTATGGCATGGCCATTGTTGAAATATGGCTGCAATCTGACCATGATTTGAAGTTGAATATTCCAGGTCATAGTAGTCTGTGTTTTACAATCAGCAAGAAATAATGCTCACTGTTCCTTATATTTACATTTACCCACAGAATTTCTGTGGACGGTTGAATGGCAATTTATGGTCAGTGTGTATCAGAAACAGTGGAGGGCATTCTGCAGGGGTTCAGGGATCTTGTGAAAGGCAAGGAACAGTTGTCCTACCTCCTTAACTCCCAAGATTGAAGAATTCTCACGAAGACGTATGGAATCCTAAACTAGGGTGAACAAAAATTGAAAAAGATGAGATTAAGAGAATGAGACCAAAAGTAAGTTAAGTTCATTTTTAAAGAAAGAAAAACCTTCATTAACTAAAGTCTGAAGTATTGGAGTTCAACACTCAAAGTTAATTTTCATTCCCAGTGAGGTTGTTTGGCAGTCGTCAAGATCTGTTCAAAATTAATGCTTGCGTAAGTGAATAGTCTGTAACATTTTTTAGTGTGTATCTATATGGATATCTATGGAACTTCACAATTTTGATTGTATTTTAACATCAAGCCTCTCAGCCAGGTATTGATACAGCAAATTGTGGCATGATGGCTCAGTGGTTAGCACTGCTGCCTCACAGTGCCAAGAACCCAGGTTTAATCTCAGCCTCGGACAGCTGTCTGTGTCTGTGTGCAGTTTGCACATTCTCCCTTGTCTGTGTGGGTTCCTCCCTAAATCCAAAGATCTGCATGTTAGGTGAATTGGCCATGCCCAGCAACCCATAGTGTTCAGAGATGTGTAGGTAAGATCCATTAGTCGGGGTCCATCGAGAGTAATAAGGTAGGGGAATGGGTCTGGATGGTTTACTCTTCAGAGGGTTGGTGTGGACTTGTTGGACAAAATAGCTTATTTCCACACTGTAGGGATTCTTTGAAAGCTTGCGGGGGAATAAGGTAAATAAGAGTTAACTTCCTGAATTCTTTGTACTCTAAGAATGGTAAATGTTGAAGCTTTATCATGATTATTCTGTCAAAATCCAAGCCATGGTCTTTTGAAAGAATTGGGAAGTAAGAAGAGAGGGAGTAATAACCTCTATTTATTAAAGGTAATAGAATAATCTAGGATATAAGTTAAGGAAGATGCTCAGTGAAAACTCTTTGGACTTTGAACAATGAAAGGATTTAAAATACTAATGGTGGTTTCCTACCTGTCCTGAATGTCTCTTAGCAGCAGAAATGAAATGGCAGAATATATGAATTCAGCAGTACAACAACAACAGATCTTTTTTTCCAGTGGAATACTTGAGCAATATGTTCTTGAACCGATAAGGAGGTATGCCTAGCTAGATTTAGTAATCGGAGGAGAGCACTAATTGTTTGGCAGTTGATGTGGACAGCATTTATTGTCTTTCCCAAGATGCCTCTGAGAAGGTGGTGTGAGCTGCCTTCTTGAATAACTACAGACTACCTACTATGGTTTGACCCACTGTGCCGTTAGACAGGGAATTTAATGAATTTGACCCAGCGACAGTGACGGATCTATTGTACATTTCCAAATCAGGCTGGTGTGTGGCTTGATGGGTATTTGCAGGTGGTGGTGTTCCTATATCTGCTGATCTTGTCCTAAATGGGAGTGGTCGTGAATTTGGAAGGTGTTTGAGAATCTTCGGTAAATTTCTGCAGTGCATCTCTTAGATATTGCACACACTGCTACTACTGAGTATTGGTGGTGGAGGCAGTGAATGTTTGTGGATGTGCCAATCAGGTGGGCTGCTTTGTCCTGAATGGTGTCATGCTTCTTGAGTGGTGTTGCAACTGCACTCATTGAGCAAGTAAAGAATCTTCCATCATACTTCTGACTTATGCCTTGTTGATAATGAGCATGCTTTTGGGAGTCAGGAGGTGAATGACTTGCTGATCTATTTCTAGCCTCTGACCTGAGCTGCACCACTGTTAATGTGGCGAGTCCAGTTGAGTTTCTGTGTTTGGATGGTCTATCCTTTCCAGTCTCATTCTGGTTATCATTAACTAAATTGTTGCCTTGCAATGGTGCCATATTCTTTTGCTTTGTAAGCCTACATTTGCCATCTTCTAACCCCTCAGTCCACCATCTACAATTTCCTTTCCTATTTCCCACTGTTGCTCTAGCTTTTACTGTCTTCTCCAATTTGTGTTGGTTAAGTCATTTTCTTCTAAGCATCGCTCTTTTCTAATCAATGAACTATTTTTCTATTTGTTTATTTTCTCGGTTTTAGCAGTGAAGCTAATCTGTCACTGTGCCCTAAAGTTTCTTCTAGTTTCTGGTGTTAACAGATTTTTTCCAGTTTGTTATGCAAAACCAGTTCAGATATTGCATTTCTTGATGCATATTGATTCAGAAAAGATTCATGAGTGCATTCAGTATATCACTCTCATTTTGTCTTCCTGCTGAATTTTTTTGTTGCAATTTATCTTAAGCAGTTGGTAATAGGTTTTAATGACCCAGTTATTTCTGCACGTTTTGCTGAACTTTCTGCAGTTCTGCATGATTCCAAAAAAACGCCTTTTCAATAATATTAATCGAGTCCTAGAGATGTACAGTATGGAAACAGACCCTTCAGTCCAACTCGTCCATGTTGACCAGATATCCCAACCCAATCTAATCCCATCTGCCAGCACACGGACCATATCCCTCCAAGCCCTTCCCATTCATATACTCATCCAGATGCCTTTTAAATGTTGCAAATGTACCAACCTCCACCACTTCCTCTGGCAGCTCATTCCAGACACATACCACCCTCTGTGTGAAAATGTTGCCCCATAGGTCTCTTTTGTATCTTTCCCCTCTCACCCTAAACCTATGCCCTCTAGTTCTGGACTCCCCTACCTCAGGGAAAGGACTTTGCCTATGTATCCTATCCATGCCCGTCATAATTTTGTAAACCTCTATAAGGTCACCCCTCAGCCTCTGACGTTCCAGGGAAAACAGCCCCAGCCTGTTCAGCCTCTCCCTATAGCTCAAATCCTCCAACCCTGGCAACATCCTTGTAAATCTTTTCTGAACCCTTTCAAGTTTCACAACATCTTTCCAATAGATTGTTGCATTCTGTTTTGCAATCTTTGCCTCAATTATTAAGGGAGTTATAATATGGTGTTTAGAAAATTATACAATTCGGCAGAGTTAACATGGTTTCACCAAGAGTAAAGGGTGTTTGAACGATTCATTGGCAGTGCAGATAAAGGATAAATGGATGTGTGGCAAACATTGTTAAAGTGTCACATGAAAGATTGTTGCATAAAGCAAGCACTGATGGGGTTGAGGCCATATGTAAGCATATATAGAGGAAAGTTGACAGAAAATAGTCGATTAAATGTGTAATTTTTGGGTTGGACTCTTAACAAATGGTGTGTTCCAGGGATTAGTACCGTAGCCTCAACTGTTCATCTATATTTATGACTCAGATGAAAGGATTAACTGTTTTGAATCCAAGTTTAGTGATTGTATAAAGCTGGATGTGAATTTAAGCTACTAAGAGACACGGTCTGAAAAAGAATGTCAGTGTGTTAAGTGAGAAGCAAGAAGGTAGAGGATGAGTAAAATGTGGTAAATGTCAAGTTTATCAGTTCACTGGAATAAAAAAACAACTTTTTAATTTGTACAAAACTATTAACTGTTGATTTTTAGATGATTTGATTGGTTTTGTACAAGAAGCAAAGCTAAAATCCTGCTGTGGTGAGTTATTAGAAAGTTAAATGTTAGCCTTAACTGTGAGGGGCTTGGAGCATAGGAGTAGAGACATCTTGTTGCAATTATACTGAACTTTTGTGAGATCATACCTGCAGAACTATGTGTATGTTTGATCCTAGTACTTCAGGAAGGATATGCTTATATTGGAGTGAGAATGTCATTGGTTCACAGAATTTTCTGATTTGTTCCAGGAATGCGAATGTTGTCCTATGGGGAGAGATGGAGTAAAATGGCCTTATAGTGTTAGAGGAGTTTTAGAAGAAAACACGTTAGTCTCGTTGACCCATACAAGATCATGAGTATGGTAATAGATTGGGAAAGGGAAGGTGTGACAAGATCTGAATGTCTTGTACACCAGTCACTGAAGGTAACTATGTTGGCAGTGAAGAAGGCAAATAATGTTTTGGCCTTCCTAGTGAGAGGATTCATGTGCAACATCAGGGAGCTCTTGCTGTAATTGTGCAGGGCCTTGATGAGACCACACTTGGAGTAGTGTGTCCTTATTTGAGGGTATATGTTCTGGTTATGGAGGAAAGACTAACATACCAAGGAAGACTGAATTGGTTAGGCCTATATTTAGTGGAGTTTAGAAGAATGAAGGTGGAATCTCATAGAAACCTGTTAAATCCTAATAGCATAAGATTTAATAGCATAAGGTAAATGCAGGATGGATGTCCTGATGACTGGGAGTCCAGAACCAGGGTTTACAGTCTTAGGATATGGAGTAAGTAATTTAGGACTAAGATAAGGAGAAACGTTTCACCCAGAGAGTTAAGTCTGTGGAATTCTCTGCCATAGTTAGCAGTGGGCTAAAGAGATCAAAGGGTATGGGGAGTTAAGTGGGCCAGGGTACTGAGTTGGATGATCAACCATGATCATGTTGAATACCAAAATCGGGTTTAACGGGCTGAATGGCCTAATCCTCCTCCTCGTTTTTTTCTGTTTCTCTGAGAAGGCTTGATGAGGTAGATTTGAAAGAATGTGCTAGATGGAGAAACTAAAACATGGTGACGTGGTGTTAGCCATTTTGGACTAAGGAAAGGAGAAGTTTCTATGGAGATTTATGTAAATCTGATGCTTTCTGCTATGGATTCTCAGATATTTGAAGGGTATGGAGTCTGATTTGGGGTCTATTCTAAAGATTAATGATGATTTTAGTAAATGACAGAGCACTCTCGAGAGCCATATGGTAATTTGGTGCTGTTCCTTTTTGTATATCTGTTTTGCGTTTGAAATAACATTTGAGCTAATACCCTGTTTGTTTGAGTGTATCGATCTAACTAACGTGTAGAAGAAATTGAGATACAAGAGGATCAGTAGCTTTTGCTGATCGGTGGAATTCCACCTTTTGGGAAATATATTGTCTTTTTTTTAATCACCAGTCTCTGCCTAGTCCCGGGAAGCTGTCACTCAGCTTATATCTGTTGAATCTGCTCTCGTTTTGACATACTGTTGTTGATTGGAAAGCAGCAAAGACCATGTTCCTAGTAGTCACTGCCTTCATCCATTTGTTAATGCTGGAGGTGATGCTCTTTATCTTCGGAAAGAATATTGGATGAGGGTTCTTGTAATTAGAACATAGAACTGTTACAGCACAGGAACATACCCTTCGTCTCATCATGTCTATGCCGACTGCGATGTCATCCTAAACTCACCCGTCTACCTGCATTTGGGGTTCGCATCCTTCTTTTCTGTCTGTTCATGTGTCTGTCTGAATGCCTCTTAAAATTGGATATTGTATCCTGACGGGATACCAGGACAGAACCCCACTGGTCCTCACCTACCACCGCACCAAACTCCATATACATCGTATCATCCGTCGTCATTTCCGCCACCTCCTAACGGCCCCCACCACCAGGGATATATTTCCCTCCTCTCCCCTATCAGCATTCTGAAAAGACCACTCCCTTCGTTACTCCACCCCCCCCACCAACCCAACCTCCACTCCCGGCACCTTCCCCTGCAACCGCAAGACATGCAAAACTTGCGCCAACACCTCCCCCCTCTCTTCCCTTCAAGGCCCCAAGGGATCCTTCCATATCCACCACAAATTCACCTGCACCTCTACACACATCATTTACTGCATCCGCTGCACCCAATGTGGCCTCCTCTATATTGGGGAGACTGGCCGCCTACTTGCGGAACGTTTAAGAGGACACCTCTGGGACATCCGGACCAACAAACCCAACTACCCCGTGGCTCAACACTTTAACTCCCCCTCCCACTCCACCAAGGACATGCAGGTCCTTGGACTCCTCCATCGCCAGACCATAGCAACACGACGGCTGGAGGAAGAGCACCTCATCTTCCGCCTAGGAACCCTCCAGCCACAAGGGATGAACTCAGATTTCTCCAGTTTCGTCATTTCCCCTCCCCCCACCTTGTCTCAGTCAAATCCCTTGAACTCAGCACCGCCTTCCTAACCTGCAATCTTCTTCCTGACCTCTCCGCCCCCACCCCCACTCCGGCCTATCACCTTCACATTGACCTCCTTCCACCTATCGCATTTCCAACGCCCCTCCCTCAAGTCCCTCCTCCCTACCTTTCATCTTAGCCTGCTGGACATACTTTCCTCCTTCCTGAAAAAGGACTCATGCCCGAAACATCGATTCTCCTGCTCCTTGGATGCTGCCTGACCTGCTGCGCTTTTCCAGCAACACATTTTCAGCTATTGTATTCTGACAGCAGATTCCAGGCACCTACCACCCTTTCCCTTCCTCGCACACCTACTTTAAACTTACTTCTCCTCAACTATGCTCCCTGGTATTTGTCCACACTGGGAAAAAGACCCTGACTATCCACGCTGTCTGTCTCTCTCAAGGTTTTATACACTTCTATAGGGTCACCCCTCAGCCTCTAAAGCTGTCGTGAAAACATTCCAAATTTGTTCAACCTCTCCTATAGCTAATATACTCGAATTCAGGCAAGATCCTACACTTGCACCATCTCCAAAGCCCCTACATGGGAGGCCCCTAATGAGAGTTCAGAGGCATTATGTTCCTTTAGAGTGAATGGTAAGATTGTAAGAAAAGTAGGAAACAATGGATAAATGTGTGGGTTTAAGCTAATTCAGCAGAGGATGGGAACCTAATTTGTAGTTCAGTATTGAGGTGGTTGAGAGTAGGGAGGTCTGAAATAAGGTTACAGGGTCGCAAAAGGTCACCGGAAAGCCAGAAGTTGGTTTGAAGTGTGCCTATTTCAACGCCAGGAGCATCCGGAATAAGGTGGGTGGACCTGCCACATGGGTCAGTATCTGGGATTTTGACATTGTGGCCATTTAAGAGACATGAATAGAGCAGAGACAGGAATGGTTGTTGCAGGTGCCGGGATTTAGGTATTTCAGTTGGAACAGAGAAGATGATAAAAGAGGTAAGGTGTGGCATGTTAGTCAAGGGCAGTATTACGGTGACAGAAAGGATGTTTGACGACTCATCAACTCAGGTAGTATGGGTTGAGATTAGAAAGAGGAAAGGAGAGGTCATCCTGTTGAGAGTTTTCTGGGGGCCTCCAAGATGATGTAGAGGGAAGGTTAGCAAAAATGATTCTTGAAAGGAGCAAAAGAAATAGGGTAGTTGTTATGGGGGACTTCAGCTTTCCAAATATTGATTGGGAATACCATAGTTCAAGTATTTTAGATGGACCAGTTTTTGTCCCTGGTGTGCTGGACGGCTTTCTGACACAGTATGTGAACAGGCCCACAAGGGGCGAGGCCACATTAGATTCGGAGGAATGAACCCGGCCAGGTGTTAGATTTGGAGTTGGGTGAGCATTTTGGTGATAGTGACCACATTTCATTTATGTTCACTTTAGTGATGGAAAGGAATAGGTATACACCAGAGGGCAAGAGCTACAGCTGGGGGAAAGACAATTACGATGTGATTAGACAAGATTTTGGGTACATAGGTTGGGGAAGGAAACTGCAGGGACTGGGCACAATAGAAATGTGGATTTTATTCAAGGAACAGCTACTGTGTGTCCTTGACAAGTGTGTACCTGTCAGACAGAGAGAAAGTTGTCGAGCACAGGAGCAGTGGTTTACTAAGCAAGTTGAATGTCTTGTCAAGAGGAAGAAGGTTTATGTTAGGATGAGATGAGAAGGCTCAAGGTGATTGAGAGTTACAAAGTAGCTAGAAAAGACCTAAAGAGAGAGCAAAGGTGTGCGAAGAGGGGACACGAGAAGTCATTGGCAGATAGGATCAGGGAAAACCCTAAAGTATATAAGAGATAAAAGAATGACGAGAGTAAGATTAGGGCCAATCAAGGACAGTTGTGGGAAGTTGTGTGTGGAGTCAGAGGAGATGGGGTAAGAGCTAAATAAATATTTTTCGTCAGTATTCAGACTGGAAAAGGACAATGTTGTCGAGGTGAATACTGAGATACAGGCCACTAGACTAGATGGGATTGAGGCTCACAAGGAGACGGGGTTAGAAATTTTGGGAAGTGTGAAAATAGATAAAGCCCCTAGGCTGGATGGGATTTATCTTAGGCTTCTCTGGGAAGCCTCTGAGGAGATTGCTGAGTCTTTGGCTTTGATCTTTATGTCGTCATTGTCTTCAGGAATAGTACCAGAAGGCAGGAGGATAGCAAGTGTTGTTCACGAAGGGGAGTAGAAACAACCTTGGTAATTATAGGCCAGCAAGCCTTACTTTGGTTGTGAGTAAAGTATTGGAAAAAGTTAAATGAGAATGGATTTATAATCATCGCGATAGGAATATATTGATTAGGGATAGTCAACATTGTTTCGTCAAAGGTAGGTCGTGCCTCACAAACCTTACTGAATTCTTTGAGACCAAACAGGCGGATGAGGGTAAAGCTGTTGATGTGGTGTATATAGATTTTTCAGTAAGGCGTCTGGTAAGGTTCCCCACGGTAGGTTACTGTACAAAATACAGAGGCATGGGATTGAGAGTGATTTAGCAGTTTGCATCAGAAATTGGCTAGCTGAAAGAAGACAGTGCGTGGTGGTTAATGGGAAATGTTCAACCTAGAGTTTAGTTACTAGTGGTGAATGTTAGGATCTGTTTTGGGTCCACTGTTGTTTGTCATTTTTATAAATTACCTGATAAGGGTGTAGAAGGATGGGTTAGTAAATTAGCGAATGACACTCAGGTTGGTGCAGTTGTGGATGGTGCAGAAGGATGTTGTAGGTTACAGACGGACATAGAATTGGGCTGAGAAGTGGTAAATGGAGTTTAATCCTCCACTTTTGAATGCAGAGTACTGAGCTAATGGTAAGATTCTTGGTGGTGTAGATGAGCAGAGAGATCTTGGCGTTCATGTACATAGATCCATCAAATTGCCACCCAGGTTGATAGGGCTGTTAAGACGGCATACAGTGTGTTAGCTCTCATGAGTGGAGGAGTCAAGTTTCTGAACCATGAGGTCATGCTGCAGCTGTACAAAACACTGGTGCGGCCACGCATGGAGTATTGCATGCAGTTCTGGTCACCGCATTAGAGGAAGGATGTGGAAGCTTTGGAAAGGGTTCAGAAGAGATTTTCCAGGATGTTGCCTGGAATGGAGAGAATGTCTTATGAGGAAAGGTTGAGGGACTTGAAGCTGTTGTTTTGTTCGAGAGAAGGAGGTTGAGAGATGACTTAATTGAGACATGTAAGATAATCAGTGGGTTAAATAGGTTGGACAGAGAGAGCCTATTTCTTAAGATGTTGATGGGGGGACATAGCTTCACCTTGAGGGGTGACAGATATAAGACAAATGTCAGAGGTTGTTTCTTTACTCAGAGTAGTAGGGGCATGGAACACACTGCCTGCAATAGTTGTAGACCTACCAACTTTACAGGCATTTAAATGGTCATTGGATAAGCATTGGGATGAGAATGGAATAGTGTAGGTTAGATGGGGTTCAGATTGATTTCACAGGTCGGTGCAACATTGAGGGTGAAAGGGCCTGGACTGCACTGTACTGTTCTACGTTCTTTGAATAGAGACATTTGAGGTTCTGGTCAAGAATAAGAAAGAGTCATATATTTGATTTAAGTAAATGAATCTTCAAATGAATCTCGAAGAGTTTAAAGGGTGGAGGGGCATTCTCAACAGGGAAATCAGGAGGGCAAAAAGGGGACATGAGATAACTTTATCTGCCAAGGCTAATTATAATCCAAACCAATTCTGTAAGTATATTTAGAGCAAAAGAGCAACTGGGGAGGGAATGGGGCTCCTTAAAGATTAACGAGGTCATCTATGTGTTGACCTCAAGAGATGAGAGAGACATTATTTGAATATTTTGTGTCAGTGTTTACTGCGGAGAAAGAAATGGAGGTGAAATAAAGATTGATGTTTTATTAAAGAACAGCAAGTGCTGGAGGTCATAGAAGGCATAACGGTAGATACATTTTCAGGACCTGATCAAGTGTACTCAGGACATTGTGGGAAGTTAGGGAAAAAATTGCCTGTCACAGAGATATTTGTATCATCGATAACCACAGGTGAGGTGCTAGAGAATTAGAAGCTAGTTAATGCTGTGCCTTTAAGGAAAAGGGGGCGGCACGGTGGCACAGTGGTTAGCACTGCTGCCTCACAGCGCCAGAGACCCGGGTTCAATTCCCGACTCAGGCAACTGACTGTGTGGAGTTTGCACATTCTCCCCGTGTCTGAGTGGGTTTCCTCCGGGTGCTCCGGTTTCCTCCCACACTCCAAAAATGTGCAGGTTAGGTGAATTGGCCATGCTAAATTGCCTGTAGTGTTAGGTAAAGGGGTAAATGTAGGGGTATGGGTGGGTTGCGCTTCGGCGGGTCGATGTGGACTTGTTGTGCCGAAGGGCCTGTTTCCACACTGTAAGTAATCTAATCTAAAAGCCTAAGAACTGCAGGTAGACATAATCGTGCAGGAAGCATTTGGTACGCTTGCCTTTATTGGTCAATGCGTTGTGTATAGGAGTTGGAGGTCATGTTACGGCTGTATCGGACATTGGTTAGACCAGTTTTGAAATATTGCGTTCAAATGTGGTCTTCCCGCTTTAGGAAGGATGTTGTAAAACGTGAAAGGGCTCAGAAAGATGCACAAGGATGTTGCCAGGGTTTGAGGGTCTGACTACAGGGAGAGGCTGAATAGACTGGGGATATTTTCCCTTGAGCCATTGGAGGCTGAGTGGTGATCTCAAAAGAAGTTTATAAAGTCATGAGGGGCATAAGGTGAAGAGCCAAGGTCTTTTTTCCAGGATAGGGGAGTCCAGTACTAGAGGGCATATGTTTAAGTTAAGAGGGGAAAGATTTAAAAGGAACTTAAAGGACAACTTTTTCATGCAGAGGTGATGAGTGTATGGAATGAGCTGCCAGAGGAAGTGGTAGATACAGGTACAATTACAACGTTTAAAAGGCATCTGGATGGATATCTAAATAGGAACGGTTAAGAGGGATATAGGCCAAATGCTGGCAAATGGCACTAGATTAATGTAGGATATGTGCTCGGCATGGACAAGTTGGACCGAAGGGTCTGTTTCCATGCTGTATAGCTCATTAAGTCTATAAACCTATGAGTCTGACATCACTCGTGGATAAGTTATTGGAGGTGATTCTGAAATATAGGATTTACATTCATTTGGAGAGGCAAGGAATCATTAGGGATAATCAGCATGGCTTTACGCATGAAAAATTGTGTCTTTGAAACTTGATTGAGTTTTTTGAGAAAGTAACCAAAAGAATTGAAGGCAGAGCAATAGATGTTGTTTACTTGGTCTTTGACAAGGTTCTGCATGGTCGACTAATTAGTAAAGTTTGATCAATTGGGATTCAGGGAGACCTTGCCAAATGGATGCAAAATTGGCTTAACGGTCAGAGACAAAGGGTAGTTTTTTTTCGACAACAAGCCTGTGACCATTGGCGTTCCACAGGGATCAGTATTGGCTCCACTTTTGTTTGTCATTTATATAAACAATTTGGAGGGGAATTTCGGAGGTATGGTTAGTAAGTTCGCAGGTGACAACAAAATTGATGATCTCGTGGACAGTGAAGATGGTTTCATTAGATTACAAAGAGATCTTGATCAATTGGGCCAGTTGGCTGAAGAGTGGCAGATGGAGTTTAATTTGGATAAATAAGAGTTGTTGCACTTTGATAAAACCATCAAGGGCAGTACTGATACAGTTAATGGTAGCACCCTGGGTAGTGTTGTAAAACAGAGTCACCTAGGGGTTCAGGTTCATAATTCTTTGAAATTTGCGTCACATATAGACAGCACACTTGACTTCATTTCTTAGATCTTTGAGCATCAGAGTTGGGATGTCATGTTGAGGTTGTGTAGCACATTGGTGAGGCCACTTCTGATGTACTGTATATAGTTCTGGTCACCCTGTTATAGGAAGGATATTGTTAAATTACAGAGTGTTCAGAAAGGAGTTACCAATATGTTGCCAGGAATGGAAGATTTGAGTTGTAAAGATAGGCTGGGATCTTTTTCATTGGAGTGTAGAAGGTTGAGGGGTGATCTTGTGGAGGTTCATAAAAAGAATGGAGCCTAGGTAAGGTGAGTAGTAGGGGTTGTTTTCAGTTGGGTCGGGAGTTCAAGCCTGGGGTGACATATTTTTAAAGTGAAAGGAGAAAGATTTTAAAATGACATGGGCAACGTTTTTACATAATGGTTGGGATGTGGGATGAACTGCCAGAGGAGGTGGTTGATGCAAATGCCGTTGCGACATTTAAAAGGAGTTGCAACGTGTATGGTTTGAAGGAAGATGGGCCAATTATAGGAAAGTGGTACTCGTTTGATTTGAGAACATAGTCGGTGTGGACTAATTGGACCTAAGTATGACCTATGATG
This sequence comes from Hemiscyllium ocellatum, assembly GCF_020745735.1. NCBI lineage: Eukaryota > Metazoa > Chordata > Chondrichthyes > Orectolobiformes > Hemiscylliidae > Hemiscyllium > Hemiscyllium ocellatum. The sequence continues at coordinate 19,106,043 of NC_083404.1, forward strand.
TCCCTCCTGTGGTGTGGCAATCAGAACTACACACAGTACTTCAAATGAGGCCTCACTGAAGTTTTCTGCAGCTGCAACATATCTTGCTAGCTTTTTTACTCATGACCTGCATAAAGGCAAGCATTATCCACTTGTGTTACCACTTTCAGGATCTGTGGACTTGTACCCCAAGCAGCCCTGTATATCAGGACTCAGAAGGGTCTTGCAATTTACTGTATACATTCCTCTTGCATTTGACCCCCCCCCAAAAAAAAATGCATCATCTCACACGTTTCTGGATTAAACTCCATTTGCCATTTCTCTATCCAGTTTTCCATCTGACCTATATCATGCTGTATCCTTTGACAACTTTCCTCCCCATCCACAACTCCTCCAATTTTTGTCATCTGCAAACTTACTAATCAGACTACCTACATTTTAATCTAAATTACTTACAAATGTACAAACAACAGAGGTCCCAGTGCTGATCCTGTGGAACAGTAGACCTGGTGGTAGACCTCCAGTCAGCAAAGCACCCCTCCACAACAGCCCAACCCCCCAACAGCCACCCACCCACGCACATATGCACGCACATCTTCCATGACCAAGCCAATTTTTTATCTGACTTGCCAACTCTGATACAAAACGGAGGTCAGCATGCCTCTGATAATTAAAACGGAACCATCCAGAAAAGATCACCTTTTTCTGATAAAACAAGTCTGACAAGTGGTATAACCTATCTCTTAGCCTCTAATCTGTTATAAAGGGGTGGTTAAATGAAATAGAATCCTTTCACCCACTCTGTAATTAACAAGTAACAATTTATCTAACTCCTACAGTGAATAAAATAACAGAATTGCTAACAAATAGAATAAATCTCTTCTAACCACTGCTTATTCCCTTCCTGAATTAAATTCTAGTAGGCATGCTGTTTTAGTAAAACAGGTCCACTTATATAAATCCAGTTCATAAGAATAATGAATTAAAACTTAATCTCTCAAAGTTCACACTGGATTTGTCTTCCAGAATGTTTGTCTGTCCTCTCCAGCCTTTCTCCTCTGTCTCTCCTGTTGTCTTCCTCTGTTCGAAATGCCTTCTGAATCTGCTGAATTCTGGTGTCTAGAATAAGAGATTAATGTGCCATGGTACCGTTTATGAATAGATGGTGCTTTTTTTTAAGAGAACGTGGAGATTTCTTGAGTGAGCCTGGCATTTCTTTCTCAGATGGCACTTTGCTCACACCTTTCAGATGGCAGTTGGCTCTCCCTCTCTGTCTAATTGCCCCTCTGTTATATACCCCTATCCATGTCAAATTCTGATAGTGTGATTGGCTTCAGTTTGTCAACACCATCAGATTTGAATTTAATTAGTCCTTAGTTTCCAAGTGCATTTTTAAATTAATTGGCTGAATTTAAACTGTTGCCTGGGTAAAAATGCTGCTTGGTCCTACCAACTGAACAGCTTTTTGATACATTGTGTCAATTCAAACACCTGCAGCTCCTTACCTACAGGCATTCGTTTTTAAAACTCTAAGCTTTATAATCGCTGTATCTTAAAGGGATGATGCCATGCTTTCCTGATTTTACAACTTTACCATTTTTACACAAAAGCTTTGTGAAAACGCACTATGTGGGATCCCACAGTGGGCTGGCCTACCATGAGAGACTTTGTGAAATGGCTGTAGTGAAGTTCATGTTGGCAACATCCACTGCCCTATCCTCATCAGTCATCATCATCATCACTTCCTCAAAAAACTCAAATCAAATTTGAGAGACAAACTAAGCCATGCTGACTATCCCTGATAAGTCCATTCTTTCCCAAATGCGTGCTAGCTCTGTCCCTAAAAATCTTGTCAAACAATTTCCGTAACACCGATGTAAGGCTCAGCAGCCTATTGTTTCCTGGATTATCCCTGTTGCCATTCTTTAATAAAAGAATAGCATTGGCTTTTCTCCAGTCTTCTGGAACTTTGCCTTTGGCTGAAGAGGGTACAGGTAGGACCCTGCAATCTCTTCCCTTTGTTCCTTTGTATCCTGGGACAGATCCCACCAGACTCTGAAGACTTAAATACCTCGATCTAGACACCTCACATTCTTCTCAATATCCACATGCCCTAAAATTTCAAAATGCCCCTCCCTACTCTTGCCATCATCGATCATGTGCTTCTTGGTGAATATTGATGTGGAGTACTCATTTGAAGACTTCACTGACTTACTCTAGCTCCACATATAAACTCCCTCCTTTGTGCTTGAGTGGACCTCCCTTTTCCTTCGCTACCCTTTTGTTCCTAATATATGTATAAAATGCTTTGGGATTCTCTTTAATCCTACTTGCCAAGAATATTTTTTGCAACTCTTTAGCCTTCCTGATTCCATGTTTTCAGTTCTTTTCTGCTCCCTTTAAATTCCTAAACCTTATGTATGCTTCCTTTCTCTTTTTGACTAAATTTTTAATATCTTTTGTCACTTAGGATTCCTGAATTTTCCTATTTTTATTCTTCATTCTCATAGGAACGTACTGGTCCTAAACCGGCTTTTAAAAACGTTCCCACATTTCAGATGTGGATTTACCATCAAAAGCCACCCTCAATTTAATTTTACCAGTACCTGACAAATACTGCTGTAATTAGGGTTACCCCAATATAGCGCTTTCACCCAAGAACTAGTCTTATTGTTACCCATAACAATTTTAAAACTTACATAATTATAATCATGATTCCCAAAATATATATCGTAACGAAAACTTTGATAACCTGGCCAATCGCATTCCCCAATATAAGGTCAGGTTCTGTCCCTTCCCTCGTTGGACAATCTACATAATACTTCAAGAGACCCTCCTGGATGTACTAAACAAATTCTCTTCCATTGAGTCCCTGCAACTAGGGAGTCCCAGTCAGTACTGGGAAAGGTAAAATCACCTACCGCACTACTTGTTTTTAGAGCTTTCCATGATCTGCTTATATCTTTGTTCCTCAGTTCCTCTTAAATGAGGAATTGTTGATGGTGCAAAAATACAAAGTACTTTTAGAATTTGTAAATCATTCAAGATTTATAAATCTGTCTGCAAATGTTGAAGAAAATACATTGTTGAATCAAGGAAAGGACATGTAAAGAGCATTAAGAAATGTATGGTTTAATAATACTCAACAAATCGTGATTTGGATTTCTATGCAGTTCTGCCGTGACCCTACATTCTGTGGTGCAGCTGAGCAAAAGTCAGGGGAATAGTGGTCGAACACATTATTAGCTACTGATTGATTGCACATGTGGTTATGCTGAAGTCATTTTGACATTTTGCATCCTGCACAAGGTCAGTATCCTTAAACAGTGGATTATTAACCATTGGCTGTCCCTATTATCCTTCAAACTACAAATCTGTTGATTGAAAAATGAAATTTTGTCATGTTCTGAGGGCATCTGTGCTGTAGGGCAAAACTTTATTGTATTGAATTGACTTGAATCATTTATTGTCACATGTATTCAATAAAAAATACAGTGAAGAGTGTGTACCGTCACCATGTATGGCTCCATTCACATGATAGAATCACAGGGTCATAGAGATGTACAGCATGGAAACAGACCATTCGCTCCAACCCATCCATGCCAACCAGATATCTCAACCCAATCTGGTCACACCTGCCAGCACCCAAAAAGGTAGCTTAGACAGAGTCCAACATTTCCTCTTCCACTACCACAGTGTCTCTCTGGGCTTCACTGGCCCATGCCGTGCTATCGCCTGAATCCCCGTTTCGAGTTACACCGGCTCACACCGTGCTGTCGCCAGAATCCCTGCTCCCAGCTACACCGGCCCACGCCATGTCTCCACTAGAGTCCCTGCTCCGAGTTCCACTGGCCCACATCATGTCTCTGCCAGAGTCCCCGCTCTGGGCTACATAGGCCTTCGCCATGTCTCTTCCAGAGTTCCTGCTCCGGGCTACATCGACTCGCGCAATGCTGCCGCCAGAGTCCCTGCTCCGGGCTACGCTGGCCCACGTCATGTATCTCCACCAGAGACTCTACTCCGGGTTACACTGACCCATGCCTCGTCTCTGCCAGAATCCTCACTCTGAGCTACACTGCTCCACGCCATGCCTCTGTCAGAGTCACCGCTCTGAGCTACACTAGCTCACGCCATGCTACCACAAAAGTGCCTGCTCTGGGTTTACCGGCCACATCATGCTGACGCCAAAGTCCCTGCTCCAAGCTACATTAGTCCATGCTGTGCTATCACTAGAGTGCCCGCTCCGCGCCGCCAACGTCCCCGCTCTGGGCTACTTTGGGAAGCACCATGCCTTTCCCAGAGACTATGCTCTGAGCTACACTGGATTACGCCATGCTGCCACCAGAAACCTTACTCTGAGCTACACCGACTCATGATGTGCCTCCACATAGTCCATGCTCCGGGCTGTACCTCCGGCTGATTCCCCACACTGGGCTATACCAACCCATGCGGTGTTGTCGCCAATGTCCCTGGGCCACCACCAGGCGGACATGAGAGTCCTGCTTCAGGCTTCAAAGGCAGGTTGATTCTGTAAGCACACTGCCTCTGAGCTGCAGCTGCTCCAGAACCCATGGAAGCCACCTTCCTGCTGATGAGCTCTTTATCAGATAAGTTTGAGTGAATACTAAACAAAACTGAGAAAAGATGAAGGGGGAAAAAGAGGAAAAGCTTGGGCATTGGATCCTGGACGCTGTCTTCCCCACTGCCACACCTTTAGGGGGAAAAACTTACAGCATGATCTTACTTCTAAAATTTAGCTAACTTTTCATTTTAATTTAGAGTCATAGAGATGTACAGTATAGAAACAGACCCTTCGGTCCAACCCTTCTATGTTAACCAGATATCCAAACCCAATCTAGTCCCACCTACCAGCACCTGGCTCATATCCCTCCAAACCCTTCCTATTCATATACCCATCCAGATGCCTCTTAAATGTTGCAATTGTACCAGCCTCCACCACTTCCTCTGGCAGCTCATTCCATTCATGTACCACCCTCTGTGTGAAAAAGTTGTCCCGTAGGTGTCTCTCATATCTTTCCCATCTCACCCTAAACCTATGACTCTCCGACCCCAGGGAAAAGACTTTGCCTATTTACCCTATCCATCCCCCTCTTAATTTTGTAAACCTCTATAAGGGCACCCCTCAGCCTCCAACGCTCCACGGAAAGCAGCCCCAGCCTGTTCAGTCTCTCCCTATAGGTCAAATTCTCCAACCCTGGCAACATCCTTGTAAATCTTTTCTGAACCCTTTCAAGTTTCACAACATCTTTCCGATAAGAAGGAGACCAGAATTGCACGCAATATTCCAACAGTGGCCTAACCAATGTCCAGTACAGCCGCAACATGACCTCCCAATTCCTGTACTCAATACTCTGACCAATAAAGGAAGGCATACCATATGCTGCCTTCACTATCCTATCTACCTGTGATTCCACTTTCAAGGAGCTATGAACCTGCACTCCAAGGTCTCTTTGTTCAGCAACACTCCCTAGGACCTTACCATTGAGTGTATAAGTCCTGCTAAGATTTGCTTTCCCAAAATGCAGCTCCTCTCATTTATCTGAATTAAACTCCATCTGCCACTTCTCAGCCCATTGGCTCATCTAGTCAAGATCCTGTTATCATCTGAGGTAACCCTCTTCGCTGTCCACTACACCTTCAATTTTGGTGAGAGCTTCAAACTTACTAATTGTACCTCTTATGCTCGCATCCAAATGATTTATGTAAATGGCAGAAAGTAGAGGACTCAGCACCGATCCTTGTGGCACTCCACTGGTCATAGGCCTCCAGTCTGAAAAACAACACTCCACCACCAACCTCTGTTTTCTATCTTTGAGCCAGTTCTGTATCCAACTGTCTAGTTCTCCCTGTATTCCATGAAATCTAACCTTGCTAATCAGTCTCCCATGGGGAACCTTGTCGAACGCTCTACTGAAGTCCATATAGATCACATCTACTGCTCTGCCCTCATCAATCCTCTTTGTTACTTTCTCAAAAAATTCAATCAAGTTTGTGAGACATGATTTCCCACGGACAAAACCATGTTGGCTACCCCTAATCAGTCCTTGCCTTTCCAAATACATGTACATCCTGTCTCTCAGGATTCCTTCCAACAACTTGCCCACCACTGATGTCAGGTTCACTGGTCTATCGTTCCCTGGCTTGTCCTTACCACCCTTCTTCAACAATGGCACCACGTTAGCCAATCTCCAGTCTTCCGGCACCTCACCTGTGACTACCGATGATACAAATATCTCAGCAAGAAGCCCAGCAATCACTTCTCTAGCTTCCCACAGAGTTCTCGGGTACACCTGATCAGGCCATGGGGATTTATCTACCTTTACCCGTTTCAAGACATCCAGTGCTTCCTCCTCTGTAATACGGACATTTTGCAAGTTTGGTCTCAGCTGGAGTGTTGCATGTATATCTAAACCCTCTCGTGAAGGAATTGGAGACAATGTACAAAACATTCATTCGAATGATTCCAGTGATGAGGAACTGCAGTTATGAAGATTATTACTTATGTTCGGACTATTTTTCTTGGAGAATAGAAGGCTGAGAAGAGATTTTGGCAAAAGTATTCAAGCAACGAGGGGTCTAGACCAATGAATAGGGAGAAATGTTCCATTAGTGAAAGGAACAAGATGAGATAAGGTAGATTTAAAATAATTGACAAAAGAAGATAAACTATATGAGAACTAAGTTAAAAATCATACAACACCAGCTTATAGTCCAACAGGTTTAATTGGAAACACACTAGCTTTTGGAGCATCGCTCCTTCATCAGGTGATCGTGGAGGGCTCAATCCTAATATTCCACTATCACCTGATGAAGGAGCAACGCTCCGAAAGCTAGTGTGCTTCCAATTAAAATTGTTGGACTATAATCTGGTGTTGTTTGACTTTTAACTTTGTACACCCCAGTCCAACACCGGCATCTCCAAATCATGACTACTATATGAGAACAACTGTCTTTACGTATGATTTGGAGATGTCGGTGTTGCTCTGGGGTGTACAAAGTTTAAAAATCACACAACATCAGGTTATAGTTGAAAATGTGTTGCTGGTTAAAGCACAGCAGGTCAGGCAGCATCCAAGGAATAGGAAATTCGACGTTTCGGGCATAAGCCCTTCATCAGGAATGAGGAGAAGGTGTCAGGCAGGTTAAGATAAAAGGTAGGGAGGAGGGACTTGGGGGAGGGGCAATAGAGATGTGATAGGTGGAAGGAGGTCAAGGTGAGGGTGATAGGCCGGAGTGGGGTGGGGGCGGAGAGGTCAGGAAGAGGATTGCAGGTTAGGAGGGCGGTGCTGAGTTGAGGGAACCGACTGAGACAAGGTGGGGGGAGGGGAAATGAGGAAACTGGAGAAATCTGAGTTCATCCCTTGTGGTTGGAGGGTTCCCAGGCGGAAGATGAGGCGTTCTTCCTCCAACCGTCGTGTTGTTATGTTTTGCCGGTGGAGGAGTCCAAGGACCTGCATGTCCTCGGTGGAGTGGGAGGGAGGGTTAAAGTGTTGAGCCACGGGGTGGTTGGGTTGGTTGGTCCGGGCGTCCCTGAGGTGTTCTCTGAAGCGTTCCGCAAGTAAGCGGCCCGTCTCCCCAATATAGAGGAGGCCACATCGGGTGCAGCGGATGCAATAGATGATGTGTGTGGAGGTACAGGTGAACTTGTGGCGGATATGGAAGGATCCCTTGGGGCCTTGGAGGGAAGTGAGTGTGGAGGTGTGGGCGCAAGTTTTACATTTCCTGCGGTTGCAGGGGAAGGTGCCGGGAGTGGAGGTTGGGTTGGTGGGGGGTGTGGACCTGACGAGGGAGTCACGAAGGGAGTGGTCTTTGCGGACCACTATTTCCTATTCCTTGGATGCTGCCTGACCTGCTGTGCTTTAACCAGCAACACATTTTCAACTGTGATCTCCAGCATCTGCAGACCTCATTTTTTACCCCAACATCAGGTTATAGTCCAACAGGTTTAATTGGAAGCATACTAGCTTTCGGAGTGTTGCTCCTTCTTCAGGTGGAGCGTCGCTCCGAAAGCTAGTGCTTCCAATCAAACCTGTTGGACTATAACCTGGTGTTGTGTGATTTTTGTCTTTATGTAGTATGTGACTCTGACCTAGTGTGTGGAGGAGGCAGTTTCAATTGCAGCATTCATAGGTGAACTTGATTATTATTTGTAAAGGAACAACGTGCTCAAGGGAAGAAAAGAAGGCAGGGGAATTGCTCATTTCGAATTGTGATCTGGGAAGGAGTGGTACAGGAGAAGTATAGACAACCAAATTTCAAAAGATATGCTAATTGATCTTTGAGAACTTTTTGAAAATGATATTTATTTTCTAAAAGCAACTTTTACCACTACAATCTAGTTATTTGCAGTTATGATGAATCCTTGGACACATTTTGTTCCAGGACATTTGAGTGGTGCTGGAAAAGCACAGCAGATCAGGCAGCATCCGAGGAGCAAGAAAATTGTCGTTTCGGGCAAAAGCCCTTCATCAGGAATAAGGTCAACGTCGATTTTCTTGCTCCTCGGATGCTGCCTGAACTGCTCACCATACACATCTTGACTCTGATCTCCAGCATCTATAGTACTCTCTTTCACCTACATTTTGTTGTATGCCCAATGCTGTTATTGTATAATGTTTGCAGCAATTCCCACATTGAAATTGGCAGGTGGACTTAGATGAAGCAGAATAATGTGCTGTCATATAGCATCTATTTTGAATTCATTGCTGTTGAGCTAATTTCTGGAATAAACAGGCTCAGTGTTGTTTGAAATTCAGATTCCAGTGCTCTGGATTCCTATCATCAAAAAGAGTAGTGGGCAAAGGCTGGCCATGTGATTTGGAGCCAGACATCTGCTTTTCTGCCACATTCATAAATGAATTAATCTCTCACCTATAAAATGTTTCCATTTATCCATCATCAATATCACTAGTTTTCCACTTCAGCTGCCCAACCTCAAGGCATCGTGGAGCAATTTAGTGGCATTGAGCATGGAGGTGCTGGGTCAATGAATGAAAAGTTTTCTGTGGAACGATGGTGTAGTGGTGGTGGAGGAATTGGTTTGGGAAGGTGCGTGTGAGGTGGGGGGGGGTGAAGGTGGTGGTGAGAAAAAGGAGTTGATTGCCAAGTAACTCAGCAGGTGAGAGACTTCACTCAAAATCTGTCATGGTAGAATGTGGAGAGTTTAGCTGAATCCTACCTGAGTATACGAAATATTTTGTGTGGTAGTTTAAACCCACGGATTTTCATATTTGTATAATGCATTATTTTCTGTTGATCTTTAATGTGCAAACTTCAGTCATGTACTAAATATTTTGATGTTGGTGCCTGGAAATTTTCTGTAGCTGTTTCTGTTCAGTTGTGCGATGTGGCCATCATTGGCAAGACCACTTTGTTGTCTATACCTAATTGGTCTTAACAAAGTGGTAGTGACTTAAAATTATGTCACATTAGGTAATAATTCTCAAAGCAAAAACGTACATAATCCTGAAGCAATGTGTTTTGTTATTAGTACAGTAAGTTCTCTATCCATCAGATCACCAATTGCAAATTTGTTTATCTGCGCCAAGATAAGTAACAATAAAAGAGGTAAAAACAATGACTGCAGATGCTGGAAACCAGATTCTGGATTAGTGGTGCTGGAAGAGCACAGCAGTTCAGGATGCTGCCTGAAGTGGTCTTCCAGCACCACTAATCCAAAACAAAGTAACAATAAAAGTCAACACCCACAGGCAAAACCTGCATATTTGTGATTTATAACCTCTCTTTAAAAACTCCACACTCGCAAACTTCATGATTTGCGGGGTTCTCAGGAACAGGATTCTCATGGGTACAGAGGAATGACTGCATGTCCATCATTCTGTTTATTTTAACTGCACTGTGATGCTTAAGATCACTCTGGTAACTGGACATGTTGGTCCACAATCTTGAAGATAGTGAAGGTAAATGAATGAATACTAATGTTTCTGGCTGTTTGAAGTCTCATAGTTTCACCCATTTGAAAAGGCCGAGAAGTATTTGAATTTCACACCGTCATTACAAGTGCTTTAATTACTTGATTGCATGTCCAAAAAAAAACTTTCCGACCTCTTTTCTTTGTCTACTAATTTTCAAATGTTTTTGCATTCAGTCCCCTTCACGCCTCGGAATCAGCTTTAGTGTTTTACATAATTTGCATTCACTTTAAGGACATAAGCAAGAGCAGGATTTGTGTTTGTTTTGGGAAATTTTGAGTCAATTTTCTTTTTGATTATGTTAGAAATACCAATTTGGCTGCTGTTTCAAGCACTAAAATGTCTCGGATGGGATTAAAGCAATTTAGGATAAATGACCACTGATTGAAACAGGTGAAGTCCTAGAAACTAGAGTATATTTTGCACTCTCGGGCATGGCTTCTTTGCCCTTCTTATATGATTGGGTGTCTTTCTTCAAAGGATAAAGATGGAGACCGAGCAGTTCACCATGCTTCGTTTGGGGATGAAGGTGCTGTAATCGATGTTTTACATCGAGGAGGAGCTGATCTAAATGCTCGGAATAAGCGAAGGCAGACTCCATTGCACATTGCTGTAAATAAAGGTCATTTGCAAGTTGTTAAAACTTTGCTTGACCTTGGATGCCATCCCAGTCTCCAGGTAAGGAATAGAATGTATGATCATTATGTTCAAGTTAAAACTTTAAATGTTGAAGTTTCCTAATTTTCCACTTTGGCTTACACTTAGCATTTATGATTTTTTCTACCAAATTCAGTCTTTAATAATTCTAAATATTCATATTTTTACAAAATAAAACTGTAAATGAAATTCATTTCAGGCAGTTTTGAATATTGCTGAATATTTTACACTTAACTGCAACTGATTTAAAAATCGACCAAAAGCGAGGTTTAATGGTGCATGGCAGAGATAATGCCTGTTGGAAGAGAGAAATGCAAATAAGAATAAAGGCAATAACATACGAACATTTTTTAAACCTCATACAGACACTTTGATTAATCCTATTTTATGCTGGAATAATTGCAGGTGTAGTTCCATAATTTTGAAGTCATGACTATACCAACCATAATTGAGGCTATTTTTCTTCCCCTAAACCTTTACTCCATTTTTCACTTTGGTGATCTCCATATAAATTACATTATGTTAGAAAATGTCAGCCAGTTTTTAAAGCTTTCCTTTATGAAAAAGAAATATTTGTGATTAATGAATCTGTCTTTGAAAACTGAATGACACTCATAATGTTTGGAAAGAATTGATTTATGATTTGCTCATTCTGAATTCTGTTATTCAGTTAAGAATAATGTAATTTAGCATGAGCAGTCATAGAGAATTTGTGTTCGGTGCATTCTCCAAAATGCTAGAGACATCCAAATTAATGTATATGATTCCAATTTTATGTTAAGTTGCATTTAGGTAGTTTTTGTAGGTTGTATTTTTGTTCTATCTTCATCTGCTTATAAAATGTCTAGATTATTAGTTTATTTTGACATGATCTTCTTTGAATGATCTTAGAAGGAGGGAAACTTATTGCTTTTAAACTTATTTTAAATTTATGTTGTGTATCTCTGCAGGACTCTGAAGGTGACACACCCCTTCACGATGCAATAAGCAAAAAACGTGATGATATGCTCTCTGTGCTGCTAGAATCTGGTGCAGATGTGACAATTACTAACAACAATGGTTTTAATGCTCTTCATCATGCTGCACTGCGAGGCAATCCCAGGTATTCTTAGATTATCAGTTCATGTGGGAATTTTGAAAAAAATCAGTTGTAATGATTTGATTATTTTAACTGTGTCATGGATTTTGTGTTGTTTATTCAGTTTTTACTCTGTAAAGATTACACATACTTTTCTTGAATTCCACTCAGTGGAATGTCCAGTGAAGCTGGTTTAAATATCTGGTCCCAACAAACTAATTGAGAAAACCTCAAACCACATATATCACTTCAGCTATATCTTTCAACTTTTCCTTAATATTCACTCCACACAAGTGCGAGGCAATGACCATCTCAAAACTGAAAAATCTAACCCTCATTCCTTAACTTTCACTGGCATTACCATTACTGAATTTCCCACCTTCAAGATCCTTGTGGTTTTCATTAACCTGAAACTGAGCTGAACCAGTCAGATTGTTACAATTGAAATTGGAGAAATGCATATTTCTCCAGTCGTATTACTGCACTGGTCACAATATATGTTTAAGTTCTTTCGCCCATCAGTGATGTAGCCAAAGTGTGCTTCATTTATATTAGGTTTAGAATAAAATGACGGCAGCACGGTGGCTCAGTAATTAGCACTGCTGCCTCACAGTGCCATGGAGGTGGGTACAATTCCAGCCTTAGGTGACTGTGTGACACCTGCACATTTTCCCCTCTCTGTGTGGGCTTCCTCCAGGTGCTATGGTTTCTTCCCACAATCTACGATCTGCAGGTTATATGGACTGACGGTACTGCAATTGTCCATTGTGTAAACTAGATAGATTGGCCATAGAAAGTATGTGGTGATGGGATTTGGCAGAACTGGGTCTGGGTCAGATGCTCTCCAGTGAGCTTGTATGGACTGGGGCCAAATGGCCTCCTCTCACGCTATAGGGATTCTATGAAAACAAAACAGATTGCTTTAAAAAATGGCAAAATTATTAATTTATTCTGAAAATAGTACATATTCAACCAAATTGTAAGGCTCATTCATATAATTTTAAATATAAAAGTATAAATATTTACTCTTCTAAATAACCACACAGGCATATATGAATTGTGCAAACCAGTTAAGAAAAAAATGAAAAACCTTCCCTGCAGAGAATAATTTTGAGAAAACAATTTTAGCTGAATAATGGTTAGTTATTGAAGGAATAAAAGGGTAGATTAAAGGATACGAAATGTTCAAAATAATTGTCGAATTAGCTTCCTGGCACATGCAGAAGGGTGCTATGAAACGTGGGCAATTTTCACTGGGACTTTTACAAATGCAATTCCTTCAGGAATCACCAAGAAAAAATATTTTAAGGGCTTTCTAGGACAACAGGAGGGTCAGTATTATATTCATCACACTGACCCCTCAAAGTGTTCACTCCGAAGAGGATGTTCTGAGTAGCTCTTCTCTCTACAGGCTGTAGCTCATCTGAACTCCAAAGAATATCAACACAAAGACTAACTCCTGACAGCCATAAACTGAGTGCAATTTTGAGCAAGTCCAAGCAATTAGCTTAAACCCTATATATTTCTTGGAAGTCATATTTAAATGTCCCAATGTCCTTTTTGTAATTGCATTTTCTTAAACAATCATAGTAACTCCAGTGAATTACTATCCACAATTATTCGGTATTAATCCTCAAAAGAAAAGTCTTCATAGCATTACAAATGTATAGGTATAAAAGCAGATCAATAGCTAGGAAATCTGTCGTGAGCAACTTCATTCAGAAGGCACAAATCAGGAGGGTGATAGAATCTCTCCACTTGCTTGGATGAGTACAACCCCATCAACACTCAACTTTGATACCATCCAGGACAAAGCAGCCAGCTTGATTGGCACCCTATCCAGTGCATTCCACATTTGCATCCTTCACCATCAATGCATAGTGACAGCAATATGCACCTTCTGCTAGATGCACTGCTATAATTCAAAAGGCTTTTCAACAACATTTTTCAATCCTGTCATCATGACCTGCAAATCCCTCTCCAAGCTGCTCATTATTGACATTGTTTCACTGTTGCTTGGCCAAAGCCTGAGCTTCCTTCCAAAATAACACTGATGTGGAGGTGTTGGTGTTGAATTGGGGATGGACAAAGTCAGAAGTTCCATGACACCAGTTTATAGTCCAACAGGTATATTTGAAATTACAAGCTTTTGGAGCACTTCTCCTTTGTTAGGTGAAGTAGGCTTTGACAATAACTGTAGGATAACTATTCCAGAAAGACTGCAGTGGTTCAAGAAGGCAGCACTAGGGCAATTGGGAATGGGCGATAAATGCAGTCTCAGTCACAAATTGCTGCATGCCATGAAAAATTTTAAAGAAGAACAAATTGCATGGATTTGCAATGTGCTATGAATTTGCCAGGATTCTACTTCAGGGTTACATTGTTACTGTACCATCTGGCTAACCTAGCAGCATTCCCCATGGGTTCAAATACCACTCTTATCAAAATGTAAGGATGCCAGGTCATTGTAGTACTGACTGTATGCTGCATTTTTTTCAACATGTTTAGTGCACTTAATTTGAAAACTTTCATATCTGTCTCGTGAGAATTTCATTGAGAAAATGTCTGGCTTTAGGTGATGTGCCAGTAGGTAGTGATGTGCATGTAGCTAGTACTGTGAAAGTAACTTTCGAGGTTCCAAATGTCCTAACTTAGCTGTCACTTAATCTATGACACCTGACAGTGTCTTGTGGTGTGCAGATAGCGTCTCTACCTTTGGGCCAGCAGGCCTGAGTTCAAGTCCCACCTGCTCCATAGAGTTTGATTCAAAATTATCTAAATGACACCTGCCTTAATTGATGTATCATAGTAGCTGCTGTTTACTGACAAGAATACTAAGGAATGTGAGTCTGCATGCTCTCTCTCTGTAGAGTTTTGTTCTGAAATTTCTCTCTAGCTAACACTTCAGTTGTTTTTGTACTCAATACTTTGTTTTGCCACTATACATTTTCTTTATTCTGATGTTATTTTAATTATTCAGTGAATATTTGATCACCTCAAAGTGTCTGAAGTATTTTAATAACTTCTCCACAACCAATATTCAGTAGTCTGTAGTTAACCTGGTTTAAGTTTTTCCTCCTTTCTTAAGTAATAAAGTGAGATGTTGAGAGTGTAGCGACTACATCACCAGACTAGTATTGAGAAGCCGAAGGTAATCCTCTGGTGAGATAGCAAGGTGGTAGAATTTTAATTCAATGGATAAATCAGCAATGGACACCTGGTCATAGTATAGTGACCATAAAACTGTTGTTTGTTGCAAAAGCCCATCTATTTCACCAACATCTTTTAGCAACTTACTTCTGTGTGCCTTCAGACCCACAGCAATGTGATTGACTTGTAACTGCTGTCTGAAATGGCCTAGCAAGCCACTGAATTCAAGGACAGTTAGGAATGGACAGAAAATTATGGCCTTAGCTGTGACACCCACATCGCATGAAACAATATTTTTAAAAATTACCATGTTAGAAATCCATTGATGCAATTCCTGAATCTGAACCCGAATTCTGATGATGATCTATGCCCGTAAAATGGGATATAATGTTCGGTTTGGGTTAAGCATTGAGTAAATGACCTAAGATGTGAAGAGAAAAAAATCGTGAAATACTGATCATCCACTGAAAATACAGTGAAGGAGGAATTCAAAATGACTGAAAATTAGCCTGTTTCAGGGACTAGTAAATTGATTAGGAGAAAACAATGGCAAACCTCAACAATTAGTTATGAGAGATATGCCAAATGAAAATTTAAAATACATCACAAACAGCAGTGGCAGGGATACATTTTAAAGCTAGAGTTTACAATAAAAATAGTACAGATTATTGGTTCGTAAAAGAAAATAAATTTATTGAACAAATAATACTTCAGCAATGTAAGTGGAAGATGTCTGAAAAGGATTCTCTAATTGAGATCAAGAGAAGGAAGCAGAAACTTAAAGAATCATAAATAGGTATAAGCACAGAAAAAGGTCCTTCAGTCCACCACGTTTGCACCAGGCAAAAGCACCCATCTAACTAGTTTAATCCTATTTTCCAGCCCTACACCCATGGCCTTCTATTCCTTGTTATCGCAAACATACATCTAAATACTTCAGTGTTATGAGAATTTCTGTCTCTTCCATCTTTAAAGACCGTTTCAGTTTCCTATCAACCTTTTGGGTGAAGAAAATTTTCCTCACCTCTCTGAACCTCCTGCCCTGAACGGTAAATTTATCTCCTGGTCATCGATCCCTCCATCAAGGGGTGAAGTCTCTCCTTATCTATACCCCTCATAATTTTATACATCTCAATTGTGCCTCCTCTCAATCTCCTCTGCTGGAAGGAAAAGAATCCCAATTTGCTCAACTTATTTTCATAGCTAAAACTCTCCAGCTGAGGCAACAATTTCTTAAATTTTCTCTGCACCCCCTTCAACGTAGTGAAAGCCTTCCTAATGTGGATTTTACTTCTGCACACAATGTTACCAACCAATGTCTTATGCAGTGCCAGCATAATCGCTCTCTGTTCAACTCTATGCCTTAGCTAATACAGGATATGAAGAGTTTTTTTTTGAGAAATTTTCAAGCAGTCCATTAACATGTAATAGGACTAAAAATAGAAACAGTACAAGCCTAGATGGGAATAATGAAGGAATTTGGTTTTAATCGTGAGTGTATAAGAAATTCAAGAGATGAAAAGTTATTCCCGGGACAGAACTGAAGGGTGGTAAAATTAGATTTTGTTTTTAAGTGGGTGAAGGTAAAGGCAGGACATAAAAATGTATTTATTCTTGCTTAACTGGGAGGAAACCTTAAGTTTGGTATAGAGTGGCCTTGGTAGGTATTTAGAATATAATGGTAGTTAAAATAGTCAAATATTTATCAAAGGCATGTTTCTAAATTTGTTTTGGAAATATCTGAGTATTACTATTACCGTACTATTTTATGGTTGATATGAATACTTTGGAGGTAAATTTTGGTTTGGGGAAGTTTGAAGATTCACCGTTAAGTGAAATGCTGGACTTCAGAAATTGCCAGAATGCTTCAAATTAAGACAGTTCAAAGAATCCCACATGTAGTGTGAGGTCAGAGAAAGGAATGTGAAAACCATAGGAATGGCATGTAGTGTTCATTTAGCTGGCAATGTGCCTGAGGAGAATGCCCTGACTTCATTAGAAATTTAAATTATTCAGATGAATCGAAAATCAAAGGTTTGACTTTGAAGCCAAAGGTAAGTTCATTGAAGGATTATTCTCATGTCTCAACTGATGCATGCTACCCATAGAGATGATTCATTTGGGATGGACCCTCAGTTAAAATTGCAACAATGTGAAATTTTTCCAGTAAGTCTTTATGGTAAAAGCACCTAAATTGATGGGTGTAAGTCCAGACTTCAACAGACCAAAATGGGAAAAGTTTGTAAGGAGTTATAAGGCATCTATAGATTAGAAAAGAATCATAACAATCAGCAGTACGTCTCTAATGGAGGTGCAAAGCAAGACTGCAGTGAAAACCAGCCACATCTAGAAATCAAGTATTTAAAGTGAAATTTACTGTTGTATTTCAGGTATCATTTGCCTGAACTTTCATGTTTAGTTTATGTAGGTTTTGATTAGTGTTCAAGTTGGAAAAACTGGAGATAAATCTTGTTGGTAATTTCGTCAATTGGGGGTCATTTCATTTTTTTTTATTTATGATTTCCTCAGGGATTGTAACATGACATTAGGTAGTCATAATACAATTAACTAAGTCAGCATTGGTCTTTGAGGATGGGACAAGGAAGATAGACATCAACGTCTTAGAGAGTTTCAGACATGGAGCAGTCTCTTATTTCAGTGCTGTTTATCATAAACAAGAAAGTAAAGACTGTAACTAAGTTATGAAAGTATTGAACATATTTTTGGAAGAAGGTATTAGGAAAAATGGTAGGTACCATGTTCGTATTTGGAAGGGAGTATTGGAAAACTTCCTTTTAGTTTTGGGTTAGTTTTGCATCTAACTCAGCCGTAATACTTCAGCTGTCACTGATAACTTAGTATACATAGAAGGCATAAGCTGGATTTTTCCAAATTAAGTCTGTTATTCATAGCTGTGTTTATTGTCAGTACCATTACTAGACAGCATAGTGACTGCACATGCACGAAACTCAAGTTTGTAGTGCCATGTCACTTTAAGCAACAGAATGGCTGTTCGCAGGACCAAATTTGGGTTAGGAAGATGAATGGCAGTGGTACCAGTGAAACTCCATTTGCGACCTTTTGCTAGCCTGAGTAGTTCCCCTGCGCATCTACATTATGCTACATAATTTTCGTTTCCCTTGCCTTTTTGTTGACTTTATATGGTAGCAGTAAAGGCAATCAGCCCTTGGTCTGCACATTGACTTGAACAGACTCATTGTATGAATGTTGGAATTGTTTTGCCGATACATTGGCTTGCTTAGTTTGACACTGTTTGCAAAACAACAGATTTATACTGACTTTAAGTCCAAACCTCTTGTACAAATTAGAAACAGCAATAGTTCAACACTAATGCCTGGGGACCAGCACTTTCACCAACAAAGAAATGTGTGTTTCTTTAAATATTTGTTGTTTTCTATTTTATGCTAATTTATTACTAATCTGAACACCAGCGATAAGATTAGGATTACCCTAACCCTAACTCAGTTTGCGACTTAACTTTTTCTGGATTTGTGTCACTTACTTTCAGGAAGTCTAAATATATCAGATCCTCAAACTTACCACAGTCAGCTTTGTATGTAACCCTGTTCAGTAGGTTGGCTAGATAGGCTCCTTCCCTTCTGATGAGCAATTATATTGGTTGCTGTCAATTAAGAATATTTTTTCTGGTGATCTTCAAATCTGCATCTCATAAGTAATTCCATTGTCCTCTGTAGCACTGAACAAAAGTCCCTGGTTGGTACTTATTCTCCTGTCCCTTTACCATATTCATGACGCTATCATCATTCTTCTGGTCATTTTGATTGTGCAGTTGAATTTGGGGAATCTTCTTTATTATTAAACATTTCCTTGTTGTGGTTCTGTTCGCCGAGCTGGGAGTTTTTGTTGCAAACGTTTTGTCCCCTTTCTAGGTGACATCTTCAGTGCTTGGGAGCCTCCTGTGAAGCTCCCAAGCACTGAAGATGTCACCTAGAAAGGGGACGAAACGTTTGCAACAAAAGCTCCCAGCTCGGCGAACAGAACCACAACAGCGAGCACCCGAGCTACAAATCTTCTCACAAACTTTGAACATTTCCTTTTTAATTGTAAAGCTATACCATTTCATCCATCATATATATTTTATGTACACACAGAATGTATCATTTGAACCAGTTGTATAATTTAGTTCTGACTGGAATAGGTTGTACAGACTTCATAAATGCTTTATTGGTGAACTGTCAAAACAAGATAAGCCATACCATGTAATTAATGCAGCTGCCTTAATGGTTCACATTTTACTGGAGGGAGGCAGCACACAATGTGCACATTATTTCGACTGTTTCCAGCACTGAGTAGCTCTAGCGTTTTTTTGCCCTTTAAATTTCTGAGGGTTCAAACTGGTAATGGCATGATGAGGGCTTTGGGATACTTGAGACAAATGACTTACCTTTGCTAATGAGATTTTATGTTTTAAAACAAAGTGAGAACAGTCAGAGAATGGTAAATTGAGGGAGCAAAGCGAGAGCAGAAAGATGCATAAAGACAAAAGAATCATGATTTTAAAAATAACTCTTTAAAAAGTATGATTGCAAACTTGAATGAGATACAGCTCTTTAAGCCTTTTCAATATTTCATGAATAATTTTCAGTGACAGGATACTTACGCTAATGCATGCAAGCCCAAACTTTGTACCGTGAGTTTGAGTTTACTGTACAAATTCAACAAGTTCTTCTGAGTAATATGAGATTGAGGATTAGTGGCTGCTTGTGAGGTGCTGCATAATTGACAAGCAAATTTAAGCAATTCATAACCGAGTGTATTTTCTCTTTGCCTGAACTTGCTGATAAATGTGCACTTTAATGATGGCGTTCATTGTGAACTCGGGTATTTCTCTTTGTAGTTGAAATCTAGAATGATGAGCATTTTTGTTTAACATTAAATTTCAAGTGCACTGTTTTCATTGCTACCGAACTGCGATTGCTATCATCTAATTCCCTGATGTGCTGCGTTTAGTTCCTATTCTGAGTAATGAATGCACTGTTCAACTTGTGTCAGTCAGTAACTGTAACTGCATTGCAGATATGAGAGTACCTCTATGAAGGTGACTAAACGATGTTCAAGGGTACTGCTGTAGAGTCACACAAATTCACCAGAGTATGTTTAAACTGCCATGTCTGATTACAGATACACAAGCAATATGTTTTATCTTTGTTATATTGTATTCAAATACATTTTTTCAGTGAAGAGAGCAGAATTTTAAATTTCATGTAGTGTATGTTTTTGGCTGAGACATTATTGCAAGATTTAATTTAACAGTTTCTAATTGATCTCAATGCAATCTAACATTTTAGTGAGTAATACATATAATTTTCCAAATCAAAGAGATTTTCTGAATCAGTCTGTAGCTATTATATTTGAGTATGTTAACGCTGACAGTTGACTATACTTGGAATCAAAAGCATGTTACAGACAATTTTTTTTCCTGAATCAAATTTTTTTTAACAAATTTATATGAACATTTTGATAAATTAGTCAAGTTATTGGAGCTATTAAGTCATTATAATAGTGTACGATTTTTGGGTTATATATTTTCCCCCCTGTATGTTGAACCATCAATGTAGCTTTTTCTGTTAGTTTTAATCCTTTTGAAACAATAGCATGATTTACATGATGCTTACTAATTAACAAATATTTCAATACCTTGTAAAAACTTCAAGTTGAGATTTTATTTTAAGTTCTTCTTTATTGAATGGAATACAGCAACAGTATTGAATTGTTCACGATGGCATTTGATGAAAACCATTTCTTGCCCATAAATTTTACCTTCACAGTTCATATCAGTTAAAATATAATGCAACAGTACTTTCAGTACAAATAGATATACAGACGCGTACTAATTGCAGTGAAATTAAAGGACAACATTTTGAGTTTAAAGTTATGTCCAATTAAAGTGGTTTGGTTATCTTTATATCAAAGTCATTTTTTTCAGAGTATTGTACATTGCATAATTCATTTCCTAACCAAGGTGTCTGGGTTGATGAATTGGTGACATGCCAGTGGTAATGGCAGTGAGTGAGTATTGTTTTCACTCTTCTTCCTAGTTGTGATCAATGCATAGCTACAGCTGGTTGAAGGGGACCAAATCCATTGAAAAGTTGATTTGGTTCCATTTTACCAGCTTTAGCAAAGCATTGGCCAGTGAAAATCTCTCAAGTAGCAGCATTTCCATGTACTCTTACTTTCAATTTGCTTTTCCCTGTATTTCCACTCTGAAATTCTTGGTGTTTTAATCAGAAGTATTGAAATAGTATCAGTCACTCGTTAATCATGGACACGGTATACTGAATCATCTTATTGGCTTACTTTTGAATATTAGTTTGTCACTTAGTTTTTCAACAAAATTGTTTGCTTGTGAAAGATTTTTTAAAAAAATTGTTGCTCCCTAAATCTACCTCGGATGGTTTAGCAAGGAAAAGTACTCAAGTGTCACTTCTACATTTATCACGTTAATTTCCAAAAGGTGCTTTGATAAAAGATGAAGGTTATACTGTGGTAGAAAATATTGATTTTAATCAAAGAAATTGCAACATTCATGTTTGAAGAATATATAAGAAACATTTGAAGAATTATTTCAATCAAATATGCAAAATTAATATTGAATTTTTAAAAATATAAGGTGAGTAGACAAAGTAAATTAGAAAATCTGGTATGATGCAAGAACCGACACTTGGTGACACAGTTTTGACAATTTGCATTTATATTGGGTTTCTTGATTTGTCTTGTAATGCTAGTTTGAAAAATGCACAACCAGCAGCAAAAGAAATTTCAAGAAGTATTCAGAGGGAAGAAAGTAACATTTTGGAGAAATGACAAAATGCCTTAAATATTTGCTTCAAAGATGACACTTATGCTCAAGGTTCCATTTCCAGTGGCTACCCCAAATCTGTGTCCATATAATCTTATTACACAAATGTTTTAATATAATTGATGGCTGTTACTAACAATCACAAAATCCCAGCTACTTTTATAATTACACTTCTGTAATACAGTAATGTTATGTTTCATTTCAAGAATTCAAAAATACACATAGGATCAGGAGAAGCTTATTGAATCTGCTCCATCATTCGTTACAATAATAATCTTTGGCTTTCGTTTCACCCTTTCATATATGAACGTAATGGTTTATCCTGTTCTCCACACTCCCTCTCCACTCTCTCAACCACCTTTTGGTGAAGCTGTGTTTCTATTCTTGGCATTGAATTTAATTTTATTCAAACAGACTTATCATTAGTGGTTCTCGGCTCACTTCATTTTTTTTTGACAAGATAAATAAAGATGTCATGTCCTTTGTAAATCTTGATATCTGATGTCCAAGTCTTTTGGAGTTGTTTTTTGCTCTGCTCTGGTAAAATATACATGTTCTTAAATTCAGTCTTTTGGCATGATATTGCTGCTAGTTGATGCAAGTGAATTGGAGTTGGAACAGTAGTGACAAAATCAGCTGTACATTGGTGCTATTAATATTCACTGTGGTACACCTGTTCTTGGGTAGTTTAGACCGTTGAGTGTCTGTATGAATAGCTGTATACTTGAATGGAATATCCGTATCTGGACACGAAGAGACATTGGAACATGCAGTGTAATACTTGAATGTCGACATGTGCCCACCATGTTAGTCAGATGGCTGATAACTTTTTGAATTACCAAGATTCATCAAATGTGAAAATAACTTCAGCTGTTGACTGAGTCAAGCTGGTCAGGCTAAGAGAGATTTAGTTTTGGGTACTTGATTTCAGCAATAATGAAGTAAATTATCCCAAAATAAGAATATCCCAATTCCTGATGAAGGGCTTATTGTCAATTCTCCTACTCCTCGGATGCTGCCTGACCTGCTGTGCTTTTCCAGCACGGCACTCTCGACTCTAATCTCCACCATCTTCAGTCCTTACTTTGTCCAAAGTAAGAATGCCCTCGTCTTTCAAGCACATTCATCAATCTAACTCCTGTAACTTCATGATCTTTCAAATTACATTTTATAATCATTTTCTGTAACTGTTTTGTATTACGTACCAATAAGAAAGTAATTTTTATATTATTTTGACTTGAATACAGCCAGAGTTATAGAAAGACTTTGAACAAAAAAATCCCCAAAGAACTACAGATGTACACAACCAGAAATTTCTGGCAGAACTCTGCAGGTCAGGCAGCATCTGTGGAGAGAAAGCAGAGTTAATGTTTCTGGTTTTACCAACAATTTCTGTCTTGTGTTTGAGGTTCTGAATCTACTTTTCAACTAATGTGGTCAATTAGAATGCAGTTGTGACCTGTGCAATTAAAGTCAGTCAATGTTGTGTTGTTTTTCTGATGCAGAAGAATCCTCCAATATGAACAGTTTTTTTAAAATTAAATTCACACTAGCAGTGTTCAGTGTTGCATTACTAAATGAATTAAATTCTTACAAATAATATCTTATTTATTACGAAGCTTTAGAGAATATCAAAGTTCCACTCAAGTAAATGAATGTAACTAAATGTAGAAAGCTGATAAATATTTCTGCACACAATTCTTTGTTGTTTAATATTTTGGAGCTAGCTGAGAACAATATAATTTTGCTTTCTATTTGGTGTTTTAGTATATTTATCTAGAGTGCACATAGTTTTGCATAAACAAACACCAATTAACAGGAACGTAGGTGGGGAAAGATTTGTTTAGATGTTTTTAGGATTCGCTTATTAGGGTCTTGAAACTTTACTGTATTTTTGCTACAGTGCTTACATAAACAGGTCAGATATCATTATGCACTTGTTTACTACTACTTACCCAGTGTGCTTAAGGACTTGCCATCAGTGGTTTAAGTATTAAGAGAATTTAGCTTGTGACATAACCATTTAATGGCGCATTCTTGCAGTATTCTTCTCTGAAGGTTGATATGACAAATTTGGAGCAATACTTAGTGTGGATATCTTATTGAGGAGCATACTTTACTGGGTATGCAGGTGGGCTTTGCAGTATTTATCAAATTAACAGTCTTGTGTTTCTGTTAACTGTTGGTTGTACCGTATGATTTGATTGAATCAGTGCAGCAGTTGGTATCCTACATTTTTGTTGATCTGTGAGCTATGAGCAGTCAGATTAGTTGGCAGGCAAACATGGCCTGGAAAAATCTACATTGTCAGTGAGATAAAATAGGAGTGGGTGAGGGAGGACAAAAAGCTGTATCTGCACCTTTTTTTTTGTTAATCGGGCTTAGTCATTGAAACATTAAGCAAGGTTTAATGGAAATTGCTGAATGAGCTTTGAAAACGATAAATAGGAGCAATGTAATGTTTTAAACCACTTAAAGAATCTTATCCTGCTGCAATTGCTTTTAAAACATTTTGCTTTTAAGACTGTAGAGCCGTTATTATTTGAATGGATTTGGCATTAACTTTAAACAATTTCAAACATTTCTGTGAAAATGTAGTGTTTTAACCTTATGGAAAGAATAATTTGAGAAACTGGATGAATGCATGTGGAAGTCTACCTTGAATCCCTCAAGTAATTAACTCAATAAGTTAACTTGATGGGAAGTTTTTACATTTTCAGAAATTGTAATTTCTATGTACAAGGATATTTTAATTTAAAATATATATTGCAAATACGCTTATCTTTTGCAAAATTTGTTCAACTTTCAGAATTCGAATTGCAGATATCATGAATCTTTTATGCAATTTAAAAACTGAGATATGATACAATATCAGCAATCGTGGTATGTTCATACTATGGCTTTCCATGAAATGCAGTGGCATTTACATTTTGGAATTTTTTTAATGAGCTTTGCAAAACTATTAAATTCACTGCTTAATCTGTTAAAATACTGAAAGCACCACAACTCTTTGTAGGTGCTATGATTAACATTTGATATTTTCCCCATTTTAATTCCAAAACATTCACTACACTTTTGGAACATTATATGACCATTTGTGTTTTAGAAACTATCATTTTTCCATAATTTTAAATTTAAAGCTGTGAAATTTATTATACTATTAGAATAATAATTGATGTGTAACGGTACATTAAAAGTAAACTGAAGTGGCTAAGTCCAATGTAGTCCCTGAATGTAAATTAATTTGAAAATCATTTTATTTCACCCACTGAGAATTACTGGTCTTCATGTTGTGGTGATGATCTGTGTTCTTTGAAGTCATGTTTTCCATGTTTGCTGTAAAAGAAGGGGCACAATCCTTCTAAGTATTCAACAAGCAAGAAAGACACCAATTTTAAGGGCTCAAGAACTAAAAGAGTGCTGTAAAGGTATATTACAACTGCTCAAGTTAATGTCATTGTCCAGTGCATAGTTTATCAGTTAGTTAAAAGTATAAAGTCTGTTTTAACCGGTTTCTCAGTGTTGCATTTTCAGTGGAATTTAAGTGTGATGGTACTGAAATTGCATTCTTCTTTCTTAACTCAATACTTGTTAAAATTTTAAATCCATTGGTTGTTTCATTTCACACATTGCAGTCAAGTTAACTGTGGAAGAGACTGGCACATTTCCAATTCTGTGTTTTGTGCTCAAACATCTAATTTTTAATATTTACGATTCTTTATTTTGTGTGATTTTAAGGAGTAGAATCAATTTGTATATCTTGTGGTAATCTTAGCTACAATCTTCAATTACTTATACAACTTGCATACCCTATCAGTGCACCCAGGACAGTCTTCTAGCTGGTTTAAAGTGTAGTGCTTCGATGTACATATTTCTGTTGTGTTTATTTTTAGTGGCTTGATTCTTAAAACACAAACTGTCATATGGTGTTCCAAAAGTTTAGTGAGCGTTTTGGAATTAAAATAGGAAACCTCTCCAATGTTAATCACAGCATCTGTGAAGAGCTGTAGTACTTCCTGCATTTTAACTGATGAAACAGTGACTTTAATAGTTTTGCAAAGCTCATACATTAAAAACCAGTCATGTATTTTCTTGAAAATCTTTTTCATCCAAGTTTGTTTATGTAGAAATTGTGTTTAGAATTTTGATAAATGAACTTTAATAGAAGATCTTGTTTACACAACAGCCATGCAAGTGCCTTATATATTTCCCATTGTATTTTTTGGTCCACTTTATGTGCCTTTCTGTTCTTCATGGTTGTTCATGGCCCACCAGAAATACATACTTCTTTACATTCCATAGTTTTTTAGGAGCATATGGGCATATAAAGAAGTATGTGTTCCAGGCAGGAAATACCATTGCAGTTCATTGGTCTTGAATATAACTGCTTAAAAACAATGCATCTTGTTGTAAGATTCACCTGTTTGCTGAAGCAGAATTAGGTCAGTTTTGAAATGCTACTAATCAATCTTGAGAAATTAAAAAGCTGCAAGTTACATGCCAGAAATAGGACAGAAGGTATAGTTTTAAAAAAATGCAACTTGCCCCAAAGTAATTTTGTCATTACCTGAAAAAGTTTAAGGTGAACAAGTTAAACTTTCACCAACTCAAAATCAATCCCAGCAACTGTAGTTTGTTTTCTGTTGTCTCTATCTCCAGAATTGAGTACCACTTGGTGCAAAAGTTAGCTTGTTACTTTTTAATGCATTTTAAAATTCCACTGATTCTGTGGCCTTGTTTGAAGACATCAAAACGTACTTAATCGTTATCAACTTGTTTTTCATCTTAACATTCGCTGTTGTTATGTTCATATAGCACAATTCATTTGCAGATTTTTTCAAAGTCCTTTCAGAATTTGTGGAATTATATCTTTAGGAAATATGTCTTCGATTTTTTGCTGTTAATATGAGTAACAGAATCAGTCCATTGCTGATCAGTTTTTCTGTTTTCTCCTACCCTGATGCCAAACTTCAAACCATCTTGCAATATGTTATTGCTGGTACTATTTGAAATGGTTACATGGAATCAGAAGTTAATTGTGTTTGGGATTTAAACTACAAGCAAATTAGCTGTTGCAGGGAAATTTGCTGCTAACTCAACATTTCTTTAATATTTCAGTTTTTTCTGGACAATCACTGCTGTGGGAGTGCATTAAGAGGGAGGTGCAAGAAGCGTGCATCTATTCCAGGCTTTCCATAACAATAGCATGAAAATGTGAAATAAATGGCATGCTGTTGAGTTTTTCTTGAATTACACAAGTAGCAATTCTCTTGAAGTAATTATTTTTGCAGTAATCATGTGAGAAACATAAAATTATGAAGTGATGCCCATGTTCAATGTGTAGTTCAGGCATACTTGAAATTTATCAGCCATTAAACTGTTAAGAGTGGCATAGTGCTTTCAGATGTATTATTTATCTAAATACGTTTCACATGGCTGGATAATAGTATCACATTCAGAAAATTTTACCAAAGGTGGGATAAGCATTGGAACTAACTTCATGCAGCACAGCGTATTTTTAAAAATAAGTTCAGTGGTTGAACAAATCTGTGTTGTAATTTGCAGGGAAGCCAAAGCACTGCAGCATTTTTAAAAATCCAGTAGGCAGTCTGCGTATTTAAAATAGGTTATTCCTTTCACAGCCCTACCTGTTAGTTTCATGCATATAAACTGAGTTATTTAAAAAAGAAATTCAGACCAATTATTGTTCAACGTTAATGCAGGTTCAGACCCTCTGTCTTCTGTTTAAATTCCGATTTTGTTTGAGATTGCTATTACTGTTGACTTGGAAACTCATTTTTAAAAGTGTTTTAAACTCAATCCAAATCTTACGCAATTAAACTTACAGCTTTACATTTGCACTTGAACAGGGAGGACATTTTCAGGACACATGCACGGAGCTAAAATCTGCTGCTGATAGCACCATATTAACTTCCTTCCCATATAATGACCTTATGACACTACAATGTAAAATAGATTTGTTAGAAACATGCAGTATTTTGCAGTTGAACAAATTAACAAGGAAGGACGCAATCATTCATCCACAAGTATTTGCTGCTGTTAAATCAGCCCATTCTTTTGCTGGGTAAAAGTACAAATCAGTTAGACACTGATGTAAAAAAAAATGCAAAATGATTCCGTTATTAATGCACCTAAAAAAATTTAAATGGGCAATTTGTACAAGCCTTAACAGCTTTCTAAAAAAAACTATACAGTTCTGCCTGCATTATTGGGAAACAAATACCTTTCACTTGCCCTGTCAGAAGTTGAACACTGCAGGGTGGTTGTTCAGGTGATTATCAGAGGCTGAGAAGTAGATAGAGAGAGAGGGAGAGAGAAAGAGATGCTGAGAAAGGTTCGGCACTTTAGTTGGAAAGATGGATCTTCTGCCTGCTTCGACGCTGCACTGCGTCACTTCTCACTTCTGGCTTTACGTATAGATTGAACATCTGTTCGAGACTACTGTGGTCCTTTAGAGGTCAGGTCTGCTACTGAGGTCAGTGCTTCCATACACGCGAAGCTGCTGGACACATTTTATACTCGGAAGAAAAAAATGAAACTGCTCTAGCTTTATAGTCAGCTAAGCATTTGAAACATGCACTGCCAGGCAACCAGGCTCTCCAGTATCGCTCCCTCCCTGACCATATTTAGTCAACCATAGCAAAAAATAGCCTTTCAGCTGTCGATTGTCGATCCAAGAACTGGAGTAGTTTTATCATGTGCTCAGCCTATCGATTGCTTCTCCTGCAGATCCCTGACGAGGCTGTGCCATTTGACTTCTATTTTTAGTTGAGCCAAATAAAGCAGTCTCTCATGTTTCTACTAATAATTTCCTGGCTTTTCAGTGTTCCTCTGCTGCACATGGTAGAGTCTGATGCAATCTGCACTATTGTTAGCAGCACTGCAGAGGATATGAATTCTAGAACCAAGGAATTCTGTCAACTGGGGAAAAAGTGGGGAAAAATCTATCAGCAAAAACGTAACTTGATTTCTTATCATTATAAAGTAATTAAAAGCTAAGGGGAAAATATGTTTGCTGCAGATGTTTGCAGAGATTATGAAGAATGCGTTAAGTCAATTGTTTGTTAAAACAAGTTTCTTTGTTTGAGAAAAAGAAATGTGGCATATATTTAATATTGCTGTTTCAAAAATTCTAATGGCTTTTTCAACATTTTGAAAATCTGTTCAGAGGAACATATCTTATAAATCAATCAATCCAAAGTTCTTTTGCATCTTAAGTATAGAAAGATGTTGGCCCAGGTGTGGATTTAATCATAACGTTATCAGAGATTTGATGGTCGTAAAGATATTTGCAATATTTCACTGTTGAGATGAAGACATTTGTGCTGAAGGTCATAAATACATTGAGTGCCAATTCATCAGCTGCTGTCTATGTGGACAAGTCCAAACCAATATTAAAAAGGTCCTTCAAATTATATTTAACCTCTGAAAATACTGTAATATTAATTTTGATTTGCCCACAGTGGCCCAAGATTTGCTCTTCTATAATAAATTTTATTAGAAATGTTTTAAAATCCTAGCAGAAGGATTCAGCATAAATATGACTGAACAGGATAAAGTTTTCTCAATTTGTATTACCACCAGTTTATTTATAGGAGAGCAAAGAACTAAAGACAGCATAAACTACCTAGTTGCACGCTTTAATAAAATTGTTAACTTTTGTGATGTAACAGTTTAAAGACTTTTCCCTTTAAAATAAACACTAAATAGAAACATACTGCTTATGAGGTCAACAATTGTAACTAAATCTTTTGTTTATGCTTTCCTTTTGGGTAATAACTTTAAGATGTATCTTTAAAGAAAGGCTATATGCTTGAAATGTTTGCAGTGACAACGTTAAAATGATGTTTTGACAAAATTTAGTTGATAAATAGAAATTAAATTGATACCAATGATTTTCAGTTTTTGGATTTTTAAAATAAAATTCTACTTAAAAATCTAACAATACCTCTGCACTAATAACATTTTTCTGAAGTCCTTTTTTCTTTGCAATGATAAATCAGATTACCTGATCTGTTTTTCTGGTGAGCCGGCTGTTTTCTTCCCAATTGATACGTTTTTCCCTTTGCATGGATGGAACTACTGACCTCAGAAGTAGGCCCAACTTTAGGGGAATCACAGTGGCCTCAACCTGCAGGTTTGCAAGCAGGATGGATGGCTCTGAAATTCCTTTAGTGATCCAGTTGCTGCCACCCCTGCACCCATTACCCTCTCCTGTCCATCCTTGAGAAGAGACTGGGGAGGCCCAGAACTTGCTGTCAACTGTCACCCTAATAATGGGTACTTATATTCCATTTAAGTGCCCTTTCCTATCTGGTCTTGTCTTTGGTACTAATCGGAAGGTTCTTGGTGCGGAGCTTAGGTCACCTTCCCATTTTCCAAAACATCTTCCACCCATTGCTACCTCCCACTGGCCTCTCCATCAAGAAACTCCTTCCCCCAAACATCAAGACCCACCCTCCTCCTCTCTGACATGCCTTCACTCATCTAGTTCAGTGGCCTGCTTAAAGTCTCAATTTTGGCCACTGTTGCCATGTGCTGTTGAGATTATATAGCTGTCCTCAGATTTTAAGGGTGACTCCACCACCCATAAAATTTTCCCCAAGGATGAGAATTAGACAGTGATGAGGCAACTCAATCTTATTTGTTGTATTTCTCATTTAGTTCATCCCCTCTTCATCCCACCTTGGCAGTTATCTGTTCTACTGTCTTCATTTTAGTCTCCAGAATCCTTTACATTACTATTATTGCATCTCACTGGGGTAGAATGCTGGGGATCAGGCCCTGCGTTCCCTGGAGTCATCCCAAAAGTAAATGATTTTATCAAAATATGCAAAATTGCAATTTACCTGTCCTTTAGACTCAGATTGACAGAAAGCATGGACTAAGTTTCTGTATTTAACAAGAATGATTATTTATTACTTCACCTGCACTTCATATAAGTCCACTAGTTAAACTCTAACCTCCTTATAAAATGCCCACTGCGTACAAAAATAGACGCATGCAAAAAAAGGCATGGGTTTTATGGACGGTTGGAAAGACAGTTCAATGGCCCCATTTCACACGGCTCACTGAGATGATACTTTTGGATTGTTAGGACCTCATGCTCCTCTATCTTCCTTGTCCACGTGCTTGCGCTTGGTGCAGGAGGCACAGAACAACTGGTTCACAACTTATAAAGTCTCTGACTTATTGGATAAAATCCATAGTTTGTAGCAACTGATGAGGGAAATAAACTGGCTGGTTTCAGGTGTTACTACCGATATCTTCAAACACTAACTATTCAGCCACCTAGGAGCCACTTGCAAAGTAGTTGGCAGGCAGAAGGCCTTTGTCGCTTGCTGCTGGCTGAATCTCCCTTTCTACATTGTCCTTGGCTCCAGCATCTCAGTTGCCCACTGCTTGAACATATGTCTTTCTGAACAGCATTTACAGTGAGTGCCAGATTACTTGATTTGTAAAGGTGCAGTGATTCTCTTCACAAGCGGTTTTGCTAAGAGCCCTGTTTACCAATTTTACAAGAAAACAGAAGGATATAGTTTTCAAACTGTGCTTTTCACCCTTTTAGCAAATGTTTCAAGCTTTGTCTCCCTCCTTCCAGTTCAGGGCCACTTCGAGGCCTAAATATTTTTCAAAAGATTTTTTTTTATATAAATGTTGCATTTATTTAGCACCTTTCATGCTATTGAGACTTCTCAAAGCTGCTTACAGTTAGTGACGTACTTTTGACATTCAATTACTATTATATGGGAATGAAACTAATTTGTGCAAAGTGATATTCCAGAAGCAATCATGATATTGGCTAAATCATCTGTACTAGGTATTAGCTGAGGATAGCTATTGATCAGGACACCACGAGAATGCCTTTTCACAACATGTTGCCAAGGGATCTTTTAAATTTACTTGAAGTCACATGGCATCAACTTGCTTCATCCCAACCATGCCACCTTAAGCAATGCAGCACCTTCTCAGCTATACACGGAGTTGTCAGCGTAGACGTTGTCATCAAGGCTCTGAATTAGGACTTGTTCTCACAAGCTTGTGATTCAAGCAAGGATATTACTCATGGCGCCACAGCTTTTCTGGACTTTATGTGAAAAATACAGGAGAATTTCAGATAGTTGTAGAGATCTCTGTCCAGCCCTCTAGTAATTTTGTATAGCAGCTCATGGAAACCTAACTGGGTATTTATTCCGATCTGTTACTTCTATGTCAACTTTGGAAGGGAGTTGATCATTTTGAGTGAAAAAGCTGAATTACTTTTGATTATAATACAAAAGCAGGGGGATGTCATGTGATTCAAAAAAGCCTGTTCCACCATTCAGTAGCATTGTAGATGAACTGCTACAGTGACTGCTTTTACACTTGATCCCCATATCCCTGGATTCCTATTGAGCACAAAAATCTGTTAATCTCAGCCTTGAACCTCCTTCCTTACTGGGCATACATAGTTCTCCTAAATTCATCCAACAACTCCTAACCTGCCAAATTAAGAAATTTCTCGTATTTGTCTGCTTATTGAGATTAGATACACTACAGTGTGGAAACAGGCCCATTGGGCCAACAAGTCCACACCTGCCCTCCAAAGCGTAACCTGCCCACATCCATTTCCCTACATTTACTCTTGACTAATGCACCTAACACTATGGGCAATTTAACATGGCCAATTCCGCTGACTTGCACATTTTTTGGAATGTGGGAGGAAACCCACGCAGACACGGGGAGAACGTGCGAAGTTTGAACAGTCACCTGAAGATGGAATCGAACCCGGGTTCCCGGTGCTGTGAGGCAACAGTGCAAACCACTGAGCCACCATTCCGCTCCTAATATTCTGAGATTATGACTGTCCTCAGCTCAGGCAAGTCAAACTCTTTGCATCTGCAGTACTGTATCAACTCTTGTAAGAATTTTATGCATTTTAATTCAATTCTGAACTTAGAACCTAGGCACATATTTATTAAAATATCGATGTTTCCTGCTGCAGCAGGCTCAGTGACACAACCTGTAAATCTAACCATCCAGTATCCTGACCTTGCTTTACTTTTGATTATGTCAAATTGAAGATAATTGGTGAGTCCTTGGCACAGTCATTGTTTCCCAGCATTTTTACAAATATGTAAACTGGGTTCAATGTAAAGTCTAAGGTGGGGGAGAAAACAGCAGTCATCAAAATCACGAATCCAACTGGACCATTCCCATTTAAATCCTAGAATCCCGAAAGTATGGAAGCAGGCCATTCAGCCCATCAAGTCCACACTGATCCTCTAAACAGCATCCCAATCAGAGCCACCCTGCCTACCCTGTCCTTCTAATCTAGTATTTCTCATGAAATCCACCCATCCTACACATTGCTGGTTCATATGGGCCCGTTTAGCATGGCCAATTCACCTAACTTGCGCATCTTCAGACTGTGGGAGGAAATGCTCACAGACCTGGAGAGAATGTGCAAACTTGCACAGTCACCCTAGGGTGAAATTGAACCTGGGTCCCCTGCCATTGTGACGTCATTTTGGCTGTTATTGTTCAGACAATGTTGGGTAATGTGTCATGACCTTAAGTACGAAGAATGGAATAATCACCTAATTATGCTTGAGAGTCACTGGACCCAAAACATTAACCTCTGCCTTCTCTGCTCGGATGCTGCTAGATCTGAGTTTTTTTCCAGAATCTCTGTTTTTGTTTCTGACCTTCTAACATTTGCAATCTTCAGTTTTTCAGTTACTGGGAGTGTATTTTCTTTCTGACGAGTTGTTGTTTGTCTTCCTCGGTCATGATTAAGGCATGTTGTAGTACATCCAACACTGCTGCCTTTTGTTTTCAGGTTCAGTTTAATAAAATGGCACTTAACCTAACAACAGAATTTGTTAATTTGTTAGCACTTACTAATCACAAAAAACAAAATTCGTGCCAATTTTGTTCAGTTATTGGCTGTCTCATAGAGTCATAGAGATGTACAGCATGGAAACATAGCCTTTAGTCCAACCCGTCCATGCCGCACGGATATCCCAACCCAGTCTAGTCCCACCTGCCAGCACACGGCCAATATCCCTCCAAACTCTTCCTATTCATATACCTATCCAGATGCCTTTTAAATGTTGCAATTGTACCAGCCTCCACTACTTCCTCTGGCAGTTCATTCTATACCTGTACCATCCTCTGTGTGAAAACGTTGCCCCTTAGGTCTCTTTTATATCTTTCTCCTCTCACCCTAAACCTATGCCCTCTAGTTCTGGACCCCACATCTCCAGGGGAAAGACTTTGCCCACTTACCCTATCCACGCCCCTCATGATTTTATAAACCTCTATAAGATCACCCCTCAGCCTCTGATGCTCCAGGGAAAACAGCCCCAGCCTGTTCAGCCTCTCCCTGTAGCTCAAATCCTCCAACATCCTTGTAAATCTTTTCTGAACCATTTCAAGTTTCACAACATCTTTCAGATAGGAAGGAGACCAGAATTGCACGCAGTATTCCAACAGTAGCCTAACTAATGTCCTGTACAGCTGCAACATGACCTCCCAACTACTGTACTCAATATTCTGACCAATAAAGGAAAGCATACCAAAATCTCATCTTCATGGTTGAAGTTTGAAACCTCAGTATTGAGCATGAATTGACAATTCAGTGCAGCTTCAAGTGAGGGCTGGATTGTCAAAGCATGAACTCATCTCTTGTTCAAGTGGACACAATATCCTGCGATATTATTCAAAGAGTCAAAGGTTCTTGTTCAGTCAAGGCCATCAGTTTAACTAACTCATCTCATTTGCTTTTGTGAGCCATTGCAGTGTACAGTGGCTTCCTCATTTGCTTATCAACATTATCATACAGTAAAAAGAAAAACACAGCCTGTGCATTAATACATCCATAGCTGTGTCAAGTCAATTCTTTATTTGTTGTGAGTTACATTTCGTCTTGTAAGTAGATATTTTATTGCTCAAAAAGTGCGCTATCAACATCTCTATTTCATCAATTAAGGAGGCACTTCAAAGTTTTGCTGATAGCAATCCTATAAATAAATCAAAGATATCATCTTGAAGTAAAATGAACAACTACTGTGTTCTTTGCTTAAATCGTCTTGAGGTGGCATCTGTGCAGAAGTAACAAAACAGAAGTTAATGATACATAAGGGAAACAAAGAGCTTTTGAAGGCTTTTGACGTGAGATGGGCATTGGTATTAATGGAACAGATGGAACAAGGAGCTGATGTTGAACAACTGACACCCACATGGGAGAATTGTAGATCATCAGATATTGTTGAGCCTTGGCTCACTCCATTTTGAAAGAAATGGATTCAAGTAGGATTTGAATGGATTCTGGAGCCTTATATGCAATATTTAGGATGATGTGTTAGCGAGGGAATATTCTGTTGTAGATTTTTTTTAATGCATGAGATGTTCAGCTAAGGTGCATCTACTCTCAGGTGAACATAAAAGTTCTCGTGACATGTCTTGTGTAAGAATAGAGTGTGCTATCTTGTGTTGTTGTACATATTATACTTTGATCATTAACACGAAAATAAATAATCTGATCGTCATCTCATTGCTGTTTGTGGTACCTCCTTGTGTTCAAATTAACTGCTGTATCTC
This sequence comes from Hemiscyllium ocellatum, assembly GCF_020745735.1. NCBI lineage: Eukaryota > Metazoa > Chordata > Chondrichthyes > Orectolobiformes > Hemiscylliidae > Hemiscyllium > Hemiscyllium ocellatum. The sequence continues at coordinate 19,141,309 of NC_083404.1, forward strand.
TATTATACAGAGAGGTTGTTTCCTTTTGACTGTTCACCCTTCTCTCCTCCGCATCTACCCTGTCAAGCCTCTTCAGAATCTTATTGCTTCAATAAAGTTGCCCCTCATTCTTCTAAACTCCAGTGAATACAAGCATCCTCTCCTTAAAAGACAATCCCTTTTTATGTGGGATCAATTTAGTGAACATTCCCTGCACAACCTCCAATGGCTGTAAATCTTCCCTTAGGTAAGGGAACCAACACTGATCAGAGCATTGCAGCTGTGGTTTGATTAGTGTATAATTTTAAAAAGACATCCCTATTTTTATGTTTTATTCTTTTTAAAATAAAAAAGTATTATGGACCAGGCCAGACCCCCTCAAAACATTTCAAGAAAGTAGCCTGGACCCTAACTTTGCTAGTTGTTTTAAGCAGGTGTGTAGCGGATATTTCTAGGAAGGCTGCAGCTGGTCAAGATTTTCAAGATTACCGAATGAAACCCAAACAAAAGAGAACAGAATAACTTATCCGAAAACCGATGCCAGGGAGAGGGGGAGGATCAGCATGGACCTGCTTCTTTGGGTCCAGCAACTTTAAAACTGACTGCTTGCTAAACCTAGCCAGAGAAAAGCTAAGCTGGGAGAACTAGCCACTCCCTTTTCCTCGTACAAGTTTTTAAAAAAACTTGAAAGCCTTCTGTCTGAGGCGGTATAGAACATAGAAAAATACAGCGCAGTACAGGCCCTTCGGCCCTCGATGTTGTGCCGACCGAAGCCCACCTAACTGACACTAGCCCACTTTCCTCCATATGCCTATCCAATGCCCATTTAAATGCCCATAAATGTCCATCACTGTTACTGGCAGGGCATTCCATGAACTTACGACTCGCTGAGTAAAGAATCTACCCCTAACATCTGTCCTATACCTCCCACCCCTTAATTTAAAGCTATGCCCCCTCGTAATATCTGACTCCATACGTGGAAAAAGGTTCTCATGGTCAACCCTAATCATCTTGTACGCCTCTATCAAGTCACCCCAAAACCTTCTTTTCTCCGATGAGAACAGCCCCAAGTGCCTCAGCCTTTCCTCATACGATCTTCCTACCATACCAGGCAACATCCTGGTAAACCTCCTCTGCACCCGTTCCAGTGCCTCCACATCCTTCCAATAGTATGGCGACCAAAACTGCACACGATACTCCAGATGCGGCCGCACCAGAGTCTTATACAACTGCAACATGACCTCAGGACTCTGGAACTCAATTCCTCTACCAATAAAAGCCAGTACATCATATGCCTTCACAGCACTATTTACCTGGGTGGCAACTTTCAGAGATCTGTGTACATGGACACCAAGATCCCTCTGCTCATCCACACTACCAAGTATCCGACCATTAGCCCAGTACTCTATCATCTTGTTACTCTTACCAAAGTGAATCACTTCACACTTAGCGACATTGAACTCCATAAATCTGTTAGCTTTAGTCAATTTGGTTCTAAAACCCTTCAAACCTGGACATCCAGAAGCCTTGTTAAGGAGCAGCATCATCACAAATATTCAAACTGCCTTTTTAATAATTCATATTATAATAGCCAAGTTTACAGATGACCTAAAATAGGTGGGCAGGCAAATGGTGAGGATTATACCAAGAATTTGCAGAGGGATATAAACAGTTTAAATGAGTTAGGTAAGTGGACTGCCTTATTTTAAAGGGAATTGAGTTTAAAAGTTGGGAGGTTTTGCTAAACCTGTACACTGTAAGTAAAAAATGAGGTCTGCAGATGCTGGAGATCACAGCTGCAAATGTGTTGCTGGTCAAAGCACAGCAGGTTAGGCAGCATCTCAGGAATAGAGAATTCGACGTTTCGAGCATAAGCCCTTCATCAGGAATAAGAGAGAGAGAGCCAAGCCGGCTAAGATAAAAGGTAGCCTTTTATCTTAGCCGGCTTGGCTCTCTCTCTCTTATTCCTGATGAAGGGCTTATGCTCGAAACGTCGAATTCTCTATTCCTGAGATGCTGCCTAACCTGCTGTGCTTTGACCAGCAACACATTTAAACCTGTACACTGGACTAGTCAGACCACAGCTGGAAGAACATGAACACTTTGGGCCACTTATTGAAGGAATCACTTATCAATTCTGATAGATGCGGAATGGTTATTTCCCCTTTTGTAGGAGAGTCTGCGACCGGGTTGCATAATCGCAGAATAAAGGGTTGTGCATTAAAGACCGAGATAAGGTGGGACCTCTTCTCTGAGGTAGTAAATCTGTGTAATTCTTTACCACGTAGGTCTGCCGGGTCTGAGTCTGTAAGAAATATTCAAGGCTCAGACAGAGGTTTTTAATTAGTAAGGCAAAAGGCAAGAAAATGGAACTGAGGATTGCTGAAGTAGTCATTAGTTTAAAATCGCACAACACCAGGTTATAGTCCAACAGGTTTGATTGGAAGCACACTAGCTTTCAGAGCGATGCCCTTCTTCAGGTGGTAATGGAGGGCTCCATCTAGGATTGAGCCCTCCATTACCACCTGATGAAGGAGTGTCGCTCTGAAAGCTAGTGTGCTTCCAGTTAAACCTATTGGACTATAACCTGGTGGTGTGTGATTTTTAACTTTGTACACCCCAGTCCAACACCTGCATCTCCAAATCATAAAGTAGTCATGATCTCATTGCATGACTGAACAGCCTCAATGGACTAAATGGGCCACTTCTGTCCTATGTCGTACAAATATCTGGAGAATGCAGGCTTAGTTTTCCCAGTCTCCATCCCACCATGCTGGGACCAATTCCAATTAAAGTTTGCTGCACTCCCTCCATGAAAATAATACCTTGCCAAAGATGCCCAAAGCAGTGCATTGTATTCCAGGAGTGGTCTCACCAAGGCCTTTTACATTGTAGGAAGACTTTGCTCTTCCTGCCTTCAAATGTTTAACATGTCATTTGGTTTTCCTATAGGTTGCAGCACCTATGTATTAGCCTGGGTTGTCTCATTGATGAGATTCCTTTGTAGATCTAAACTTTGTAATTTCTCATCATTTCCAAAAATACTGTGTACAACTGTTTATTCCAAGAAAGTGAATAACCTTGCATTTGACCACATTGTACTTGTGGGCAAAAGTGAGGACTGCAGATACTGGAAACAAGAGTAGAGATCCAAGTGGTGCTGGGAAAGCACAGCAGGTCAGGCAACATCCAAGGAGCAGGAAAACCGACATTTCGGGCAAAAGCCCTTCAGGAAGGGCTGATGAAGGGCTTTTGCCCGAAACGTCGATTTTCCTGTTCCTCGGATGCTGTCTGACCTGCTGTCCTTTTCCAGCACCACTCGGATCTCCACATTGGACTTCTGTCTGCCTATTCATGAAGTCTGTCCAATCCTCTTGAAACTACTTTGTATCTTATAGCATACCTTTGCATCTCGCTTTGTTATCCGCGAACTTAAAAGTACTGTTTTGGATCCCCCGCATCCATTTATTGATACATATGAGCAGCTGGGGTCCAAAAGCTGTTCCTCTCAGTACCCACTAGTCACAGCCCTCCAATGCGGAATGACCCACTCTGCTTTCTGCCTGTTAGACAATCTTTAATCTATGCCAGCATATTTATCTTACTCTTTTATTTTGTTACCAATGCTCATGAGGAAATTTCTCAAAAGCTGACTGGAAATGCAAACGTGCGTCTACTGACTAATAGTTAAATGTAAAGTTCATTGAAATATTGTGAGGTCGTGAAAGGTGACAAATCAATGCAAATTCTTTCTTCAAGGTCAATTTAATACAAGTTAAACTTAACACCTGAATTTTTTAAACTCAAGTTATTACAGGCAGAAAGGTGCAGAATGGCTGTGAGAACCTGAACGATTAACTGTTCAGAGCAATATATAGCTTTAAGTTGAAATAATGCTTTGCTTTTCGTGTGGAAAAAAGAGGAAAGCATTTTTTAAACTTTAGGCTTTGGTTCCAAGGTGTCTGAAGTTCTTTTTTATTTACTTGCATATTAGTAAGGTCTTTTAACTTTGACTTGAGAGCTGGGGAGGTTACCAATTCAATACATTGAAAAAAAGTTGTACTGCTGCCCACTGACAGTCATCAAATATTTGGTGACATAAAGCAATCCTGAAAGTCAGTCAGCCTGTGTGCAGATATCATAGAGTATCAGAATTCCTACAGTGTGGAAGCAGGCCATTTGGTCCACACTGACCATATGAACTGCATCCCACTCAGACCCATCCCCCCTACCCTGTCCCTGTAATCCTGCATTTCTCATGGCTAACCCACCTACCCTGCACATCCTTGCACACACTGGGCAATTTAATATGGCCAGTCCACCTAATCTGCACCTCTTTGGAGTGTGAGAGGAAACTGGAACACCCAGAGGAAAACCCATGCAGGCGCAGGGAGAATGTGAAAACTCCATACAGTCGCCTGAAGGTGAAATTGAGCCCGGATCCCTGAGGTTGTGAGGCAGCACTGCCAACAACTGAGTCTCCGTGCCGTCGCAGGGTGAAGGCATGGCAGCTGATGTGTTTGCTGTGAAGCATAAGTTGATCGTGAGTTTAGTTTGCACTTTATTTTTGGCGCCAGAGGGAGGGACAGAGAAGTAAAGAGAAAAAAAATCTGGTGACTGCAGAGAAGGAAACATTGCAGCTGTCTCAGCCTGAGTTTGAGCAAGGAGCTATCATGTGGAGACAGTGGGGACTCTTCACTTAGGTTTTAGAATTTGTCAGGATTTTTTTGTGATAAAAGGGGTACTGTTGTATCTTTTTCTGATGTCCACAGTGAAATATTTCCAAGCTTTCATTTTGTCTAGTGGAATATTGTTTATTTTTCCCTTGTTTAATAAATTTCTTTGTGTTAAGAGTAAACTGGCAGCCTATTGTGAATTGGTTCAGTAACTGACCTCCTTAGAAGATAATAGAATTAGAAAATAATGAAGTTCTGAACTGACAAGCCAGGTTTTACTCTGGGACTTGACTTATTCAGTATTAACATCTTAAGTGCCAAAAATACTATCTAATGTTAACTATCTTTTTTTTAAACTCTGCAGTTACTGGAGGTTTGGCTGTTGGAGGAGAAAATTAGAATGTCAAAGCACAGTGGTCGATTTGCATTAATCTTAAAGCACATTTTTCATTCTGCCATAATGCAGCATTCAGTTTCCCTCCAAGCATAAATGCAAATTGTTGTCCTGCAAAGCAAAACAAAACTTGCTTGTATTATGCTTTCTTTGCACTCTGCTGTTTAGAATCTGAATTGAGATGAGGGCAACGGTTTATCCTGTCTTCATATGTTCGTAAATCTACATGAATTAAATAACAAATGGTGACTACATGGTGTTCAGACTTATCACAAATACATGATTTGACACACAGTTCTTGAAAAGCAAGCCATTGCATGGAAAGTGCAACACAAAATGACTGTCTGTATTAGCCTTTATTCTATGTAAAAGCAAACGAATTATATCAACATGATTCGGAATTATTGCAGTTGAAATTATTGATATGCAACACCATGTGCAATTGAAGAATGAGCTCATTTATGTAAAAGCTGTGGGATTTTGAGGACGGGGTGGACAGTGGGCAAAAAGATACTATTTATTTTCAAGTCTAGCTTTTGAAATTATCTCCCTTCCAGATGGCTGCCCTTGTTCTATCCAAGTGCAACCAGCTTTGGTACTGTGCGTGATTGTGTTATGTTTAAATGCTCCCACTTGCTGTTTTTCTCCTCTGTGTGAGGTCTTGGGAGAAATGCAGCGCAGCAGGAGCAGTTTTGAAAGTCTTATTTCGAAGAAAAAGGACTGTAAAAGCCCAAGCATTTCTAAACCATTGGATCTTACACTTCTACAATGTCAGAACTTCTGCTTCAGGTACAAACTGCACATTGAATGGGAGCCTAAGTCCAGGATAGGGGAAGAGGCCATGTCTGGGAGGGTGAGAAGGAGTAAGTGGCTACAACCTGGAGGCCAAGGATTGGAGAGAGGCAGCAAATCTCAGACTGAGGAGGGAGAAGCCTGAAACTTAGAGATTGCTTTACATGAAATACATCTCATAACCAAAGATTACAGGTGCTCGAACTTGCTGACATAAAAGCAAAGCAGCATTAAATCGGGACTTAATGTAGCTAAAAGGCAACAAGTAAGCTGCTGTTCGTGAGGTGGCGAAGTAGGGCAGCTGAGAGCGGAATTTTGGGAGACATCACCGTAGTCATCACTAAATGGGAGACCTCTGCAGCGCACCCTCCCTCATCCAATCACAGTGCAGCGAAGACATCACTGAGAGGCATTCTGGGAGATGGTACTGCAGTCACAACGATTGTTCTGAAAATCGCAGAGGGACTAGAATGAGGGAGTGATTGATTAAGAAATATATGATGTATGTAAGACTGGAATGGCAATAGGCAAGGTGGACTTCAACATGCACATTGATTGGCCAAATCAGGTTGATAGAGGCAGTCTTGAAGAGGAGTTCATAGAACTTATCCATGATAACTTTCTTGAACAACATGTTATTGAACCTACAAGGAAGTGTGTGCAAGCTTTGATTTGGTCCCCTGTTATGAGACAGGTAAAATTAATGATCTTGTAGTTAAGGATCCTCTCAGAGTGATCACCGTATGATCAAATTTCAAATACAAATGGTGGGTGAAATAGTATTATCTAAAGCCAGGATGTTATGCTTAAACAAGGGAGACTATAATAGCATGAGGATGGAGTTGGCTAAATTAGACTGGGAGCACAAGTTATATGATGGAAGAGTTAAGGAACAGTGGAGGACTTTCAAAGAGATATTTTACAGTTCTCAAGGAAGATATATTCCAATCAAAAACAATAATAGAAAGGGTAGGAAGAGCCAGCCTTGGATAACCAAGGAAATAAAGGAAGACATCAAATTAAAAGCTCAGGTTTACAAAGTAGCCAAGAGTAGTGGGAAACGGGAAGATTGAGAAAACTTTAAAAAGCCATAAAGAACAGCAAAGCACGAAAGAAAGAAAGGAAAGATAGATTATGGATGCAAACTGGCAAAGAGTGTAAAAATAGGTCGGAAATGTTTTTGTAAATATATAAAATGGAGAAGAGTGCATAAAGTGGATGTAGGTCCCTTACAGGATGAGAAAGGGGAATTAATAATGGTTCATGCTGAAATGGCTGAGGCATTGAATAACAGTTTTCGCAGTTTAACATGCCAAAGAATGATGCTAAGGATGTGATGGGAGGCGAGGACCTCAATTCAATTATCATCACTAAAGGGGTACTGTTGAGCAAACTTGATTGTCTAAAGGTAGGTAAGTCCCCTGGTCCTATGGAATATATCCCAGGGTGCTGAAAAACATGGCGCAGGTTATAGTAGATGTGTCAGTGATAATTTGCCAAAATTCGTTGGACTCTGGACAGGATCCGGCGAACTGGAAGACAGTGAATATTATGTCGCTGTTTAAAAAAAGGGTGTAGGCAAAAGGTAGGTAACTATAGGCCAGTTAGTTTAACATCTGTAGTTGGGAAAATGCTGGAAGCCATCATTAAAGAAGAAATAGTCAGACAACTGGATGGAAAGGGTTCCGTCAGGCAGACCCAGCATGGATTCAGGAAGGGAAGGTTGTGTTTGACAAACTTACTGGGGTTCTTTAAGGATGTAACAAGTGCAATGGGTGTTGGAAAACAGGTGCATGTCGTATACGTAGATTTCCAGAAAGTGTTCGATAAGGTGCTGTATAAAAGACTCATCCCTAAGATAAGAGAGATTTAGATAGGTTAAGTCAGTGGGCAAGGGTCTGGCAGATGGAGTACAATGTTGGTAAATGTGAGATTATCTACTTTGCAATTGAAGGTAGTAGGTCAGAGTATTATTTAAATAGTGAAAGGTTGCAGCATGCTGTTGTGCAGAGGGACTTAGGAGTGCTCAGACATGAATTGCTAAAAGTTGATTTACAGGTGCAGCAGGTAATCAGGAATGCAAACGGAATATTGGCTTTCATTGTAGAGGGATTGAGTTTAAGAGCAGGAAGGTTCTGCTGAATTGTACGAGGGGTTGATGAGGTCACACTTGGAGCATTGTGTGCAGTTGTGGTCTCCTTATGTAAGGAGGGATATATTGGCTTTGGAGATGGTGCAGAGGAAGTTCACCAGTTTGATTCTGGAGATGAGGGAATTACCCTATGAGGCAAGGTTGAACTGTCTGGTACTATTATCACTAGAATTCGAAGAATGAGAGGGGATCTTATAGAAACATGTAAAATTATGAAAGGAACAGATAAGACAGAGGCAGGCAAGTTATTTCCACTGGTGGGTGAAACCAGGACTGCGGGACGTGGCCTCAAGATTAGGGGAAGTAAATTTAGGACAGAGATGAGGAGCAACTGGTTTTTCCAGAAAGTAGTGTTCTTAGGAATTCTCTGCCCAAGGAAGCAGTAGAGGCAGCTTCATTAAATATATAGAGGTTTACAAAATTATGAGGGACATGGATACAATAAATAGGCAAAGTCTTTTCCCTGGGGTGGGGGAATCCAGAACTAGAGGGCATAGGTTTAGGGTGAGAGGGGAAAGATATAAAAGAGACCTAAGGGGCAACTTTTTCACGCAGAGGGTGGTACGTGTATGGAATGAGCTGCCAGAGGATGTGGTGGAGGCTGGTACAATTGCAACATTTATGAGACATTTGGATGGGTATATGAATAGGAAGAGTTTGGAGGGATATGGGCCGGGTGCTGGTAGGTGGGACGAGACTGGGTTGGGTTGTCTGGTCGACATGGACTGGTTGGACCAAAGGGTCTGTTTCTGTGCTGTACATCTCTATGACTCTATTCAAGATGCAGTTGGATGGGTGTTTGCATGGAATAGGAATTGAGGGTTATTGGGATAATGCAGGTAAAGAGGAGACAATGGATAGATCAGCCATGATCTTAATGAATGGCGGAGCTACTCCTGCTTCTGTGAACCTAATTGGTAGTTAGGACTTCAGTCTTAGACTATGATGGCCACCCTCAGACAACACTTATTATGCTTGAGCAAAATCTTGATAGCCCTGTAATTTGCCACTGCTTTTTGTGGCTTCAGGAGCAGTTCAGGTAGCCGTGGTTGTGACATACTGAAAATGAATTGCTGGGGATCACTGGGTCAGGCAGTATCTGTGGAGAAAGAGCATGCTAACATTTGAGTATATGACTCTTGTCAGAGCTGATGTGAAGTGTGGAGGGGCCAACATTTATGCAACACTTGTGGTGGGGGAGGTGGTGGCATGCTGGGGGAGAAAGGGTGTTGATAGAGCAGATTAACTGATCGGAATGTGAGATTGGCAGAACAGCGTGTCTAACTGCCAGACTGGAAAGAACAGACAGTCTCACTGGGGTGGGGGAGGAGAGGCAGAGGACACGGTAACAGCATTTAACAAGTAAAGCTAAAAGAAAGGAAGGGAATGGGAGTGGGTTCACAATCTGAAGGTGTTGAACACAGTGTTAAGTCCAGAATGGTGATTGTGACGTACTTGTTCTTGAGTTGTTGTACCTCTGCCCTTCTGTAAAGTGTTTAAATCAAGCCTAGTGGGTTTGCAAGGGATGCCAGTTGGCTTGATTGAAATATTTTACTTTTTTTAAAATTCATTCATGGGATGTGGTGAGGCCAGTGTTTGTTGACTGTCTCTAACTGCCAAGACAGCACTTACAAGTCAACCACACTGCTCTGAGTCTGGGGTCACATGTCGGTCAAAACAGATAAGGATTGCTAAATGCTTTCCCTAAAGTACATTACTTAGTCATATTGGTCTTATGTCACAAAAACAGAAGTTGCTAGAAACGCTCAGCAAGTCTGGCAGCATCTGTGGAGGGAAATCCGAGTTAACGTTTTTGGTCCAGTGATCCTTCCTCAGAATATCGGACCCAAAATGTTGCCAGACCTTTTCCAGCAATTTGTTTTTGTTTCTGATTTACAGCATCCACAGTTCTTTTAATTTTGTTAGGTTTTATGACAATTGATCATGGTCATATGGTCACATCGGGCTAATTTTTTTTCCCTTTTCCGATTCCAATTTCACTATCTGCCATGGTGGGCTTCAAGCTGATGTCTCCAGAGCATTGGTTTGGGTTTCTGAATTACTAGTCCAGTGATGGTATCGCTATGCTACCTCTCTCCTATATGCTGTTTAAAGGGTACTTTTATCAGATAGAGATGTGTGGCATTGGTTGAATTGCATCTTCCATATAAGCACTCCAAGGTTTTTGAGTGCTATGTGAACAGAATTGGATATTGATTCAGAGATGGATTTCAACAGGGCCCTTAAATAAGAGGGAAATGAAGTGGTTTATGTATGGCATTCCAGGCTGCTTAACTCAGGCACTTTAAGCCATAACTCTCAATAATGGGGTCACGATGTGACAGTAATGAAAAGTTTGGTTTCAGGTGAGTTTGGTTGAGATGATGAACGAAGGTGGTTAAAGAAGGAAATAGCTATGCAGCTATTTGAAAACTTAGCTGAGAATTTTAGATGCAGATTAAACTGAGACAGGAACAAAAATATGTCAGTGAGCACTGGGATACTGGTTGAGCAGAACATGATGCAGGATACAGTAAAGTTAAGTGTGCTGACATTTACAGTTGGTGCTAAATAGGAGGCCAATCAGGATAGCATTGAAATAGTCCAGAACCAAAACTGTCCAGTTTCCTTCCATTACTGGACTTTGATCATGAGTACCAAATGTAAGCTGTTCGTGCTGAGACCATGTGAAGGCCAAAGAAATTTACAATCCAAGCAGAGTTACTTGTTGATATAAGTGTGGAAATTGACATCCATCACACAGCTCATCAATCTTTAGTAATTTGATTTTAAACGTTTATTAGAGCTGTGGATTAGTACAAAATGAGGTCATTTCACCTTTTGTTTGTGCTGCCTGTCTGCCAGAGCAGCTTTGTTTCTTCTACTTCCTGACTTTGTCATATAGTCATACAGCATGGAAACAGGCCTTCAGTGCAACCAGTCCGTGCTGAACATAGACTCAAACTAAACTAGTCCCATCTGCCTGCTTTGGCCCCATATCTCTCCAAACCTTTCCTATTCATGTATCTATCCAAATGTCTTTTAAGTGTTGTAATTGTACCCATGTCCACTTCCTCAGGGAGTTCATTCCTCACACCCCCATGTGTAAAAACAAATCTGCCTCATCTTTTTAAAATCTCTTTCCTATAACCTTAAAAAAAAATAGCCCCCAAGTCTTGAGAACCCCAATCTTGGGGAAAAAAAAACTATCATTAACTCTATCTATACCCGTCATTATTTTATAAACTATTATCGGGTTGCCTCTCGACCTCCTACACTGGAGAAAAGTCCCAGCCTTTCTTCATAATTTAAACCCTCCATACCCTGCAACATCCTGGTAAATCTCTTATGTACCTTCTCCAACTTAATAATATCCTTCCTATAACTGGGCGACCAGAGCTGGACACAGTCGTCCTTGTAAGACAGCTTTTTTTTCTTCAGATAATTATCCAACTCACTTTTGAAAGGCACAGTTGAATCTGCCTCTGTCAAACTCTTAAGTCCATTCCAGACCCTATGCACTCAATGCTTGAAATTGTTTTGTCTCATGATGTCCTTGCTTCTTTGGGCAATCATTTTAGCCCACGTTTTCTGATTTTTTACTCTTCTATGAACAGAAACAGTTTTACCCTGTCTACTGTATCCCAAACATCTTGTGCAAATTTTCTGACCAAGTTGTATTGCCCTCGTCATCCAGATATGTTGATTCTAACTGAGAATGTGAATATTTGAAAGATCAGATGAAATTGTATTTCTTTCTCTGGAACCAAAATGTTGTGTTTTGGTGTGCAGTTTTTTTTTGCTGAGTTTCCCTGTTATTAATTAGGCTTTATTATGACTTATTTATTAGTTAGTCACTACCGATTAGGAGAAATTGAGGATCAATTGGCTCCAATTGCCTTTGGTAAGTTTTGCCAGGAGTGCATGATAACTGTTTTCAGGATCCTTTCCAGCTATGAAACAAAGCCTTAACCAGAATGAGCACCTTAAGTGTTTTCAATTGTGCAAGGGCATTTTCTAAGTGCCATCTGCCACCACAAGTGGTACGCTGGTATGTATTTCACTAA